>NC_138147.1:14132500-14277500 GCF_964199315.1 Orbicella franksi
TGAACCTGAATACAGAGCACGCTTAAGGCGTCAATAAAGAAATCGCGGTTTTTTCTGTAAAACAGCAATCGCGAAAGACTGTCATACATTATACAAGAATAGTCATAAACGCTGTTCATTTTTCTTTTGGTAGGATTTGTGTTCATTTTCCCCGATCTGACAGCTGGAAATGAATCAACGAGAATGTACTTCCTTAGGGATTTCGTCATCTTTTTATTATACTGTAACAACTTATCAGAGACTTACCGTGGTTTCCTGTAAATTTATTTTGCGCATATTCAGGATCGAAAAAGCGGCAGCCAATTAACGGTTTTGTTGAGAAAATCACATTCAATTGGACAAATAGCTCGCTCGTCATGTGTTATGGACTAGGTCAACTCCCCTCGTTCAATGCCGATTAACCGCTTCTTTGATTTTCCAAGCAATGTCTCATGGACGTAACATTTTATTCCATAAATGGTGATGTAACTCGAATATTTATCAAATTGTTTTATTTTCATAGTATGGTAAGTAATGCCATGTAAATATGGCAATATCTGGATAAATTGTTGTTGTTATTGCTGTTGTTGTTGTTTATGACATTTAGGTTATTTTCTGGATATCTTAAATCTGATTTTTACTATCTGTAGGATAATGTTCTCTTTCTAACATTACTTTAAGTCTACAAAAACCTAAGACAGTAGCTTCCTTTTTTCCACACGATTCTCTAGAATATAACCTACTCATACAAAATCATTGAGCGGAATTTAATTCTGGTTTGTGTCATGTGGGGACCTATGGTGATGTAATATAGTTTTGGCAATAGTGCAGAGCGCCATCATTCAATGACAAGCATGCGATTAATGTTATAATTTTTCAGCCGAAAATTAGCGAATAACATTTTCGTGGGCGAGGTTACTAAACAATTCAGCTACAAGAATTATTGACCATAATCTTAAAGTCATGTTTTAAGAATCGTCGCAAGAAAATAATGGTAGCTTTTCATAACAAGCACCTAATCCAAAAAATTATGTTATAGGAGAACTGCCTCGTCGCCTTTTCCAGCGAATGAATATTCCTCCCGTGCATCTCCCTCTTCTTCTTGCAGTAGTTCGTCGGCTTTGCCTTTTGCCCAGGCCTCCTCTTGTTTACCGGCACGGGTTTTCTCCTTTACAGGAACAATCCTGTCTTCAAAAAAAGCAAAATGGAGGATTATGCCTTACAGTGTATGGGTGTTTACTGATGTAAGGAGTAACGCTTTAATTAGAAGCACTGGCCACGGAGAAAACCAAAATTATTTCATTTCATTTACTCGTTAAAAGAGAAGCGTTCGTTGATGACATGGGAAGTCAAAATACCGTTTTCAAAGATTCAGAAAGACACAAATTTTTGTTCCGAACAGTAACAGTGGTATCTTGATCCTATCTTGCTAAGTAGGCAAATGAAACTCTAAGTTGATTATCAGCTTGCAGTTGACGAACTCAAGTTAGCCGCCGTAACTAATTTTAATCCGAAACCGTGTTTGCAGGAAATGACTGGGTTTTAAGACTTTTCCGAGCGGCACTGCCCCACGTTTTCACTAACAGCGACCGGTAAAATTACGTTTCATATGATAAATTTACCTTCAGGTTGGGAAGATGCGGTATGAAGTCCAGATGACGGGGTTTGAGGCTCAGCTGATGATAAGGTAGTGCTGGGGTTGGGTCCTGGTTTGGTTGGGTAGGTAGGTAGACATTTATTTGGGCATCCACAATAGCTTGTTAACTGGAAAATCTGTCAAACGATACGATTTGGAATTATTTAGGAACTAAACAGAATTATCTCGACGTTGCTCACTTTATCGTTATTTCACAAAAATCTGAATATATTATAAATTGAGATTTAATGCATTCTTTCCACCCCGCGGCGAAATTACTCGCGCAAAGTGTTGTGCAGAAAGAAAAAATCAATTCCAGAACCTCATAAATGATTATTAAAAAGTTATAAAATTCTACATGTTCTCACCAGGTTTTTTTCGTTTACGAGACTAAATTCATTTTGAGCCTTTGGATCATTTTTACACACCAAATTCACTGTGGATTCTTGACCAGCGTACGGTTTGGTCCTTGAGAAAAAAAATGACAAGGGACTACATCAATAACAATAACTTGTCAAGAATACACAATACAGTCAAGCATAGATTAAAAAGACGCCGACAGGAGAACAGTGGATGAGGGAGATCAACAAGAAGACGTTTCTTTCAAGAGAAGCCTCTGATGTAAATGCCGCGTGTGGTAGCTCCATGGCAAGTGGCGAAGTTCACGTACGTTTCTCAGTTGCGACTTCAAGCCAAACTCACGGCTCAGCTCAACCAATTATGCAAAAACTGTCAGTTTAGCAATTGTACAATTAATTTCAACAATTACAACTAAAATTTATGGAACTTTCCTTTCATGTCTTCTACCATTTTTGAAAACTCAAATGGCAAGATTTTCTAATTTCTAGCCGGCCTTCCTTGAGAGAAAATAAGAGCCATTCAACTCGTAAACGCTCGCGTGTGTTTTGTTGTCATTTTGTCTTAGTTTTTATTTTCTCAATGCCCTACAAAGTGTTAATAATAGTAATAGAGTTTAAGTTCTTAGACATAAATATGTTTTGGGCCCTTTTCAGGGCTCATTTTAACCCTTGCCTAGCGGCTTGGGCTAAAATGAGTCTGAGACGAGCCCAAAACATATTTATGCCCGCGAACATAAATTCTATTGTTTTATTGCAGACTTTCTATTGAGACTTCTCTGTTGCTAACCAATTCATCACATAGCTTCTAACGCGGAGATTGTGAATTATTTCACCTCCAGAGTCAATTCTCAGCCCTCAGTGGTGTGTGACCCGTCAAATGGAAGCTACCGAGTAGAAGGTAGTGGGTCAATTATGGGCTATTGAATCCCGCGATTAGAGAAAGAACATAATGAATATGCGAACGGCGTTAGACTCATAAAGAGAATTAAATAGTTTTGTTATACCTCCCGACTCAAATACGTTTCCCGATTGGAGGAGAACGTGTCACGTGTCGTGGGTCAAAACTCACTAACTCACTAGGGAAACAACAACTTGAACTTTCAACTCGCTCGTGATCAGGTCATGCTCCTCGAAACCGCAGCAGATTTGTGAGCCAGCCGGCGTCAAGCAACCGATTTCTTCGCATTTTTTTCTATTTTCGAGTTGGGAGGTATAACACAACACTTAATGACTGGTCCCGCGGGAAACAGTGAGTTTTGTCTTCCCTCGACTTCAATGTTCACCGAGGCGAACATGGAGGGTGTCGGGGAAACAAAACTCACTGTTTCCCTTGGGGCCAGTCATTAAGTGCTTATTCACACTGGAAATCCCCTATACTAGCTCACTGATGAACCAGCTGAAACCCAATTGAGCTATCAAGCCTTGATAAAATAAAAGCAGAGTGCTTTAACAACTCATGAAAGTAAGAGCAAGATAGCTCTAACTTTAATTTGTTGATGAAAGGATGGTGTGCGGTCTTTCAAATGACACTTGAGAGAAGAACACTATTATCAGGTATAGTGCATTGTGCTCAGCTAGGTGGCTACGACTTCTGAGTTTGTGTAATCTATGAACTATGTTGTGTTACCACAGTATTTCTGTGAACTGTACTTGACCAATCGTGCATGACATGCGTACAAATCAAACAAGACTCGGATTTAACGACTTTCAAGAGTAACAATGTGCAATGTGTCTTACTGTATGGCAGTGATTGTTGGAAGATCACCACCATGCGGGTACATTTCAGGAAACTCAACGCATCAAAGGATCTTTTCATGAGGCCTTACAATATCTATGACAAAGACCTACTCTCAAACTGTAATATGTGGCCACTCGATTGTCGTGTGACAGAGGAAATATGTGTTACGAACAGAAACAGGCTCACTATTAAGAGTTGCGTTGATATGAATGCAACAATGGAGGTGTAGGGAGAAAAAGCAGGCCCTTGATGACCTGGCAAATAACAATGTAGATAAAGGGCGGGAATAAAAGGAGCAGTGTAGAACAGTGTTCCAGCAACTGGGTATTCAAGCCAACTGGGAGCTAGTCTCGTTGTGAACTCGTTATGTAATTAATCGTAGATGGTGAAGGTGCGTATATGACTACGTGAAAATTTACATATTTTAATTCCGGGGGAAAGATTTAGTGACATAAGGATCATTGCATTTATCTGTGCAACTTACGGAGTTCCGAAAATTAAGCCTCAAACAATCTGGTTTGAACGGCATTCGAACCCATGACCTCTGCGATACCGTGGATTGTCGGTATACACGAAGCACAACATCAATCTTATAGAAATTTGTCATCCCACCCTCAATTGGGAAAATGTGAATTAAGAAAATATCAAAAGCAACATTGTGCAGATTCGTGTGTAATTTAGGTCATACTTAGAGAGTTGTTATAAACTAAATCTACATTAAAGAATAACATTTACCGAAACGTCGCACTCTCGGGAAGCTACAGTAAGGGTCTGATTTGAGACTGGGGAACTGCAAACTTGAAAGATTAGTTCATTGCTTCTTTCTGGCCAGCTCTTTCCATTTTGAGCTCAGAAGCGTTTGTTTTGTTAATGTAAATGATGAAAAAGAGCGGGTCGCGAGGACTTTTGTTTCATTTTTTTTTTTGATGGTTCCGATCAGCGCCTGGGGGTATGTATAACATATATCTGATGTTGATAAATTAATAGCGAAATTAAAATTTGGGAATCTAGCGATTGAATTTAAGTCCATTACTTTACTCGTTCTCAAGCACTCACTCGTAAATATCTAGTACACTTCAAAGAGTATGATTTACTTACTTTATAGGGTAAATCAGGGCGACCTTTCCATTGCTAATGTCACAATTAACATCTCTTTGTTCGCCAATGTCGTCATACGCAGGTTGCGGTACTTCATCGTACTTGCATAGCTGTAGATGAAACAAATGTGGAAGAGAACAAATATGCATTAAAAATAAAGTTTGCAGTGCTACACCGTATTCTCATTATATTTTTTTATCTTTTGTTCATAGTTATTGGAAACTGTGGTTTTGAAAGTGTAGACAAAAAAATATATCATTTCAGTGGTACTGTGATATTGGTTTCAACATTTACAATATATTGTACGAACCATGGAGACAGCCCATACTGTAAGGGTATGGGTAAGGATAAAGTCCTGGCTAAGAGACCTTTATTTGAATTTCTTGCTACCTGTTAAAATTTCAAGGAGTTAATTAGCTGCATGTTTAACATCCTGATCGTGCCCCTAAACATATCTCAAAGACGACGCATTTCAGGACTGATTACAGTCAAACTGGATGTTCTTCTGATGGGAACTTTGCAAACTTCCGCCGGAACATTGGTATTTTGATTGACAGTTTAAGTCGAGCAAGTTGCAATCCGCGCGAACAAGTTGCTATCGCTTTCGCGCCGTTTTAAAATATCATTTGAAGAGCAGTTCTTACTGTGGTTTATGATAGCTAAGATGTATTATAATCGTCCCAAGACGCTTGAGAAAAGGGAGAAAATAATTGCCCTGCGGACGTCTGGTTCAAAACAAGCACAAATCGCAGAAGAAGTTGGATTATCGCCTCAAACGGTATCTAATATTGTGAACAAATTCCGTCAACGCTGGACGTATTTCCCTGGAAAGCCTGGCTTAAAGGAACGAACAGTTTCTACCCCTGACATTGTTGAATTTGTAGAATACTCTAAACTTCCAAAACCTAGCATGTAATGAGAAAATATTACTAGCAGGAAACATTCAGTAGTCTTAATTACTTACAGCCACGTTTATGCATTTTCCTTTTCTTGAAGTGAGATTGTAGGGTACACAAGGATTATAACTGTAAACATAATTCGGGTGTGGTTCAAATCCTGTTTCTTTAAACCTTCAGAAGATTTGAAAACCAAGAACATTAATAAAACAATTGAAAGAATGAATGGAAAGGAAAGTAGGGGGAAGGAATTAAAAAAATAATCAACTTCCAAACTTTCTTGAAGGCAGCTTGCCCTATGCTGGTGGCTAAAAGTCGTTTTTATTTTTAATCGAATTTAATGATCTCATTAGGTTCTGATAACCGGCAAATGAAGTAAGTGACGGAGAGAAAGAAATACTATGTGTAACCTGGGGTTGCAACAACAATTGAACTGCACCCTGCGTATCAATGGCATTGCAGTGATCATGGCTCCGAATGCCCGCTGTAGCCTTGCCAAGAAAGCAGTTGCTTAAAACTGTTTTCCCCCTGCGAATATCGTTTCATTCTTTTCATGTTTCAACCACATGTACGTTTTTATCGTTGAAACCTCGACTCCGAATAGAAGTCCTATTTTGTGATCTGGCTTAGTTCAGATATCCCCCTATTGTAGAAGAAGTAGACAGTGAATGCATGAAAAGCACATGTTATTTGTGGTTGCAATAACAAAAGAGCTGCTCCTATATAAAACCGGTAATCATGGGTTCAATGCCCGTTATAGCCTTGTCATGGAAGCAATTGGTCAAAATAATTTGAACAACGCAAATATCATTTCGTTCATTTCATGTTTCAACCACAGTTTACATATATGTGCTTGTTGTTTTCACTACGTCAAGAATTGTTCTATCCTATCTTCCAGGTTTATTCCTGTTGGTACCTTTTACAACCTCATCTCAGTGAGAACGTTAATAAAAGCTGGGAATATTCTGTCGTGATCCTGTTTGAGTTGTTGTTGTTACGTTCTGTACAAGGACGTTTCGACGTACAGAGAATCTTACTTATTACATAATGTCATACAACAGTGTGGTCGTTTGATTCATTTCAATAAGCACTGATCAAAAATGATTTCCTACTTCTTTACACTGGCATAAATGAACAAACATTTGACTTGTGGTATGTGAAAGTGGGTTGCTTTTTGGTATCAGTATCGAATAAGCTTCTTGACGTAATATTGAATGCACAAAGGAAATTCGTAAATATTTTTGTGATGTTAATATGATAGTAATTAATGTAGATTACCTCGGTTTGCCATCTGTTCTTCGAAGAGGATATAAGCTGTATGTTAATCCCTCTCTTGTCACACATGTACAGTTGTCTGGTAAGGTGGGTATAATATAACACCCTCCGGGCACAACGAAAAGCAAAGTATTTAGGATCACCAGCAAAAAACGCGTATTACGATTGTTCATTTTGACCTTAAAAAGAGAGAGAAAAAAGAACAGTTCGTGATTTATGGCACAACGTTGAGCGATCATCCTTTATTCTTTAATAATTCATTCATTCACGTCACTTAAAAACAAAAACATTGCATCAGAACTGCCACAATTTGTTTTTTACCATTTTTTTTTTACTGGGTATTAATTTAGTAACTCTAAATACGCATGAGCTGAGCATTATCTGTGTTGTACAGCACAACTCTTATACTTCTGTGTATTTAAAGGTCATAAACGAAAGGCGTAAACAATGGTCCATTTCCGAGTTACCTTTGCCTCTGCTTCACAACGAGTCTTGGTGCAAAACATCTTATATGAAAATGTGTTTGATTTGCATGAAAATGAAGCTGTGGTCGAAACGCATTTCATATGAGTGGTTTCGCACGAAGACTCGTGAGGAAGGAGGGAACTCGGAAATGGCCTTTTCGTTAAAGTTCTTGTTGTAAAGCCAAATAATAAATACCAAAGATTCCTTACTAGGATAGGTCTTCCACCAACTACAGCGTCCGTGCTTGAGTAGGTCAGTTGATTTGTTCAGTATTTGAAGATTCACGAATTGTCCTTGGATTAATAAATGTAGACTTATAACATTTCTACCTATACCAATATCTTTCCATGCCATAAGGTACATAATTAGGTTTTGACATTGTCTTTCCATCTGCTTCGATTGACTGCTAGAGCCCTGGCAGTCGCCCATGACTGCCACTCAACTGCTCGTCAAAAACCTTCAGAAACCTATCATTGCAAACTTGATAAACCAGCAAGTATAAATTTAACGATCTGGAACTTTATATTTCAGTTTTTTCCAAGGCCGTGCTAGGAGAAGTGGCGGATCTAGGGAAAAGGACTGGGGACTGTCGATCCCATCCGCTCTTTATTGAAGAAAATATTTGGGTCCAGGAGAGATTTTTTGTAGCGCTCCTAGGCCACGAGCAGACTCCTTTAAATAGACTGAAATAATGAAATAGTGGATGAAAACGTTAAATGATTTCTTGGCTTGATCAACATGCCGAGCTGATCACTAGCTCGAATATTTTCTTCCCCCGACGCGTCATATCTCAAACGATGTAATGTTGATGTATAGTACAGTATAGTAGAGTAGAGTTAACAATTATTCCATGAGCGCGCGTTGGATATGAGATGGTAAATGGCCAACGAGGCCTGTAGGGCCGAGTTGGCTATAATCAATCTCATATCCAACAAGCGCGAATGGAATAATTGTTTTATTAAATTCGGTGCGTTTGTATACTTGGAAATTATGGCTTAATTTTATCGGATTTTAATTTTACAAAGCGACGGGAAGTGGATGTGGCAAAAACAACAACAAGTGGGAAATCACATGACATGCGCGCCGTTTGTAAAATTGGTTGAATGAAAAATTTGAAAGCGAAGCAAGCGAATTTGCTGAATGAAATTACAATCAAGTAATTCAAGGAACGTCTATCAAATGAAGGAGATATAACCTTGGTCAGAAAGTTTGAAAGCGTTCAAGTTCGAGTCATGGAGAAGAGCCGAATAATTTGTGCACTTGCACATTGCCATTGTAATAATGCTGCGGAAAACTTTGATCGCCATGTGACACAGACGTTGTGCCAAAATTATTCTCGACAAGATCTCTTTCAGGATTCCCTTGTTTTGAAAGCCTTGGCATTTCGAGCTGTATGTGTGGAGCTCATTGTTGGCCAGATTCAGAGTCAGGGACAGAAACTATCTTAGCGTCAGATTCATCTTCAGAATCTCCGAGGCCACCCTGATGGTTTTTTGTGGTTGGTAAAGAACCGGGCTTACTTCGATTCAGCTCAAAACACTCAACTCCTCGAGGTGTTTATCGCAAGGACATCGGAATTGTTGGCGCAAGCTGCCGTTGATTCTCTCGTCCTCGTCGGCCAAAAAAGAGACCGTGATAAAACTAGGTCGTCCTCTTTAGCTGTGCGGGATGTTTGCTCTCGGCCGATCCGAGCTCGCTTAAGTCGAACAGTTTCCTCATCTGCTCATTGGAAATTGGTTTCTTATGGACTGCGCCGGCAACGATGCCTGTTTTCCCGAGGCCTTTTACAAACGTTCTAATAGTTTATTTGCCTGGTCAGAGATAGTGAAAAACGGTTTGTTGTGTGGCGGCGAGCGAAGGAAATGATCAGTGGCGGCTCCAATGGATTGAACTTGCAATAAGTGCCGTCTTTCTTCCTCGCAGACGTGTAAAAACACTTCAAACAAACATCCAGTTCTTCTTTTGACATTTCTTATATCGGTTTCGAAAATTTGGTGCCACCAGGACTAGCAAGCCATTCTGTTAAGGTAAACATTGTTTTTGTTACATAATCTTCATAAACGCGTAAAATGTCGACTTAAAAGTTGCATAAAATTTTGCAACTTTTAAGGGAAACTTAACTTATACGTACCGTTAAATAATCTAATCTCGAACTTTGTGGCTTTTTTGTTGTTACTGGGACGAAATTGTCCATAATTTCTTCTTCTTCTTCCTGGGCGACTCACCTCCTTCAATTCTGAAGATTCTAGTGAGCGTATAAATAAAAAACTACAAATTAAAATAAGGCTAAAATGCTAAAATAAAAACTAAATAATAATGATAATAGCAATAATGATGATAATAATAATAATAAAGTCAAAGTCAACGTCGTTTGGTTTGGCCTTGGTCAGGCGGCAGGCTTTTCTTGAAGGCCGTCAAGTTTGGTGCATTTACTGTTTCATTGGCCAGGCTGTTCCACTCTCGTATCGTTCTCGGGAAAAACGAGTACATGTGGTAGTCCGTCTTTGAGCGGGGAATTTTGTACGCATCTGAATTTACGTGCCGTGATCTCCTTTGAAGTGGAGTCATGAACTCTTGTGCGTCCATGGCTATCAAGCCTTTATGAATTTTATACATCATGCAGATTCTAAGTGTCTGTCTCCTAGTTTGGAGGGAAGTCCAGCCGAGCTCATATAGCATGTCCCCTACGCTGGATGTGTTGTTGTATCTGCCAAGAACAAATCTCGCTGCCCGACGCTGCACCATCTCGAGCTTATAGATGTTACCCTGTGTGTAAGGATCCCAAACGGTGCAAGCATACTCGAGGGTAGGTCGGATCAATGTTTTATAGGCAGTGGACTTGAGTGCAGTAGAGTTAATCTTTAGATTCCTTTTCAGGAATCCAAGAGTTCTATTAGCTTTACTTGAGATGCTGTCGATGTGTTTGTTCCATCTCAGGTCTGATGCTATAGTAACTCCTGTATTTCTTCTGTAGATAGCCAACCGAATCTGCTTTTTTTCATCCATTTTTTTGTCGATGAAACTTGGCTTCCCGCGAAAAAGTTCATGCCGAGCGACATTTACCTCATTCAATTCTATATAAGGTCAAACGCAGGTGTAATGGCTGGTAACCGAGATCCAGTGAACCAATCAGAAAGCTAAAATTGCATTATCCGAGGTTGAGAATTTCATAATATAGTATAGTATAGTATAGTATATTATAGTATAGTATAGTATAGTATAGTATAGCATAGCATAGTATAGTATAGTATAGTATAGTATAGTATAGTATAGTATAGTATAGTATAGTATAGTATAGTATAGTATAGTATAGCATGGTATAGTATATGCTATAAATATAAAGTAAGATAGCAGTTTGTTTCTCCTTCACGCGTGCCTGCCACGCGACTCAGCTTGAAGCCTTTCCACAGTAGATCGATGAGTTATATTTCCCTCTGCATGCATGATATTGTATATTGTATATAGTTTATAAATAATAATGGAATTGTAATATAGCAAATCTTATTTTATTTATTTATTTATTTATTTATTTTATTTTTTTTTTTTTTTTTCTTTTTGTAACTTATGTTCTCGAAGATATTAGCTCTGCAGCTACTCTGTAAATTTCGAGCATAAATAAAGTATATGTATGTATGCATGTATGCTTCGGCACGTTACCAAAGCCTAACACTGTTAACCCTTGTTTCCTGTTTACAGGGATAATAAATTCTGGGCTTTAATACACGAGGATGAATTTAAAGGTCAAACTATTTCCATATCACTAAGTGACTCCGGTTACGTCGTGTTCGTTTTGAGCTAAAAAAGTCAATTTCTTATTGGCATTCACTACTGATCCCTATTGACTATGCCAGTAGTAAGATTACAC
Organism: Orbicella franksi; assembly: GCF_964199315.1. Taxonomy (NCBI): domain Eukaryota; kingdom Metazoa; phylum Cnidaria; class Anthozoa; order Scleractinia; family Merulinidae; genus Orbicella; species Orbicella franksi. Next base: position 14,143,812 of record NC_138147.1, read on the forward strand.
GGTGCCATTGACGATTTTTCACCTTATTAGGGTAATATTTGAATGTTGTTTGTTAAGTGTTTTGTTGGACGTACTTGACTATGATGTCATCTATTGTTTCTATTCTCAGAACCGATCAGTCTTCAGGAGAGATAGATCTTCCACTTTTTCTGGGAATCGACGTTAAGCTGTGAGCGAGCACGAAGGTTTGAATAGGAAATAACAAGAGAAATCTCCGTTCTTGGTTAAAAGATCCTGATATTGTTGTTAACTGAGTTTCGGAGCGAGTGATTGTCCTATTATCTATCTTTGAAGTACTATATTTTACAGTCTCCGTGTAAAATAAAGTAAACATACCCAGCTATTTTTGGTTATAAAATTATCAGATGTATAATTTTTTCCAGCTTTTTATGATTTGGTTGGCATACGTCATTTTAGCTCGTCAATGCGCGTTTGGAATGATACATCTCTCATAGACGTTAGAAGTATTTTCTTCGGTTTTCGAACATTTCTTGCCCAAAATTCGAATTAATATTAATTCGGTAGGATTCCAAGATTAGTTGCTCTGTGCATTATAAATGTAAATATGCAGACGTAGCAGTAGTAGTAAAACCAACTATTAAAGATGATATGCGGTTCCTTGTATTCTACGAAATACATTATGTTCGTGGCCAGAAGTATTTCCTGCATTCATAAAGAAGACACTAAGTCAAGTTGTTTCTTAGCTTATTAAATACAACCGTAAATTATGTTTTGCACAAAATTGCGATATATCTTTCAAACTTACCTTAGTATCACTATGTGCAGGAAGATGCCACCCGTAAGACGTTTCGTAACTTTCCACTGGTATTGTGCAAGCACAAACAACGTTCATGGACTACTTGAAAAGCTATTTAGCTCTGGTGTCTAATGCGCATGTTTCTGTTATTGTCAGTAATTCAATGCAATGTGACAGATTATTGACAGATCCTTGTCTGACTTTTTCGGCGGGCCTGGGTCTGTCAGAGCAGTGACAGTCGTCATTTATATATTTTTTTTTGTATGTTTTGCTTTTATGCCATAATTTTGGTGCTTCTGTTCTTTTTTTGAAATTTCTTACTCTGGTTTATTTCCATTTAGCTCGAATCTGGGTGGGGAGCAGGGTTGCTGAGGCCCACGCTGATTTCAAACAATTACTTTTATTGAAACAACATTTAAGCTGAAGTAGTCAAATATGGTCACTTTTCCTAAAATTGATCAGGAAACATATTGCATGGTGTGTTGATTGTTGGGTAACGTGGCTTGACGTTTCTATGGCAACTGTTCATTGTTGACCGCCAAGTCAGAAGAAATGTGCCAAATGTCCAATGATCGTGGCTGTCCTGATTTTGCAGTAAACGAGGGACTAGAACGCACTCACCAAATCGATCAACAAACAGCGCTTGATACACTACAAAGATCTAGGGAAGGGAGAAGTCCATTCACTCTTACCCACCACCTAAACAATGATGCAGCTAAGAACACGGATAACTAACTTTAAGGTACTCCAGGACGACTCTGAAACCGACACAATTTTCCCTCAACCAACACTTATCGCCATTACAAGGGACAAGAATCTCGGCAACTATTTAAAGTTCTCACTAGGTTGTTTTTGAAGAAAAACATGGTGTATTTACACACTCTCTTCCGACATGGAACACTTCCTTTTTGTTTGTTCGCAACACTGTCAAAGTCTCAGGTCCGAAACGACACTACACTATATAAACACATACACAAACCGCAATCCCCCACTTTGTTGTGACAGAGGGCTACCGCTAGCGGTTATTTTACCTTTGATAGACAGCTTGGTATTTCACTTGCCAGCCGACGCAGCCCAACAGTTTCTTCAGTAGAAACGAACAGCTCTGTAAATCTACAAGTGACATGTAATTGTGGAAGACAAGCTTACAGGTTAGTCAACCATCTAAAGGAAATAGCCATGTACAACTAGACTCATTACAGAGTAAAGCAATGCCACGTCTTCCAAACTCACCTCCTAAAGCTGATAGCTTAACTACAGACGTTTTGAAACCACGAACGTCAAACGGAGATCTACTTTCTTGCTTATATTTTAGCGCGTTTTGTCTTTCCATCAATACGATGGAAAACTCTCTCTATAGCATTTGACTTCCAGTTTCCGATTTGTCTCCTAAAAACGTCCTTGCTTAAGGTTACCATATACCTTTAAAGGTATCTCGCGTCCAAGGGATGTAGCGCGTCCCGTTTAAACTGTAGATATCTAAACCCCTATATCAAATTAAAGCTTATAGGGCTGGCTATCAAACTATACCAAGAGTTTTGAAATGAAATGAATTGTCGAACTTTTTACGTTTTTGCGTTTTTGTGTTTTGTTAGTTTTCTCTAGTTTGGGGGCGTTTTTAATAAAACAATTATTCCACTCGCACTTGTTGGATAGTCTATGAGACGATTAAAGCCAACTCGGCGCTACGCGCCTTGTTGGCTATCTATCATCTCATATTCAACGCGCGCTCGTGGAATAATTGTTACACATCAGGGATTTACCTCCAGGTCCAGATGAAGGAGTTTCAGTTCCAGTTGATGGTGTTACGGGACTTCCAGTTGGTTTAGGCTCAGGTCCAGTAGATGGCGTAGTGGATCCAGTTGACGGAGTAGTGGATCCTGGCGTTGTTGGTCCTGGTAGACATTGGTTGATGCATCCGCAATAGCTTTTTCAGTTGAAGATCTGGCAAATGATCAGTATAATTTTGGTTATATAAAGAGTATAATTACCTCAAAGCTATCAACTCAGTTTTATCGGTTTCCTTTTCATGCTCACTATACGGGAAAAATCATCATTTTTTTCTTTAGTTTTTAATATAATTGCTCAGTTTCGAGGACTGCTCAATGAATTGAGCTGCTGGCTTCTACCCTTACCATAACAAATAATCAAAGCATGTTACATGAATGCTGCATAAGCCGCGATAAGGTCCGTAATTCTAGGAATGACCCCCCTAACATACATCTTAAGTCATAAACCAAGACTGTACATGGGGACGGGGAGAGTATATGACACTTTCAAGCTTCAATAATAAAAAAGCCTTGAGCTCGCCTTATGAGATAACATCGTCATCTATAAATCTCCCATCTTGAACGTCAGAGGGTTAAAATGATATGAAATAATAGAAGTTCTCACCATATCTGCTTCGTTTGTAAGAGTGAACTTTGGAGCTTCCTGGGAATTGTTATTGCATTCTAGAGTAACTCTGGATACCGGTCCAGGGATGTCTGGGTTATATTTACTTAGAAAAAGAAAAGGAGAGGAGACTACATCACTAAGATTAGCGTATTTCATTGACTAATGTTTACGTTAACGCATAGTCTCTTAGCCCATTATGTTAGCCAAGAGCCACTTTATAAACTACCCTTTGCACTGTGATTGGGCAGTCCCCTTACCCACCAGGGTTCCTAGGCCTGTCAGGTATCTTGATGCGACTTGAGAGCGCTACTCATTCACCTGGACGGAATGCTAGTTCAACGTAAGTAACCCAGCCTTCAGCCAGACCACCCGTGAGAAAGCCCTGCTTGTCGGGAAATCGTTTACTGCCCTTCGCTACAGAGGATATATGTTCAGAATAGATAATGAAATAAGCATTCCTACGAACTCCGAACAATTGTGCTTACTTACTGTACAAGTGCAATTTTCCCATCTTGTGAAATGTCACACTGAACTTCTTTCTGTTCACCAATGTTAATGTAGTCAGGCGGATCTCCTCCCGTATTGTACTTACATAGCTGTAGATAAAAACAAACCTGAAGTAAACGATCGTGATATGAGCAAAATTCGATTGTAAATTGGTAATTTCTGAAGAAACGTTTAAAATATCGAGGAATGTGTAAAAGACAACTATCGAGAGCATTTCACTTGTTTTAGCACTCTTTTAAGAACTAAAACTGTCCATGATATCGTAGGTTATCGAGTAAGTGACTTGCTATTGCAGGACAATAGAGTGATAGATTGGCTTCTGGTTGGTTGATGTTCAAATAAAAATTTTCAAATGTTGTGTTTAAAGCGAAAAATGCCCTTAGCTACACTAAAATAGTTCTCAGGCATGTCACTTAAACTGAAGGACAGAAATATTTCAAATAAGCATTATAGGCTTAAAATTCCCAACTGGCGTTAGGCGGACCAGTATTTAGAAACATGACCGAGGAGCTGAACTAGGGTCTACCGAGAAACAACTCCAGCTTAGTGGCCAGAGCGGGGCTCTCCGGACTTCAAGTCCGGCACCCTAATCACTAAGCTAGGCTGCCTCCTATTTCGAATTTTAGAACGGTGGAGTTTAAAACAATTTGTTTTACATGCGTTTGGGACGTCAAAGTTACAAATTTGATGCTAAGTCTGTAAATCATGAGTCGCACGATTACATGACATGATTACTATACTTTTATGTTTAGAATTAGCTGTGCCTCATAGATAACTTACTGCCACGTTTGTGCAGTTCCCCAGTGATGATATGAAATTGAAAGGAACACAAGGATTGTAAGTGTAATTATAGCCTTTGTGTAGAAGGAATCCTGATTCTGAAAATCTTAAAGATGCATTTCAAAACATTAGAGAATACCTTTAAAAATGTGTCAAATACACTAATAAAAACAATTGACAGAGGAACATAGAAGAAAGGAGTTACCAAATTTATCAATTTCTTGGAGGCTGCTCGAGATAGATGAAATAACCTGGGAAGGTTCTAACGTAATGAATATGAAAGACATCCTTGGGAATGAAGGTCTCTTGCATGTAGGTCAGTCAGTAGAGAAGCACGCCAGTAGCACAGAGAACACATGTACTGCTGCTGTCTTATTTTTTGTTTGGCCGTACAAAGCAATTGCTTTAAATTGCTTGCATACTGCGAAGATCATTTAACTCATCTCATGTATGTCTCTCATCTGCTCATCATCTCTTCATCTATAGTCGATTTATCTCCTGCACAAACTCGTTCCCAGGGTCTCTCATCTTCCTGGGAACGAGGTTGTCTCCTGCATTTATTCCCACCTTTCCTTGTTTCCCATAACAATAGTACCATTTTCCTGATGCTGTTTGTGTTGTTGCTAAACTTTGTGATTGAGAAGACGCTGTAAACCTCTCCTATTTATTAACCCTGCCGGCAACTCAAGTTGTGTACAAATTGTGTACGAAGGAAGCGTTTGATTTCTGGTAATTGGAAGTGAAATTGAATTAACAAAAGGAACATTGCAAGTATTTCCCCGTTACTAGAGTGATAGTAAATTACCTTGGTTTGCCATCTGTTCTTCGATAGGGAAATAAGCTGTATTTTCCTTCGCTTGTCACACATGTACAGTTGTCTGATGAAGTGGGTATGAGATTACATCCTCCAGGATAACCAAAAGCAGAATAATTACGACATATAACGGCAATTGCCAGATGAGGTTCTTCATTTCACCCTGAAAAAAAAATTAAATAAATAAAACCTTGGTTATTTATGGCATAGCCTACGAGTAGGCTCACGTTGGAGCACAAGCGCGTGGCGTAGTCGCGAGCGCGAAATCGAATGACTTTCTTGGCGCCTCTTCACCAGACTCCTTCCCGCCGGATCGCTTTGCTCTTTGCCGCTCGCGCGCGTGACTCAAAGGTGAGCCTGCTCGCACGCTACCCTTTTGTGATCCAGGAAAACGAGGCTATGTACTTTTACTGAATAGGGTGTGACAATTACACAATCCTACTTTCTATTGTAGTGAAATTGCCTGACTGTCTCGTGATTCTTGCGCAACTCCAAGGTATTGTGTAAGCTAGCAAATGACGGTAATACGAACGCAGCAATCTACCCACCTTTACTCTTGAATGACCTACACGTGTAATGTCAATACCCGATACAAATTGAATGTATAAACGAGGAGGTGACATAAAAACTTTTATTTGCATGCAAATAAATTCATTTCATTTTTTTAGAACTTCTATTCTGAAAAAAGTCAAACATCCAGAGCACTGAGATCCAGAACAAAAGAACACAAAAGAGCCGTCCTCACAAGTGACAGGAACTCTCTTTTGGCGCAACACTGTATGAAAAACAAGCACGAATTTGATTTTAATAATGTCAAGGTCATAGACCGCTGTCCCTTGTGGTCGCGTAGATTGTTCTTGGAAGCGTGGCATTCCATTCGCGAACCGAGCTCAATTAATGACCACGCGCATATTCCAGACATTTACAAAATGCTAAATTAATCCCTAGCGAGTTCCTCACATTCTTATAAACATCTCATTTACATTTAGACGCCGTTAACATTCATTTCATCACAGGAGAAGGTTATAGTATTTTAGCCGAAACGTCTATTTTAAGATTTTTAAGTCAGTGACAACAATTCTTAAGATAATATATGTATGTATGCGTGTATGTATGTATGTATGTATGTTTCGGCACGTTACCAAAGCCTAACACTGTTAACCCTTGTTTCCTGTTTACAGGGATAATAAATTCTGGGCTTTAATACATGAGGATGAATTTAAAGGTCAAACTATTTCCATATCACTAAGTGACTCCGGTTATGTGTTGTTCGTTTTGAGCCAAAAAAGTCAATTTCTTATTGGCATTCACTACTGATCCCTATTGACTATGCCAGTAGTAAGATTACACGGTGCCATTGACGATTTTTCACCCTATTAGGGTAATATTTGAATGTCGTTTGTTAAGTGTTTTGTTGGACGTACTTGGCTATGATGTTATCTATTGTTTCTATTCTCAGAACCGATCAGTCTTCAGGTGAGATAGATCTTCCACTTTTTCTGGGAATCGACGTTAAGCTGTGAGCGAGCACGAAGGTTTGAATAGGAAATAACAAGAGAAATCTCCGTTCTTGGTTAAAAGATCCTGATGTTGCTGTTAACTGAGTTTCGGAGCGTGTAAAATAAAGTAAACATACCCAGCTATTCAGTTTGGTTATAAAATTATCAGATGTATAATTTTTTCCAGCTTTTTATGATTTGGTTGGCATACGTCATTTTAGCTCGTCAATGCGCGTTTGGAATGAGGCATCTCTCATAGACGTTAGAAGTATTTTCTTCGGTTTTCGAACATTTCTTGCCCAAAATTCGAATTAATATTAATTCGGTGGAATTCCAAGATTAGTTGCTCTGTGCATATAAATGTAAATATGCAGGCGTAGCAGTAGTAGTGAAACCAACTATTAAAGATGATATGCGGTTCCCTGTATTCTACGAAATACATTATGTTCGTGGCCAGAAGTATTTCCTGCATTCATAAAGAAGACACTGAGTCAAATTGTTTCTTAGCTTGTTAAATACAACCGTACAGTATGTATTGCACAAAATTGCGATATATCTTCCAACCTTACCTTAGTATCACTATGTGCAGGAAGATGCCACCCGTAAGACGTTTCGTAACTTTCCACTGGTATTGTGCAAGCACAAACAACGTTCATGGACTACTTGAAAAGCTATTTAGCTCTGGTGTCTAATGCGCATGTTTCTGTTATTGTCAGTAACTCAATACAATGTGACAGATTATTGACAGATCCTTGTCTGACTTTTTCGGCGGGCCTGGGTCTGTCAGAGCAGTAACAGTCGTCATTTATATTTTTTTGTATGTTTTACTTTTATGCCATAATTTTGGTGTTTCCTTTCTTTTTTTGAAATTTCTAACTCTGGTTTATTTCCATTTAGCCCGAATCTGGGTGGGGGCAGGGTTGCTGAGGCCCACGCTGATTTCAAACAATTACTTTTACTGAAACAACGTTCAAGCTGAAGTAGTCAAATATAGTCACTTTTCCTAAAATTGATCAGGAAACATATTGCATGGCGTGTTGATTGTTGGGTAACGTGGCTTGACGTTTCTATGGCAACTGTTCATTGTTGACCGCCAAGTCAGAAGAAATGTGCCAAATGTCCAATGATCGTGGCTGTCCTGATTTTGTAGTAAACGAGGGACTAGACCGCACTCGCCAAATCAATCAACAAACAGCGCTTGATACACTACAAAGATCTAGGGAAGGGAGAAGTCCATTCACTCTTACCCACCACCTAAACAATGATGCAGCTAAGAGCACGTATAACTAACTTTAAGATACTCCAGGACGACTCTGAAACCGACACAATTTTCCCTCAACCAACACTTATCGCCATTACAAGGGACAAGAATCTCGGCAACTATTTAAAGTTCTCACCAGGCTGTTTTTGAAGAAAAACATGGTGTATTTAGACACTCTCTTGCGAGATGGAACAGTTCCTTTTTGTTTGTTCGCAACACTGTCAAAGTCTCAGGCCCGAAACGACACTACACTATAGAAACATATACACAAACCGCAATCCCCCACTTTGTTGTGACAGAGGGCTACCGCTAGCGGTTATTTTACCTTTGATAAACAGCTACGTGTTTCACTTCCCAGCCGACGCAGCCCAATAGTTTCTTTAGAAACGAACAGCTCTGTAAATCTACAAGGAACATGTAATTGTGGAAAACAAGCTTACAGGCTAGTCAACCATCTAAAGGAAATAGCCATGTACAGCTAGATCTTCATTACAGAGTAAAGCAATGTCACGTCTTCCAAACTCACCTCCTGAAGCTAATAGCTTAACTACGGACGCTTTGAAACCGCGAACGTCAAACGGAGGTCTACTTTCTTGTTTATATTTTGACGCGTTTTGTGTCTCCATCACTACGATGGAAAACTCTCTCTATAGCATTTGACTTCCAGTTTCCGATTTGTCTACTAAAAACGTCCTTGCTTAAGGTTACCGTATACCTTTAAAGGTATCTCGCGTCCAAGGGATGTAGCGCGTCCGGTTTAAACTGTAGATACCTAAACCCCTATATCAAATTAAAGCTTATAGGGCTGGCTATCAAACTCACGAGCGTTTCAGGCGGGCAACTTAATGACGACGATCACTGCTTTCACCTGTCAGAGCTAAATTAAAAAAAAATATGCGGGCGCATTCCAGCTCGTGGCGGGAAGTTCAATAAAGAAAATAAAGCCCTTGAAATGTTTCAATTGTCCATGGCTTCCCAAAAAAATTGTCACGTCTGTTGTTGCAAATCGTCGTCGCGCTGGTATAGCATTGTTGAGAATATTGTGGAAGACGTGAAAAAATGTTTTGATGTGGAAACATCGTGCAATGATGCGTGTTTGTATGCCTCTTGTCGGAGAAATTTGACGAGATGGCAACGAAGTTGCGACAATTCAAAGAGAAAGAAAATTTTTTTGTAAAAGCCCAATCTCGAGGAAAGGCATTTGTCAACAGAATAACCCCAGCTCAACAGGACCGGAGGCTTGCCGCAAAAAATATCACCGAAACCAAAACAACCCCAATATGGTTGCTGCTATGTTTACCGGAGGTCGTGCTGTAGGATATATTTTCAGATATGCTGACATGGCAGATATTTGTAACTCGAGACTGTCGTGCCAGTATCTAAACATAATTTGCGCGTCTAACTGTATTTGTCGAAATTTCTGTTGGAACGTGACTTTCCGGAAGCAATTCTACCTCTAGACGATACAGTGTTGTCAGCGTCTTCAGTAGCATGCAGATTTTTGTACTCGGCTACGGTCTCGTCGAAAAAAGACGAAATAACCCACCCCCAGTACCGGTCAGCGGTACTAGGACTCAGCATGCGTTTTATCTGTTGTTCGTAGCGTGGCTTCCGCCATATTGGTACTGTTACTCGGCTGTTAGTTTTATCCCAGTTTGATTAAAAGTCTTACACGAGCCGGTCGTGCCTTGGTTCTTGTCTTATCTTCTTAACTGGCGTGGTGGCAGCGTTCGGTTCAACCCAAGCCGCATTTTCGCCGTAGAAAGCCTCTTTTCTGCCTCGACCGCGTGAGCCAAAACAGTGCATCCTTCGCTGTGACAACACGTCCGGAGTTCTACATCGTGTGTTATGGCGTCTACTCACCGCGCACCGAAGCAGTGGTGCCTCTCCAAGGTGGAAACAATCAATAGCTTTGAAAACTGGAAGCAAAATCTACTGTACACACTATCCTTAGACAGCAACTTCGCCCCCTTCCTCGCGGATGGTTTTACATGGTTGAAAAAGACCAAAGCCCAACCGCTTCGAGGACTCGAAAACGATGGCGAAACTGTACCACTCTCTCGACGCTTAACTGCTCGTCAAAAAACCAACTTCCTCGAGCTGATGCTGGGACAAATCGCCAATTACTGCCCTATTATTTCACGTAGCACGCTGGTAAAAAACTCAACCTCTCTTGAGTTCATCTGGCAAGCTATTCGACAATACTTTGGATTCCAGGTCACCGGCGCACAACTTATCGACTTTTCTGACATACACCTTGCGGCAGATGAGCGCCCCGAGGACCTGCACCAACGCCTCATGGCCTTTGTGGAGGATTCCTTGCTGCGTGCAAATGACTTAACCCACCATGGTGAACGTGTTTCAGAGGATGAGGAACTTACTCCCACTCTCGAGAACTTCGTCGTCCTTACCTGGCTACGACTCATTCACCCCAGCCTTCCTCGATTGGTCAAGCAGCGCTACGGCACGGAGTTGAGATCTCGCACCCTCGCCTCAATTAAGCCAGAAATCTCACAAGCCCTAACCTCTCTCCTTGAGGAAATCCGCACCTCCGATGACGCTAGGATCCTGCGTGCAGCAGTAGCTGACGATTTTCGTAGCCCCCGTCCGGGTGGCAGGAGTAACTCTAAGTTCCGCACCAGACAACCTCGTCAGGACAAGGTCTGCCCCTTATGCAAGCAAGCCGGTCGCTCTAACACAAACCACTTCCTCAGTCAGTGTACCTTCCTCCCTGACAATGACAGGCGCTTCATGGTAAAAGCGAGACAGATCGTTGGCATCCTCGACAACGAACCAGACACGGACTGCGACCTCGACCCTGATACTCCAGTTCCTGATCCCACTTTGCCTAGCCCAGATGTCGTAGCCTACCGTGTACAGACCCGTCAGTCTCCTTATATGGATGTCTTTCATGCTCACCGTGTTGTCCGCGTCACCATTGACAGTGGCGCCACTGGAAATATGATCCGTCACTCTACCGCGAAACACCTCGGATGTCCTGTAATATCAAGTGCCCAGTCCGTCCAGCAGGCTGATGGCTCTTCTCAACTTCGGGTGGTCGGTGAGATACGAACAACCTTCACCCGCGACAACACAGACTTTACGTTCGAAGGTCTTGTCGTAGAGGATCTTGATGTTGAAGTACTCGCTGGGACCCCCTTTATGGAGGCAAATGATGTTGCTGTGCGTCCCGCTAAGAGAGAGGTGCTCCTTGGCAATGGGTCTGTCTACACGTATGGGTCCAAGTCTCCACCCAGCCCCCTCCCAACTGTTCGTAGGGCTTTTGTTCTCCGTGCTCCTACTCCTTCCAAGACTGTTTGGCCGGAGAATTCTTGGAAGTACAGCTGCCAGACGATGCTCCTCCTGATTCAGAGTTTGCACTTAAGCCTCGTACTGATGCACCAAGTTCACATAAACTCAAGCCATCCCAGTTGTGGCCGCAGCCTAGTGTCGTTTCAAGTGTTGCGCGGGCCATACGCATACCAAACCTGTCAACCGAGCCTCGCACACTTAAGCGTCACGAACACTTCTGCCAAGTCACTCCTGTCTTCGAACCAAAAGAGGATCCAGGCCCGTCTCCTGCTCAGCGTCCGTTACCACCCTCTAATTCCAGTCACTCCGCATCCGTTCAGGTAGACCCAGACAGCATCCTACCTCAGGCCATCAGGGCCAATTTCCAATCCCTGCTTAGAGAGTACGACTCCGTATTTGACCCCCAGTTCCCTGGTTACAATGGATCCGCAGGCCCTTACCAAGCACAGGTCAACATTGGCCCTGTTGAGCCACCACAGCGGAAAGGTCGCCTCCCCCAATATGCACGAGATAAACTCGTCGAGCTCCAAGAGAAGTTTGACCACCTAGAGCAACTCGGAGTCTTCCGTCGCCCCGAAGATGTTGGTATCACTGTTGAATACCTAAATCCTTCTTCCCTGGTAAAGAAGCCCAATGGCGGCTCTCGTCTCGTCACTGCTTTTGCTGACGTAGGCAGATACAGTAAGCCTCAACCATCTTTGCTGCCTGATGTTGACTCCACCCTACGACTCATCGCCCAGTGGTCACACATCATTGTCACCGACCTAACAAGCGCCTTTTATCAAATCCCTTTGGCCAAAGAGTCCATGAAGTACTGCGGCGTTGCCACTCCTTTTAAAGGAGTACGAGTCTACGTTCGTTCCGCTATGGGCATGCCCGGTTCGGAAACCGCCCTGGAAGAGGTTATGTCCCGCGTCCTAGGCCCCTTACTACAAGATGGATCCGTGGCCAAAATTGCGGATGATCTATACTGTGGCGGCAACACACCCCAAGAGCTATTATGCAACTGGAAGAAGGTCCTACAAGCCCTACACAAGTGTAACCTGCGTTTGTCTGCCCACAAGACCATCATCAGTCCCAAGAGCACCACTATTCTTGGCTGGATCTGGACTGTTGGCTCTCTCTCCGCCAGTCCTCACCGCCTAAACACTCTCGCCACCTACCCTGAGTCAAGCACTGTTGGTCGATTAAGATCCTTCATTGGGGCATACAAGGTCCTCTCCCGCGTCATCCCAAGGTGCTCACGTTACCTCACTCCCTTGGATGCTGTAAGGGCTGGTCGTCCTTCCCAGGAATCCATAAACTGGACCGATCATCTAAGAGGTGCATTCCGTAGTGCTCAGAATGCCCTTTCATCTGCGCTCACAATCAAGTTACCCAGACCTGAGGACCAGCTATCGGTTGTAACTGACGGAGCTGTCAGGGACCCAGGAATAGGTGCTACCCTCTATGTGACGCGCGGAGACAAGTTACATGTTTCCGGTTTCTTCAGCTTTAAGTTGCGGGGGTCCCAGACAACGTGGCTTCCATGCGAGGTAGAAGCCCTCTCCATTGCGGCTGCTACTAAGCACTTCAGCCCGTATCTTATTCAGTCGTCCAAGAAGGCCTGCATCCTTACTGACAGTAAGTCCTGCGTCCAAGCGTACGAGAAGCTCTGCCGTGGGAGTTCTCTGCCAGCCCTCGTGTATCCACTTTCTTATCTGTCGTAAGCCGCTACCAGGCTTCTGTAAGGCACGTCTCAGGCGCTGATATCCTCCCGTCAGACTTTGCAAGCCAAAACGCCGCCCCCTGTGAAAACGAGACCTGTCAGGTGTGTTCTTTCATCACTCGAACTAGCGACTCTGTTGTCCGAGCCGTGTCTGTTCAAGATATCCTCCAAGGGAGCGTCCGCCTTCCCTTCACCAGCCGGCCCGCCTGGTTGGCTGTTCAGTCTGAATGCCCAGACCTGCGCCGGACACACGCTCACCTTGTCCAGGGTACGAGACCTTCCAAGAAACTGACTAACATCAAGGACGTCAAACGGTATTTACAAGTTGCGTCAATTGCAAATGATGGCCTCCTTGTTGTGCAGCGTCATGAACCGTTGTCACCGTCCAGGGAGTGCATTATCGTCCCCCGCCAAGCCTTGGATGGCCTTTTGATCGCTCTTCACATTCAGCTTAGCCACCCGTCCTGCCACCAGTTGAAGATGGTCGTCAAACGCTATCTTTTCGCCCTCGATCTGGACAAGGCAGTCTCTCGTGTCTCTGAAGGATGCCACTCCTGTGCGGCACTCCGAAACTCTCCAACCGCACGTATTGACCAGTCCACCTCGCCACCACCTGACGCTATTGGTCGGTCCTTCGCAGCAGACGTCATCAAGCGCTCTTGCCAGCTTATCTTTGTCCTCCGCGAGACTGTGACCTCTTACTCCTCCAGTTTATTGCTTGAAGATGAGCGGCACCAAACGTTACGCAATGCCATCGTCAAACTCTGCTTGGAAATGCGCCCTATGGATGGTCCACCCGCTGTGATCCGTACTGACCCCGCACCTGGCTTTAAGGTCCTAGTCAACGACCCACTCTTAGAGAAGCACAGAATTACAATTGAGCTTGGCCAGGCCAAAAATCCCAACAAGAACCCCATAGCGGAGAGAGCTGTCCAGGAGTTGGAAACAGAACTACTACGTCAGGAGCCTCTTGGTGGTGCTGTCTCTCCCCTCACTCTCGCCGTAGTGACCTCTGCCTTGAACTCTCGTATCCGTTCACGTGGCCTATCCTCACGAGAAATGTGGACACAGCGGGACCAGTTTTCAAACAAGCAGTTACCCCTTGCCGACGACCATTTAATTACCCTCCAGCACAAGCAGCGCCTCTCCAACCACCCCCACAGTGAGCGCTCTAAGACCCCTGTGCAGCAAAGGCGCCGTACTCCCCAGATTGATATTGGTGACCTAGTGTACCTCCATTCCGACCTGAACAAGTCTCGAGCCCGCGACCGCTACCTTGTTGTAGCCATAGAACCACCGTTCTGTGACATCAAAAAGTTCATTGGATCCCAATTACGCAGCTCATCATACCATGTCAAACTATCAGAGTGCTTCAAGGTCCCATCTGACTTGGCCGACCCCTTACGTGTTCCCCACACACGTCGCAGTGACGACTCAGACGATGAAGACGAACCTGGTACCACATCGTGCCCTCCACCCTCTCTGCCTGACATCCCTGATGCCATCTCTTCTTCAGCGCATCAGCTATCTGACAGCTCTCACTGTGTTACACCACAAGCCTGTGCCTTTCCTGTTGACCATACCATGGTTGACGCAGCTACACAGCCGTCATGCCCTGATGACACCCCATTAAAAAACGCAGTCATATCAGCAGACCCTCCCACTCCTGACCTACGGAGATCCTCACGTGTCCGCCGTCCTCCTACGCGTTTTGTAGACTATGTCACTGAACTCTGACTTTTCCTTGCATATAGGTTAGCGTCAAGTACATTCCACTATGTTCTCGGTTCCTGTTATGTGGCATACTATGCCCCTTTTTACTTTATGTATTTACTGCGTTGAAAAGACTTAGGAAACAAGAAGAAAGAAGTCACGCCAGTACCGGTCAGCGGTACTAGGACTCAGCATGCGTTTTATCTGTTGTTCGTAGCGTGGCGTCCGCCATATTGTTACTGTTACTCGGCTGTTAGTTTTATCCCAGTTTGATTAAAAGCCTTACACGAGCCGGTCGTGCCTTGGTTCTTGCCTTATCTTCTTAACTGGCGCACCACAGGCAAATAGGTGAAATGGAACGTCAGTTTCGCGAAAGCGAGTGCAAATTTTGGGTGGAAAACGCGGAATTACAACTTACAACACGTCGACAGTCTACAATCAAAGCTATTTACCCTGCAAACTGACCGAGATGCTAACACCGCAGTGAGCAAACTTCAAGAAAAGGTAACCCGTAACTCGTAGTGAACTAATTTCAATCACCCGAAAGCCCGTTCGCTCGGAACCGTGGATGTGAAAAATGTCGAGAACTACGTATTGGATCGTCTGCCGCTTTGGCTCGGTAATAGATGCATGGATGTATGGAACGAAAAATACATGTCATGGGCGATAACAGGTTTATATATTTGGTGTTTGAAACCGACTTTTACTACGGGCGAACGAGTTTTCGGGCAAAACGACCGGATTCCCCTGTTGTCTGAAAATGGTTGCAGAAAATCGCACACTATGAATCACTGGATGCTCTTTAGTTCCATAAAAGAAACCTAATGTTTATGAAATAACAGTTAAAATCCCCCAGTCTTATGTATTATGTACTGCCTTAGGTATTTCGTTGCACTGAAGTGGGAACTTGTCACCCTAGCCGGTTTTTTGGTTTTGTTGGGTGTTCCCTCGGGCGTCCGCATATTAACTCCATAAACACATTTAAAACATATTTTAAAACTCACCAAACCGTAACAAAAATGTCCTGAGCGTTTTATTCAATTTGTTAATTTAATACTTCATTACTCACCAGTCTATGACGTACACAAATTATTTTCCTTTCAAGTGACAATGAAAATGTGAACTCTTTGCAAATAAGCTAGGCTTATCACTATTTGGCCACATTTGCACAGAACTAAGAAGTAATACAGAAATAACTAAACCAGTACAATACATGGTTCATGAAATTTAATTTTTTTTTTTCAGCTTTTGGTTGGTCGAGAGGGAGTTAGGATAGTGAGAAATATTTTTTTTCTGACCAATATCTTGGCATGATTTGAAAAAAAAAACAAACAAAAAAAAAACAACTAAAACCCATCTTTTAAAATCTCTTTAATATTCTTATCCTTGCCTTGGATGGATTATTAACATGGCAACTGATCACTTCGCCATCAGGGACTCTCGCAACCACAAACCAAACTGGCCAAGATACTAGCCATACCATATATTAACCATTCTATGTACACAGTCAGACAAAGTAACAGCATGTTTGTTGGTGGAGAAACTCCCTGGTGGTGAGGTGACTGGTAACCAGTTACATTCAAATCAGGCGCAGATTTAAACCAGTTTCCACCGTTTTACGGAAATCGGTCAGAGTTTTCAGAATGACTCAGAAACCCAGGAAAGGGGATTTAAGAGAGTTACTGCAAATCCAGAACATTTCCTGGGGAAGCATGGCCTTAGACCCCTCTAGTTTGCACCTGCAGTGCTCGTTGTTTCCGGCGGAAATCGGTCACCATTTATCCTAAATCCGCACCTGCAAATTAAGAATTTTTGTCACCTGTTTAAAAGCAAAGACCTAAAAATGTGTAGTTCCAAAAACATATACCTCTCCCACAGATGTTTCTTTTCTTTGTTTAATGAGATTTCCAGTTTACCTTTCTACTGTGAAACCCCCTCCCACTCAGAATTTTCAATGTCTGACCATTGCTGGTTTAGTTATGAGTTCTGGAGTTCCTAAAACATTTACCTCTTCCAAGGATGGGAGAGGTATATTAGGTTTTTGCCATGTTGATCTGCATTCCAATTGTGATATCTTGGAATAATTTGAAGAAGCTAGTCATAAAAGGGGATAAGTGACGATTTTGGTTGTTTTTTTTTTTTTGCTCCAAATTAGCTGAAATTTTGCATGTGGACTTCATTTCAGCTGAAAGTATTGCCCTGTATTTTTTTTTCACTGGGTTGCTCTTCGTTTTCGAGAAATAACGTATGCAAAAAAAGACACTTTTCCTAGCGGCATCTTTTTGTCGAACGCGAAACAAAAGAAACCTTTTGTTTTGCTGGACAATGAAATCAACGAAGCGTCACATTAGCCGCTCGTTGTTCGCGCCGATACAAGTATCCCATTCATAAGAAAAGGCTTGCTTATTCATATTGTCGTGTTAGTACAGGCGATTAAAGCGCTACGCGGATCGAGAGCAGGTACATTTGTAGTGAGTCGAGTTCGACACGACGCCGGCCCCTCTTTTTTTTTTGTTTGTTTTTTTTTTTGTTGTTTGTTTGTTTGTTTGTTTGTTTTTTTTTGTTGATTTCTCCTCTTCTTTTTGAAACCAAAACATTACAATAGCCCGTTCAGTCGACGCTGCTAGTGCTAAAATAAACCGTTCGAGTTCGCATCGAAATACACCTTCGATTAATAACGTTCGGTGTGTATCGAAAGATTCACCCATTTATCGATGCCGCCGTCGATAAACTTCTCAAGGTCTCTTTTTAAAGTGTAGTTTGAACATTTGAGCGTGAAGCGTTTTCAAAATGCGAATATCAGCGACGCTAGTTGTTCGAGCCGATACAAATATTATATTTATAAAATTAACCTAGTTTGGTTACGTTGTCTCCTTAGCACAGTCGATTAAAGCGCTGCGCGTCGCGTAAGACAACATTTTGTCGTGAGACAAAACATCAGCCCCTTTTTCCCCTGTTAATTTCTCCTCTTCTTTTTGAAACCAAAATATTAAAATAGCCCTGACTATCGATGCTGCTAGTGCATCGAAATACACCTTCGATTAATAAAGTTCCTTGTGTATCGAAAGATTCGCCCATTTATCTGTGCCGTCGTCGATAAACTCTTCAACGTTTTTTTTTTTAGAGTGAAGTTTGAACATTTGAGCGAGTAGCGTTTTCAGAAAGCGAATTCAATGAAATAAAATCAGCGACCCCTAGCTGTTCGAGCCTATACAAGTATTATATTTACAAAATTAATGCCCTTTGATCATGTTCGAATAAACTAACGTTATGTCCTGAGACCGGTTCGACACAACGTCAGCACCTCTTTTTCCTGTTAAGTTCTCCTCTTCTTTTTGAAACCAAAACATTAAAATAGCCCTTACTATCGATGCTGCTAGAATAAACCGTTTAAGCCCACCTTCGATTAAATAATAAAGTTCCGAAGATTTATAGACCGATTTAAAATTCCGTCACGCGTCGATAAACTTCAAGGTCTTTTTTTAAAGTGAAGTTTGAGCATTTAAAGCGGGCAACGTTTTTAAAAATCTACAACTTGAAAAAGGCAATGCGCTCTACGTCACAGAGAACAACGAAAACTCCGACAGCGACATGTAATCGACGATAGCCTAAAATAGATTAAGTTAGCTTGAGTTCGAAAACCGAACGTTCGATGTGATGGGCCCCGGGTATACCTTAACCTTTCCCTCAACGGTAACACTAGCCAACAAAGCGAAGAAACCTGCGCTAGTTATGGCCAAATTTTGAATGTCTATAACAGTTCAATGAACAGTACATTAGAAAAAAAAATAGAAAAGAGAAGAAAAGAAAAGTAGAGTGTGCCCTGCCAGGAATCGAACCTGGGACCCCTTCACGCCATACATAGTATGACGCTCCAGCGCTTCTTCCCACTCAGCTACAGGGCATCGGAATGGGAAAATTTTAACTCTTTATAGTACCAGGTACCCTGCAGACCTCCCTGGGACACTTAATTTGGCTTCCGTCGCCAGACCGGAAGAAAATAACCATAGAGAAAAACCGCTATTAAAGGGCATGTAAACCCACAAATACAAGTTTTCCCTATTCGACGCAAACAGCAACGAAGAAAACGAATTTGACATTTATTTTGCTCCTTTCGGTTTCGTTAAGGAGAAAAACAGCTTTTACGAGAAAAATCCCCTTCCGGTGAAAACAATAGCCATCTGCCGTGCCGTAAGCGGTGGAACACAAACATTTCGCAATAGGGATTCCATATGAGAATTCTGTGGCGGATCGGGAAAGTGGGAGTAGCTCGAAGGATCTTTTATCGGATGACAGCGATTCAAATTTGGTGAATTTGTATGATAGTGATGTTGAAAATTCAGTTGTAGCTGTGGAACAATCTGGGCCTCGTCCGTATCAATTTGAGCCACGAAGGGTCCGATAAAACGATCAACAAGAAGCCAGCTGCCCAGAGCCAGATGACAACAACTCAGACCGTCTTGGAAACACAGACTGGTATTTAATCATTTTTGCAATTAAATTACATTTTTAGCAGATGAACATCAGCCGGCGCATAGTCAGATTAGCGCGCAAATAGAAGCTCACCAAATTTTGTTGTTGTCTCTTTTCCCGACCTTTCTTGGGTGCATTAAAAGGTGCGAGTGTCAAGTATGTCAGCCAAAGCCGACTGCTCACGAAAGTGTTTGCTGGGCTGAAATCGGACAGGTCTGGCAGAAAGTAGAAAATCAGAGGCCAGAAATACAAATTAAATGTATTACCGAGCATCCAGGATTTCAGTCAACCTGTCTTGATGTTTGGGTGCTTGAAACTGCTTATTACGCATTCAGGCAGCAGCACGGCGCAGATAATCACACAGGAAACGAGTTTGTTTACTTTTATTTTAACTATCGCTGTTCAATTGTCAGATTTACCTCTGCCGTAACTGGCTTTATTTTGGTACAACACTAGTGAAGATAGTTGTTTCTCTGTATTTTTCGTGTAGGAGATTTCGATACATTGCCTATCGGCAGCTTGTTCGTTGGTGCTGGGGTTATCTTGGTAAACATGTCCGAGTTGCGCTGCCATCTTGTGCTGTAAACAAGATCCGAAGCACCTTTCCAGCCGATTTTGGCACCACGTTTTCTGGGTTGAAGCCACCAACCCTGTGAGGGATAAGAAGGTGATTGCTAATTGACATCATAATTATTGAAAATATGTCACAGCACTGGCAGCAATGGGCTTAACATATACAAAGACACAAACATGGTTTGCCGTAATTACCTTTCTAGTTACTCAATGGTGTGCAAAGCGTGACACATACTGCACTACTGCTGTTTCTTTGCAGGGTTTCTCAAAGGAAGCAGAGATTATCTGTGTTGCGAAGAATAGCAGATAAAGTGGTTGACTACTTACCCTATTAACCTCAAGCTTTTGAAGAGCTTCACTTCTTCTATGCCTTTTATCGGCACTGTCAGCCATTTCCGGTTGTTCGCTGCCTTCATTTTGGATAGGCCGCTTTCGTTTGTCGCAAGAATTTGTTGCTGCTGGAGACTGTATCGTCTGTACAGCACCAGAAAGTAAAGGACTTTGCTTCTCAGCCCCATTTCTACCATGAAACTTTTTTCGTAACAATCCGGAGAAAAATGAATGTTGCAAATAACCGAATGCTCCGTCGGCTCTACGAAATCGACCCTTTTCACGTTCACTAGGCTCGATTTCCGCCTTGAACAAATTTTACCTGCTACCGCCTCAAATTAGCGTCCTTTGGAAACTTATGCATACTATGGCCTGTTTTGTTCGAATTACTGCAAAACTGAACGACACAGCGTTTTACCATTATGAAGACGTGGTGTTTTTCCAAAAGAAACTATGTAAACATGTGCTTATTTCACAACGTTTACAGGCAAGACCTTTGACTTCCCGTAACTAAAGGTCCACCCGTGACGTCATTTGCAAGATCGCGCAATTCAAGATGGCAGATGTTTAGAACTTTGAAGCGATTTTTCAACGTAAAAACGGGCTTAAGTGAACAAAAGATCTACAGATTTAGAAGATGTCATGTATGTACTAAACGACTATGTGGTCCCCAAAATAGCATTTTTTGGGATTTACATGCCCATTAAGCAGGTAAATACCGCATCCAATCACGTTGACAGACGCCTGCCAGATAATCTGGGAATATTCGTGGTTCAGTTTAGGAAATTCAACAAACGATTTCAACAATCATTTCTTTTAGTTAGAGTGATAGAGTGAATAACTCGGCAGAACGAGGAACACTATAAAACGTTTCTTTTGTTAGAAGATTTAAGATATTGCACCACATTTATGCAGAGTATCATTTTGCAAGTAAGCCCCTCCCGGGAGCAGAAGCTTTTCACGCGCAAATTACCAACGAATACCAACGTAGGTTGCGTAAAACATGGCGAACAATTTTTTGTAGAAGTTTTGCTTTTCTTTAGGATTTGTGGTACCCTGTCATAATTTTTCACATTGTTAGAATAGATAAAATAAAGGTAGCTTTTTAAAGTGAGTTTCGCTCGATGACCGAACAAAATCGAATTTAATCGTTCGATTAAGTTCGATGAAAATATAGTTCGATTTCGTTCGATGTGATACCCCGGGAAGATTAACCACTTCACTTCACTTCACTTGACGTTTATTGTGCAACCTCTTAGAAGATATAAATGCATGTAGACCATAATCCGGAACAAGAGTTTCTTCGCTGTTTTTGATGGTCGCGTTGGAAGAGACACAGCAAGCGTTTCACACTTGCGAGTTGTACATGTTTGTTTCTTGAATTTCTTCCTGGTCGAAGGGGCTGAAATTTCCCGTGTGAACAGATCACAAAATTGCTCCCGGTAAACCGAGCCAGTCCGGTGACTGGGCTCATATGAAGAGGCTCTAAATCACTTGATTCGCCAATGCGCACGCGTACATGAAATACGCTCCCATATGTATTAGCTACTACATCCTGTATGTACTTCACACTGTCCGCAACCTTCCCTAAATTTCCATATGGAAGAGCCAAAGAAAAGGAACACTCCTCCTCCTACTCCTCTTCCACATTTAAAGCGGCAGAACGCCCTTTGGGGAACTAAACTCCTTGAAGCCTTAAACCCTAAGGGACCTGTTGCAGGCTGACTTCGTGCAGCCTTTCGGGGGGTCTTTGCCTCCCACATAACCAAAATGTGAAATGATAATTCTTAACAGATCAACAAAGATCGCTTAGGTAAACACGGCCAAACATGGATCAGTAATTGATTGCGATAATCATACAATTTTCCTATAAATAACCAGACGATATATACCGTTTGATTTGATATCTGTCGGCCGATTTTACAAAACAAGGAAAAAGTTATGGTATTCATTGCCAAAGAGCAGCCCCGCGAAGACGCCAGGCTGCGAGGCGGTAGTGTAATAAAGTCGCAGAATGAATCTCAAAGCGATGTTAAGGTAGTGCAGGGTAACTTTTAGGACGTAATGCAGAACAGAGAATGCATTGTTTTTCGATAAACTTTTTAAGGTCTTTTTTAACGTGAAGTGTGAGCATTTTATCGTCTAGCGTTTTCAAAAAGCGAATTCAATGAAATAAAATCAGCGACCGCTAGTTGTTCGAGCCGATACAAGTATTGTATTTATAAACTTAATGCTATTAGGTCATGTTGTCTCTTTGGCACAAGCGAATAATGCGCCGCGCGTCGCGAAAATTAACATTTTGTCGTGAGACCGGTTCGACACAACGTCAGCCCCTTTTTTCCTGTTTATTTCTCCTCTTCGTTTTGAAACCAAAACATTAAAATAGCCCTTACTATCGATGCTGCTAAAATAAACCGTTTAAGTTCGCATCAAAATCCACCTTCGATTGATAAAGTTCCGAAGATTTATAGACCGATATAAAATTTCGTCACGCGTCGATAAACTTCAAGGTCTTTTTCTTAAAGTGAAGTTTGAGCATTTAAAGCGGGCAGCGTTTTTAAAAATCTACAACTTGAAAAAGGCGGTGAGCTTTACGCTACAGAGAACAACGAAAACTCCGACGGCGACATGTAATCGACAATAGTCTAGAATAGTGGAAGGATCGAATCTAATAAGCGTGATTCGCTTTTCTTTCTGTTTTCTTCTTTTTTCCTTTTCTTCATGTCACGAGCTTCCGTTTTGCATGCGGATACTAGGGCCGATTTCTTCTGTAAACAATATGGCACAAAAGATCGTTTTTCTTTGAAAAGCCTTCCCGCGACGAAAATTAAATTACCGCTTTCTATGTACTGAGTTACAAAATGGTTCTAAGCAGTTTAAGCGGTTTTGCTGACAATAACCGATTTATTTCAAAGGAAACGACGCTGATAACCTCCTACTTTAACGTTTTGTACCAAACTAATCAATGATATGACACAGGAAATCAAAACTGAGCATTTTATTTCTAATTGGCACTATTTTAGATATAAATAAGCTATAAATTAAGTAATAAGTAATACCTATGTGTTTGTAAAAATTAGCTCTTAACATTATGGAGTGTATAGAACAGTTCGAAGAAAACTAAACATGTTTCAAATAAAGCTATGTTAACTATTTTGAGATGCATTACTGGAAATTTTGGACAAAAGATTAACTACTTATGGTGAAAACAGTTCGAGGACAGCTAAAACATGACATACTACTACTTATGAGTAAAGCTACTAAAAATGATACCAATTAATCGTAATTAAGTCCTATAATAGTAATCGGCGCAAAGACTGACAAAGTTTTTACCAGTCCGCGGCGAGCTCGATGTTTACAGTAAATGAAACTCCCCCTCCCCTCTTGGTTCTTCTGATGCTAAACTAATTCCGTAGTAGACTACCGTCAGTCAAAAAAGGCATAAAAAACTCCTCCAACAGACAATTTCTCGATTGGACTCGACATAAAATGGCGAGCATCCGGGTTTGTTTACGAGTGTTTAACATTACCCTGCCTGTAATTTTTAAGCTATAAATTACTACTTGGTAAGTAATACCTATGTTTTTATAAAAGTTGGCTCTTAATATTTCTATGGATTGTGTAAACTGTTCGAAGAAAACTAAACATGTTGCATTATTTGAAGTTTTGGACGAAAGATAAGCTACTTTTTAACTATACAAATAATCGCTTATTAACGTCTAGTGAAAACAGTCCGTCGAGGACAGCTAAACATGGCATGCTACTTATGAGTAAAGCTACTAAAAATGAATTAGAGCATTTGTGAGTGAAATTTTCAGATAAGAATAAGCATCTCATGCCACCAATATAACTTGAAATTTTCAGATGTTTTGGATCATAGAATTTACGTTTCTGAGCAAGTACTCGATAAAATACTGGATATCGGAAAGACTCAATGGAAATAAAGGATTTTGACGGAAAGAAAATTTTTTCTAACGACGTATGGTTAATATACGCACGTAATCATGCACTTGAAATTTGGAAAAAAATGTCCGCGTAGTATTGGTACTGCGTGAATCAGCAAAATTATACCAAGGAATTGGTTGTTTGCCAATCGTCTAGTCACAATCCTCGTTTTCGATTGAGTCTTCGATGGTTGGGTTACTAAAAATGTTGACATAAAATTGCCGCTGGAGCTCAGGCACAAATTTGGCAAGTTTTTCAAGGTCTTTGACTTTGTCTGATTTCAGTGGAATGGGCTCCGTGTAGAGTCTGGGTGGTGCTGCTGTCTGCTGATCCCCGGGCCTGGTTATTTTTATTTTTTTCCATGGTTCATCCTTTTTGAATCCAAACCGCACCCAGACTTCTCCAGGGTGGTGCTTCATTGCCATTGCTTCGTTCTCTCCCTTTTCCTCGCCCCACCCAAAATTCATCCAGTGAATGTCTCTCAGCAAGACCCTCTCCCCGTCATTGTCCCTTAATACCGGTTTATAACGTTCCTCCGTATAGGACTTCCAATCATGGAAGTCCTCCTGTCGCATTTTTGTCGCGACAAAGGGTTTCCTCAAGTTTGTTTCTTCAATTACATGCACCCAGTCTTCTGGAACAAAAACTTCGGCTGTTTTTTTTCTTCTTTCAATTTGGGCGAAGTCTCGATCATTTTCTAAGTATGTGTGCCCTCTTTCTAAAAATTTGTGGTCGATACGATGGTACATACCGTTGTTTGTCAGCTCTGTGTAGAAGCCAATGATGGCATTGTTCTTATTTTGCCCTCCGCATCCGTCCGAGTAGCTCACTAGTGATCTGAAACAGGAAATAAACTTTGATTAGTGTTACCTAGTATACCAATCTAATAGAGGCGTCAGCATCCCTCCTGGGATGCACAAGGAGAAATGTACGGCTAAAACTAAATAATTTAGAGATCCTTGTTATCCAACATCACGATTAGCTTAATGAATGTGAATATATGAAATAATCATATATGATAAGGCGAAATCCTTTTTCCCAATATCATTTTTAAGAATATGTTTACAAATTGTTTAAGTGCCCACATTATTTTTCAGTCTAGTAAGAGGTCGTGATGGTGAGTACGGTTAATTTTTCTGATTTTGTATTTTGTCAATTAAGTAAATTCTATGCAACTGAAATAAGTGTAAATAAAATTGAATTTGAACTTGAACTTGCTACGACGTTTGGCAGTACAAGAAATAGAGTTTTCACGCATTGGATAGACTGTGACGGTAAAGCCTTTTTTCCAAGTGCTCTCGTTTCAGTAACAGTTCGCACGTAACTCTCAAATGACCACAAAAATTTTCTCCTTTTGAGACGCTCTATAAAGATTGTTTCTATAATTCTTCAAGTCAGTGACCTTAGCGCGACATTTTTTTAATACTGTGTAAAAAAAGATAATAAAAAGCAAGGTCAGCTTGTTTGCGGTTTAGATGTAGCGCAATTTTAAGTTTATTTGATCGGCAAAATGTTTATATCAACACCTAAACGCTGTGATATCGTCGCGTCGTATTTTGTTTGATGAATATTACTCATAAACTGTATTACTGTTAATAATGTGCCAAAACCACCAAATTCTCTTCAGTGTGATATAACGACGTTCGCACTAATTTGCAGGTTTCTCTACTCCATAAATTAGAATTTCACCAGCATACTAGCCTGCGAATTCAGCAGCCTCTCACCGCTCCGGCCGCTTAGGGTCACGCAGGAGAGGCCGGAGCGGTGAGAGGCTGCTGAGTTCGAAGGCTACCAACATGCTTCTTTTCTTCAAAGAAATAAGACTCGGAACACTTTATTGTAACCAAACAGGGAACTTACCTTGCTCCAGATCTGAAGTCTGTGAAGAATTTATGCAAACATGAGGCAACTTCAGATGATCCCTTTTTACCCGTTGTCTCGTCCCATAAATATAGGTATCCCTGTGTCGCTACGCAGTCGTGAATTCCGAAGCTGTATGTCGACAGCTGTCTTAAGTAGTAAACATCGTTGTGGAATAAGTTTGGCGTTTCTAAGTTCTTTTGAAAATCAAACGTAATCATATCCACAGCATCTTTTGACGTGGTGCTTTGCCCGAGAGTGCGGGTTTTCCCTCTCCAACTCTTGCTGGCTGCTTCTTTGTCTTCACGTTTGCTCTTGTAGCCAGCTTCTGAATTTTCGTGGTGAAGTCGTTGCTCCTCCAGTTTTTCATCTCTTTCATCCTCCCTGCACACTCTCAACGCCATTTCCAGGGCCTCGCATTTTGCGCAAGTATCCGTTCTTGGTAGACCAAAGCCAAGGTTAAACTCGGTATTAAAAATCTCCCTGTACGAATACAGGGATATTCGGGGCTTAATAGGAGGCGGGATTGGGCGTCTGTTTTCTTGTTTGCACCTACAAAAAGTTATTGAGCTAGCGTGAGGTCCGCATTGGAGAAATATTGATCAAGTTATTTTTTGCAAGTTTATGGACCGAGCCGTGGGCGAGGTCCATAAATACGGAAAAAAGGTCCGAGACCATTATATAGATGTCATTGAACTAGCTAATATGAATTGAACAAGCTGCAGTTCAAACGTGCTACACTGAAGACCTCTACTTTCGCTGAATCATAGAACAAAATTATTGTAGGCTAGGCACACTGGAAAAGG
Organism: Orbicella franksi; assembly: GCF_964199315.1. Lineage (NCBI taxonomy): Eukaryota > Metazoa > Cnidaria > Anthozoa > Scleractinia > Merulinidae > Orbicella > Orbicella franksi. The sequence goes on from NC_138147.1 coordinate 14,170,547, forward strand.
TTTTCATTTGTTTTTTTTATCTTCCAAAAACGCAATTCTTCAATTTAGTCAGCGTTCTCTCATTGGTTGTTTCTTAGCCACGTGGCTAAATTTATATGTATAAATGCGAACAAAAAAAATTATGTGCTACGTGGCTCTATACTTGGGAAACATCGGGAAACATTACCATTTCCCGACGTACCAGTAATTAAGTATATTTTATTCTTGCGTATAAGACGACTAAACCCTACTGTCCCTGCTTAGCTATGTACCTTATGATTTCTTGATTTCTCTTGAAAACCTCCGGCTCGTTCTTTTCCAAGTACCCGAGGTACATCCGGTTTACGGACAGGTCTTCCGAAAGAAACTTCTTGTGTGGTGTCTTCGCCCTCGAGTAATGCGACAACTGAGACGGCTGTGACTGGATGTGAGCCCTAACCTACATGAAAGAGTGAAATGCACGTTAGCAAAGACACATGATGAGAACATTTTAAGGCGGCCGAACACAGTTTTCGCGCGCGCTTTTACTGATGCAATTCAGCGTGCGCACAAAGATTGCAAAAAAAAAAAACAAACATGCCGTCAATAGAGCGATCATTTTATTTACTCAACACCCGCAGTATCTGTGCTATTTTTCTCTATAATCGAACGCAGTGTATTGATGGCTTTAGCCTTTTGTTACAAAGATATGTTAGAAAAGGTAACGATGCAAAGAACCCAGCAATTCTCCGCTTTTTCTTTGTTACCGAAACGCATGGGTAGTAAGTAAAAAAATTGCGATTGAATGAAAAATTGCACTCTCGGAAATACGCCTATTTCTCGAGAACCACTCATTAGAATTTCACGAAACTTGGCACGAAAATACTTCAAGAAATAAGTAACTGGAATATTGAAAGTAACTGAACTTTAACAAAGGAAATTCTAGATATTCCAGTGAAGCTTCAGCAAGGGATAATTAAAGATCTCTCTGTTAAATTACTAGCAAAATGGTGTTAACTTGTGAGAATCGTTACAAGCTTGTTGCATGCAAATTATAACGAAAATCTAATGACTAGATTTTGTACAAATAAACAAAACCGATTTTAAAGGCCTATTTATATTTATTCATGTTGCCATGGCAACGGCACATACGTCAGCTTAACCAGCAAAAAAAATCAAAGTTTGTGTTGTTAACTTGCTTGCTGCCATTTTTGGCGACCTAGGGATCAAGGGTTTTAGAGAAAAAGGTGAATGAAACACAGGTATCAAAAACTGTGTTCAGCCACCTTGAACAGAAAATCACTAACGTCGCGAAATGAAGTCAGAAGTAGAATAAACCGTCAAGAAATGGTGAAAGCGTTAGGTTATTAAACTGACGAAAGTTTAAACGCCAACCGACAAATGAGGGGCGTTTTTCCATCTACCGTGAACGTTTAGCTAGAATGGATTTAATTACCAAATCGTGCCCTGAAAACCCCTGTTATAAGCCCCTCCAATCTTCCCGTTTATAGTTTTACCTGGTTCTTCAAGTCATCGCTTAGTTTGTGCGGGTGGTTGTTGTGTTTGCCACGCATATCCACGGGTGTGGCTTTAGAACGTAAGTTCTCCACTCGCCTCTTTGTGACCCCATGTAAGGAAATAAATGCTTCCCTGCACACCTGTAAGTTGAGGAACAATATAAAGGAAATTAGAGGGTCTGGATGGGATTAACTGACATAATAATAAGATAATAATAACTAAGAAATTTTCAATAACTGTTAGCTGAGATGGTAGAATTTTGCCTGGATATCCTTGAACTTTTTGTTAGGTATGGGTTATTTTCTTGCCTTGTTTCCACTTTAGCTACATCGTTGCTATAGTGATTCATATCTCTAAGTCAATAACAGTCTTTGAAAACGCCAGTATGCATACGCTAAGAATAGTACTGTTGATGCAGTGTGTTGCTGTACTGTTGTGCAGTATTACGTGCTGTGATCTTCTGTAATTGCCAAATTGTTCATGTTTTGCTGCTCTCGCGCGGTATAAATTAAAAGGAAAGAAGGTCCTCGAGGTCTAGTCAGAAGTGTTTGTTGATATCAACTGCAATTTTCTGGCACTCGCTGCACAGCTTTACTAGCTGTGATTATGGCGTAGCTCAATGAAACACGTGTCGGCGCTTGGCCGAGTCAGTCAGATTCTTAAACCACGTGGTGCAGTCTGACATTTTATATTTGTAGAACAGTCCCAAGCTTTCAAAAAACACCAGATTGAATCAATTTCCCTAGGTAGAAGTCTTTTCTTGCCAAAAATTGTCACTGTAATGTTAGTTCTGCAAAATGCACTGTACATGTCAGTTTTCAGTTTTGACGGCATTTGCGAGCCAAGCTCGTTTCAGTTAACTAAAGAGCTTACTTTGACTGCTAGAAGTTTCATGACTTCACTTGAACGATTGACTGTTTTTTCTCAATTGCCTCTATTCGTTATAGGAGTTTTGACGAGTGAACCAAGGGATATTTCAAAAATTTGGTGAGTTATTTAAATATTTAACAGCATTACAATTTACCGTTTCATTTACCACGCTCTTATTCCCGTCTTGGGTTGTACGGCTTCGTTTCAATATATTTCGATAAGAAAATATGTGGCATCACCACTAGACCTAGACCACGAGTAATCCCTCTTTCGCTTACTCCCAGACGCTTACTCTGTCGAGTACGGTAAATAAACTGCGAGGAAAAAAATGGCCGCGAGACATCCTGGGGTTCGCCTGGCAAGGGAGTTTTTCCTCGCGGTTTTCGAATCTCGCATCATGCACGACGGACTAAGCGAAGGAGCGTCTACTCGTAGTCTACACTAACAGGCGGACATCTGGTTGTGTAACGGGATATAAACAACCACGAAGTTTGCAAAAGCAGCGTTTTTGGCAAGCTCTCAAAAGGATAAGTAGGATTCATTTTACTGTGTGCACTCTCTCCTTTGCTCTAAAGTCCGCGTGCAATTTTTTGCAGGGTGAAATGCGAAAGCGAGCGAGCGGCCTCGCCGATCGTATGATCTCGCGCAAGACTGACTTCTCGCAATCTAGGATTCATTAGGCGCTTCACACGAGTAAAGCCTTCTTCCGTTACGTTCCCTTTCTTGCCGCTTGCCAACCATAATAATAATGAAATCAACTGAAACTTGAAATCTTCCAGTTCCACTAAGTATCAAACTCATAGTTTCCACGATGTTTGGTCATTAAGCAACAGTTCTTATTCTTTAAAGTAAGCCATATATTTTGCCCACCATTCCTTTAATAGGCAAATTTTTGGCGCCTTGTTGACCCGGCGTTTAATCGACGCCCGTGCAAAAATAGGGTATTTTCCGTGATTCGTGAAAGGCCTTTGGTTTTCACGGTAAATGACAGGTAATGACCGGCAGCCGGTTGAGGTTTTCAAATCACTAAATGACCGACAGCTTGATATTTCAAATTTAGGGAATCGAACGACGCATCTACTTCAAACTATCTTTTGTCAATTTTTTTTGAGGGAAGGGCGGATGTGCACAGGCTAATTTTCAAATGCTAGCCTCCTGCGCAGACCGTTTTTGGGCTCGTCACGCAATCTTCTTACCCCAGGAACGCCTGCTAAAACCAAAGGCACATTCCTTTCCCTTTGTTTGCGCGCGTCCTGATCATGGCTTCGGACTTTAAAGGCAGCGAAGTTTTGCAAGAGACTTTTAACGACTTTCGCTCGAAAATTTTCCAGTCGATAGATTTTTTTTAAATTTTACTGCAGTCAGATTATGCATATGGCTACTTGTGTCAGAAATGCACAAAAATTGGGGGTCACCGACTTCGTTTTAGAGATAAAGCGTGTGGAAAACTACCATGATTTTGAAAAATTGTCTCACGTAATTTAGCGGTGAGTCAACGGGAACGATCTTAGTCATATTTTGTAGAAGTGGGTCTGTTGCGTAAACTAATATTCTAAATGTTGCCAACTTTTTCACAAAACATAACCCCCCAAGAGGCATTTGAAACCGCCGCACAGATAAACGATAAAGCTCTCATAGATCTGGAAGGTTCTCAATCGACAAAAGATAGTTTGAAATGGACATGTTCCTTAAAATCATACATTCTGAAAACAAGAGTACATATGGGTTTTAAATTGCGTGACCAGTGTATGACCGTGACTGATCGTAATTTTCCCAGCAAAGGCAATCGAACGTTCGGAGATAGAACTCAATCGAACCGAATCGAACTCAATATTGAGTTCGATTGAGTTCGGTAATCGAACCAGATATCGAACAGGATTACGCGCCATTACAGCGCCGAGCTACAAACAACCAAACAAACTCTCAGAACTTTAAATTACTCAATTGAATTTACGTACAGTGACTTTCCTTGCCATTTAAAAGTAAATGGAGCTAAACTTTCGTTGATTACTCGTCGATGGAAGTGTAAAAGGGGCGAAAGGTTGACGATTACTGCCGGTTCACACAGAAAAATTGACCAACACGACAATTTCACCCGCGCTGTTTCAAGCCGTTACCGTGGCCGTGGTCAGAGATAGGAGAATCCGGACCCCGCTAAGAGCCAATCAGATTGCAGGATTAGTTACCGTGCCCCCTTGGGAAAGAATAAATAATGATATATACTGAAGTAATTCGAGCCTTCAAAAACGTTTTATTGATTTTTTACACCAGTTAAAAAAATCAAGAGTTGAGAAATTAAAAGTTCGATTTAGTTCGATTGTCCAATTATTTTTGTGAGTTCGATTAGGTCTGATTGCCGAACTAAATCGAACTCAATCAATGAATTGAGTTCGATTGAGTGCGATTGGATTCGATTGACTATGCTGGGTAATTTTGCCACAGAGAGATGAGAAAATGAGGTAGATTTATCTTGATTTTTTTAGCTTAAACGTACACTTAACACCCAATTTTGACGACAATAAGACTCTTTCGCAATATTCCCATACTTCTCAAACACACTTTCAAAACAAAAAGTCAAATCGTTTGTATGGGTCCCCCCTGTGAAGATCATCAATCTTTGAAAAACAAGATTCTTTAAAACTGAATTTAGATTATTTCCTACAGGCTGAAGGCTAAGAAAGAAGAAACATCAGATAAGAAGAAAAAAACAAGCCGTGAAGAAAGATTAAAAAAGAAAGAAATAAAGAAGAAGAAAGGAGAAAGAAACAAGAAGACAGAAAAAAAGAAGAAAGAAAAAAGAAGAAAGAAAAAAGAAGAAAGAAAAAAGAAGAAAAAAAAGAAGAAAGAAAAAAGAACAAGAAAGAAGAAAGAATGTCTTTGTATATAGCTTTTTATTTTTTACCAGCCATATTTATTTTCATAGTGTCGTTAGTTATTTTGCTTTATTGTAAATACAGATGTATTCGGGAAAGTGGCAGAGAGGCGGGACCCCCGGATCAGGCTGTAGTCCCGGCATTTGTAGTCCCGGCGGGGGTACCCGAATGGGTAACCACGCCGAGGCTACTATGCATGCACTATTATTTCAGTAGCATGTTTACCCTGGTTCGGGAAACCGCACAACGCTACTTTCCCGGCCCTCAGCTAGCAGGCTCAAGTGAAACAGTTGAGTTTGGCGTTGTCTAGCTGAGGGTTTTATTTTATGTATTTTATTTAATTTGGTGTCGTTTTGTTTGTCTCTGTCTGTCTGTCTGTCTGTCTGTCTGTTTGTATCACTGCATGTGTGACCGTCTGTTGGTTTAAATGTATGGCGTCTGTCTGTGTAACTGTGTATGTCGTTACTGTTATTTTGGCTCTCTTTTCGAACGTTATTGAAAACTTTTTGTAAATATTACCTAAATTAAGAAAATAACGTAATGTTCTTTTTTGGAAATTGTATTAAATTATCTATTGGTCTTTTTTATGTCAATGTGAAACAACTTGTGATTTTTTGTAAATACCATTATATCCGAAGAAATATTTTTTTTTATTTTCAAAGTTTTCTGTCACTGTTAAAAAATACTGTAATTTATGTCACAATTTGTCTTCATTTTTCATTATTTTAGTGGTTTTATTAATATTTGTAGATAGTTAATTTTCGTGCGTGTTCGTCCTTTACTTGGTTGTGCTGTGACATAAAAACAAAAATTATGGCATTCCTTTACGGCCCAGCAATTAAAAGCCTTGAACAAAACCACTTCTTCAACGTTCAACATATACTTAATCAATAAGAAATACAATTCAATAAATTGCACGCTCATCCAGTCGAGGAAACAGCCGGATCTTAACAACAACAGGAAAAATTCCGTTAGTTCTTGAAACGTTGGCAGACACTTCCCAAATGATTCAAAGACTCGCCGCTGTTCCACAGGACCAAGTTCGTATTGATATACCGCGTTTTTGAGAAGGGGAAGGGAAGGGGAAGGAAGAAAGGAGTTCCCATCCTTCCCCTCTCCCACCCCCCTCTTTTTTTTTTTTTTTTTTGGCTCTCGCCCCATTTTCCGCGCAGACAAAACACTGAAAATCCCGTTCCTCGGTCTTTCTTTGCTTCCAAACGCGACGGAAACGCTTGCTGCGCAGGCTAGAAAAACGCTACACGCTTAAAATGCTCAAATTTCACTTTAAAAAAAGACCTTGAAGTTTATCGACGCGTGACGGCTAAATCGGTCCATAAATATTAGTCGAAAGTGGACTTAAACATGTTATTTTAGCAGCATCCATAGTACGGACTATTTTAATGTTTTGGTTTCAGAAAGAGGAGGAGAAATAAACAAGAAAAAAAGGGACTGACGTTGTATCGAACCGGTCTCAGGACAAAACGCTAGATTGTTCGAGGCTTGCAGCACTTTTTTCGCTTGTGCTAAAGAGGACACACGAACATTGTGTGACAACGTTGTAAATACAGTATAATATTACTTGTATCGGCTCGAACAACCTAGCGGTCGCTGATTTCAGGTCATTGAATTCACTTTTTGAAAACGCTTCACGCTCAAATGCTCAATCATCACTTTAAAAAAAGACCTTGAAAAATTTATCGACGACGGCATCGATAAATGCACGAATCTTCGATACACACGGAACTTTATAAATCGAAGGTGTATTCCGAAACGGTTTATCTTAGCACTAGCAGCATTGATATTACGTTCGGCTGTTTCATTGTTTTGGTTTCAAAAAGAAGGGGAGAAATTAACAGGAAAAAGGGGTCCGACGTAGTGTCGAATCGGTCTCACAGCAAAGTGTCACTTATCGCGACGCGCAAAGCCTTAACCGCTTGTGCTAAGGGGGCAACATGACTGTAGTGTGTTCAATTTTGTAAATACAAGACTTCTATCGGCTCGAACAACTAGCGCTCGTTAATTTTCAGTTCATTGAATTCGCTTTTTGAAAACACTACACGCTCAAATGCTCAAACTTCACTTTAAGAAAAGACCTCGAAAAGTTTGTCGACGGCGGCATCGATAAATGGTCGAATCTTCCGATACTCACGGAATTTTATTAATCGAAGATGGATTTCGATGCTTGAATGATTTATTTTAGCCCTAGCAGAACGGTTTATTTTAGCACTAGAAGCATCGACAGTACGGGCTATTTTAATGTTTTGGTTTCAAAAAGAAGGGGACATATTAAAAAAAAATTTAAAAAAAATTAAAAAAAAAAAAAAAAAGAGCTGACTTCCTGTTGCACTCAACTCACCAATATGTCAGGAGCGCTTCCGATTCGCGTAGCGCGTTAATCGTTTGTGCTAACGCAACAACATCAAATATTCAGAGCTTTTTTTATGAATAAAATGCCTGTATCGGCTCGAACAACTAGCGGCTAATGTGATGCTTCGTTAATTTCATTGTCCGGCAAAACAAAAGGTTTCTTTTGTTTCGCGTTCGACAAAAAGATGCCGCTAGGAAAAGTGCCTTTTTTTGCATACGTTATTTCTCGAAAACGAAGAGCAACCCAGCGAAAAAAATTACAGGGCAATGTTTTTCAGCTGAAGTGAAGTCCACATGCAAAATTTCAGCTAATTTGGAGCAAAAAAAAAAAACAACCAAAATCGTCACTTATCCCCTTTTATGACTAGCTTCTTCATTTGATAAACAGGTATAATCCACTTACTTAGTCCATTCTTCTGTTAGCAAAACTTGATAATAGTATCTCCCTGAAAATATCTGTGAGCAACCTAAGGCTTATGTTACCTGCAGGTATTTATGAGTCTCATCAAAACGAAGACTGGGCAGAGTAATTCAAGCCTCATCTATGCAAACCAATCAAAAGGAAAGCCTATCAAGTTAATGCCAGTTTCCCAGCCACAGACTGGAAGTTCATCTGCATCTTCTAGCACATTGAAAAAAAGGAGTCAAGTCATTAAGAAATTTGTAGAGAGTGTAGTGTCAGAAACAAAGATGGCAGATGATATCATACATCAGACTGCAACATCGATTGACAGAAACAAGGATCAGTTTCTGAAGTCATTTTCAGAGGGAGGTCTGAACATCATAAAGTCTTTTACACTTAAGCAGTAACTTTTATTTGGAAAACAAAATTGAAAATTTTCAGTTGTTACATGTGCATTTTGCAACAATGCAGCAAAATAATGAACTAGTGTGAAGCCCGCATGGATAAAAAAGAACTTAATTCATCCTGCTAGCCCAGTGTGTGCCATTATCTCAGCTCTGCAAAACATTTTAATTTAATACAGGTTACCAAAGACATAAAAAAGAAATAGTTTCACGTAAAGTGATTACCTACCATCCTAAAATCTACACTGTATCAGTACTAGACAGTATAACAAAAACAACAGCCTGTAACACTTTTGACATCAAAATGAAAAAAAGCTCAACCCACTGTTTGTCTGAAATTTATCATTATCACAGTTGACATAAGCTTCTTTCAGGTTACATAGCTTAAAGCCCATATGCCCAGTACTCCTCTCTGTCACCATGAGGTAGCCTTCCTTGCGGTCCGGTGTGCTAGCTTTGGTCACTGGTTTCCTATAAACTTTCCAAACACCAACTTGCTTCAAAAATTTCATCTGTTAACTTTCCATGTCCCTGAGAAAGCCATTTCCAAGAACACCATGGGCATGGAAGCTGAACACTGCTCAGAGAGTATACACCCAGAGGTCAACAGGCTTGAAAGGACTTATGCAACTACACAAAAATATTAATACATGTGATCGCTTGGCACTGGTAGTCAAGAGCCAGTGGCTTAAAGGCAACTCCACCCTGACAAACTTCAGGAAACCTAAACACAGAAACAGATCAAATGCAATTGTAATTACAACAGAAGAATAGTTTCTATATTGAAAATCGAAAAGTTGCCAAGCTTCCATAATAAATGGGGACTTAAGGCATATTGCACTAAAATATTCTACGATTCAGATAAACTGTAACCAGCTGACATGTGGAGAAATGTTGTTTTTTTTTTTCAAACTGTAATTATTCCTGTAGCTATAGTGATGCAGGTAGTAGCAATATACTTTTAAGTCTTAATTTATAGCTGATCATGAGGAGAACTTTATCATACATGTCAATCAACAAGTGCAATGTAAGTCATACAATACAATAACATGAAATGGCGAAAACACAAGAATACAATACAATACTATTTGCCAATACTATTTACCAATATTACATTGGTTCTATAATATACTTTTCTGAATACCTTTTACCGAGGATTTATCTTCAAATTAGTACATCACGAATCATATACATGAAGCCTAGTTTAGCCTGCTCCACAAAACGTTCCATCCACATCATTCAGTGCTTTCACATAATTCACATCAATATGTGCCATTATGGATTTGCTGAATTTTTGTATGTCATAAATGTTAACACATCTTGTAACAACAGAAAACTGCAGTAGTATAGAAAACCAATTTCCCTTACACCATGTAGGGCCTAGGGGTATAGTATCACACAATCAAAACCATTTCTCTCATTTAGGGCAATTGCCACTAACTGGTTTGACATTTAACTATTCTTTTAGAGAATTGGCATTTACATTTAAGGCATGATTATTTTGATGGCCAGTAAGCAATGTACAGAAATAAGAAAATGCAGTTGTCTACACAGGACCATGGTAGCACCCTGGTGTATAATAATGTTATGCAGTGCTTCATCATTGGTATTATGTAACTATTTTAAATGATAAATGTACATAACCATTTAAACTACTGCAATTACCACAGAATACCACAGTATTATTTAACCTAATTGTAGGATTTTTACATTACATGTACATCTATGAAGCCAGTTTCCTTGTTTACTGCTATTTTAAAATTATATTTAATATAAGGCATTAAATGAGAGATCTCAACAAATAGACAATTAAATGAAAGTGTTAGTTGAAATAAGCATATAAATAGTTCCATGTTGTCGTCTTATTAAAACCTGAGGGGCAGTTGTATCATGGTGCAAAACACTGCTAAATATGGAAAAATTTACAGACATGCAAATGTGTATAAAAACGATTTCATTGGAGACTTAATAGCACATCTTTGTCTGGGAATAAAATTGCACTTTTAATTTTAATCAATATTGCACAAATAATCTTAACAAGTTGCACAATTCCCAGTGAAGTAATGTTCCCTTGAGTGGGGAAAGTAATTTGCATTTACTTAAGTTTTTCATTCATTTGCTTACAGTGCGATGCGCCTTAGTGTAGCCACCCAACAAACTTTTTTTCACAAGCTTAATAGCCAACCAGAGAGCAAGAATTTCTTTGACCAGTAACACAGCCTCCTTTCAATGTTAAAAACATCACCACAGAACTGTTGATCTCATTTGTAAACAAAGCTGTGGTGTTTGCGGCACGATACAGAGCTAACTAACTTGTTAAAAAAGTTTGTTGGGTAGCTACACTAAGTGCGTCGAGCTATAAAGATTGGCATAAAAAACTTGCACCACTTTCTCAACAAATCAGAGATAAAACCAAAACCAGTCATGACTTGCTCATGTAAGTTTTTCAGAGTTTTGTACTGGCTAAGTGTAATTGCTTTGAGTTATGAATGGTCCAATGGCTTGTAAGGGGCCGATTATTTTGGGAGAGGCTTGCAAACACAATAAGCCACAGTTACAGCTGTATGGATCAATTGTTTACAAATTTATTGTCATTTGACAAATGTCATTTCACAAATTTATTTTCTTTTTTTTGGTTAATTTCTTTAGCCTTTCTCTTTCCACTCTTCCCTTTAACTCTTCCCTTCTTCTCAATTCTTCTTCCTCTTAATGTCTTTTTTCTTCTGGGCTTCTGAAATGCATTAATTTTTTACGACCAAAAATTCATTAAGTTTCTCCTTTTTTAATGATGAAACCAAATCAGGAAAAACTGCATTGGCGAAAGCAAGCTACTTTTTTCCTCCTCATCTACTTCTGGCCATACAACACCTCTCGGTTTTGACCGACGAACAACTGCGCTTCTTCAAACATAGAAAAACGAATATATTTAGCTAGCAGCTGAAGCCAATTGCCTTGGAAATAACATTTATTAAAAGCAAAACAAAGCAAAACCCGACAATTAAATGCACTACCTTTGTTTTGGCATTCCGCAAGAAACCAAACAAGTCGTAACCATTGAGCCGGAAAATTGCAACACGAGCGGCAAAATTCCCGCGCTTTTTGAGGACGCGACCGGCCGACTCAGCATCAAACAAAGAGTGGGAAATTTGTGGTCAAGAAAATGTCTGACAAAAGAGAACACTTGATCGAAATATTCGCAATTAACAGCTCGAGAATCTGCCGATCAACTTAATTTACAGTGAAGTTCGACACATTTAAATATGACAGTATATAGTGAACAATCTACCCCTTGACGTTGTCCTCTCAAGAGTTTAATACCGTAAATAGAGTACCATGACCTTTGAGTTAACCGTTTAATACTCATAGGTCCGTTGTTAAATAATCATAATAATAATAATAATAATAATAATAATAATAATACTTAATATTTCTAAGGCGCAAATTAACATGTGAATATGATCAAATGCGCCTAACAAACCATATGAGTAATATAAATTAAACGATATGCTATGAATAGTGTGATAATATTTCATCAATGAAACAAATAAACTACACAAAAAAATAAAAACTAACCTGAGGCAACTGTCAAAGTTCTCCGCTAGGTTGGTGGAAAGCGCCAACAATCAGTACCGCCATATCTAGTGTGTTATACAAAACCGTAACGCGGTAAAACCTCGAAATCGTCTTGCAGATACTGAAAAAAATTCCACTCTCATACAATCGAGATTGGTGCAAACTGAAACCAGGTATGTAATCTTCTTTTGAGTGTAAGGGCTTAATGGACAACAATCCTCGATGAGCCAATCTAGGAGAATGAGAAACGGGTGTCGTTCTGACGGATCCTTTCTGTCACCTTCCAATAAATCCACTTCTGAGTCATGTCACTGGTGAATAAGGTCCAATATAAACATTTCCACTCGACAAACGCATTCTGTTGAAAAAAATAAGACTTTTTAATGTAAAATTGGACAGAGGCAACCCTATCATTTTTGAGCGATCGCAAACAACACTTACACAAAGACTGTCAGGCGCGAAATCAAGCTTCTGGTAAAACGACGAGAAGAAACTGCTAACTATCAAAGTTTCCAATAAAATAAGAAAAACAGAACTTACCAGTATATCGACCTGTTTCCAACGATGACCTTTATAGCATATTCGCCACACATACCGTCGAAATTTATCAGAAATGGAAAAAAAAAAAAGCGGGCACGTAACCACAGATCGAAAAACTTTGCTCGCACGTGATGGAACGCAAAACGCAATTACGACCAGCGGACTCATCTCAAAATCTACCGCTGCAAAGTTATAATGCGGGCTTCAAGTCGATCTGGCAGCCCAAGAATGAAACGCTCGTGAGCTATACCAAGAGTTTTGAAATGAAATGAATTGTCGAACTTTTCACGACCTCTAAATGTGAGCGTCCGAACCATCTTTTGGGTCCCTTTTGAAAGCTATAAGTTAAAGGGAATTTGTTCGTTTCCCTTAAATTTGGACAGTAGCTAGCTAGTTTAACATATAAACAACAAAAAAGTGTCTGCAAATTTTTGATTTCCAAATATTTTTTCTCCGAGAACGATTTTTCAATGGTCACTCCATATTTTTTTAATTTTATTTCGAAAATGTTCTGTAACTTTTCACTGAAATTGAATATGGCAAATCGCAGAGACGTTTTTTCAGCGTTTTGGTTTCGAAAACTGAGGAACAAATTAAATAAGCGAAAAACAAAATTCACTTCGACTTGTAGCTTTCAAATGATGTTTCGGACGCTCGCATTTAGAGGTCTTAGAAAATTCGACAATTCATTTAATTCTTGGTATAGTTTGATAGCCAGCTCTAACAGCTTTAATTTGCTATAGGGGTTTAGGTGTCCGCAGTTTAAACCACCGGGCCCGCTATATTGCTTGGACGTGAGACACCTCTAAAGGTATGCGGTAACCTTGAGGTGACTAACGTAAGCCTTGAGCGTTCATCAAGATTTACTTAGTGGAATGATTCCTTTTTGGGGAATGCAGATATGTATTTTAATGACTCCTTGAGTTAGAACAATATTTTAGCGATTGATGTACTTGGTCATCTTTTGTTAATGTTGTCATACAAAAAATCTATAAAAGGTGTCATCCGTCATGACGTTTTTTATGGTGACTATTAAGAAATGGAAAAGACCTGTGATTTTCTTAGACGGCTATAGAACAGCAAAAACGAGATGTCCCTTATGTAATTAAAACTACTAAGGAACTAATTGAGCGAAATAGTTCTGGCTGATTTATATTTGGAGACAGAATTTTACTGTCGACACCCAAAAGTGACGACATCAGGCTCCTGTCTTGTACCCGTACCTATTTGCAAGAGATTTTATCAGCTTCTTAAATTAATGACCAAAACATGATGATGCTAACGATGACATTATGCCACAACTGTTCTGTCGTCCTTTCCCGGGAATTTATATTCCCGTTCAAAATCTCCGTCTTCTACTTGCACCGGTTCATTCAGTTTGTCTTTTGCCCCCAAAAAGTCGTGTTCGACTGCTCGGTTATCCGCTTGGTTGCTGATAAGTGCGCTAGTCTCCGTTGATTCAACAATCTTCTCTGCCCTTGGCGGGTCTGGAATCTGATCATGACAGTGACAGCATCTGCACAGTAGAACCCTTTGGACAATTGACAGTCGCCTCCAGACACAAACAAAGAGGATTACCAAGACAAGAAGACTTGCTCCAAGAAGAATTGGCAACAAGATCTTCAACTCCCAATTCGAATTCAAATCTGAAAAAATATACATATCATGATAAGTTATGAGGTAAGTTTCACTGGGAAGTATTAAAACGCACGCGTAAGCACATGATTAAAACCGGGAGGATGATTGCTCTTTTGAGTCTACGTATTTTTATTAAATAGTTCGTCCAGAGGAATTATGCCTGCCTCTAGTGAAAAATTAAACGAACGATAAACGCAATAGGGTCTCGGTTCATCAATTCACCTTGTCGCTTGAAAATGGTTCTTGCTTTGCCTCCCTCATCCAGCTGTTAATACAATGTCGGCTTTTATTTAACCAATCAAACCGATGTTTATAAACGTTGGCTTTTAATTAAGAGAGTTAGGGAAGCTAAATATTGAATAACGATTTCCCACTCTTTTCAGTTGTTCTAAGGACGTTTGATCAGGCTGTAGTACGTCCTCGCGTATTATCCATTATTCAAGTTACTAAGACTCTTAACTAGATTGAGAAGACAACATCCCCTATTAAAACCGTGTCCGGACAAATTACGCGTTGAGTGTAACCAGTAGCCAATCAGATTGCTCCTGATTAACTTAACAAACACAGAATTGGCGAACTGTTTCCAAAAAAATTGTGGCATCCTTTTCCCAAAACCTAATCCTCGTGAAAATTAAAGTCATTAAAATGCTTTCAAACAGCTTTGAAAGGAGCAGCACCATCGTGGACTTCCTATACCACTAACCAAAACTAAACAAAATTATGATACCAACTACTCATAACTGAAGAGAAATCCTGATACATAGCTTGTTACCTTAACAATATTTAGAAACATTTCTTACCCTAACTTACCAAATCATGTAAATCCTAACCTAAATCGCACTAGGATGGGAGTTGTAGGTATGAAAGCTTTGTCAAGCCGCATTGCACCAAGTGGTTGTTAACTTTGATCACCAGTGTTGTAAGTAAAGTAAGTATAATGTAAGCAATTATGTGTTTTGCAATAGTCAACAGAATAATCTTTGTTATTAAAAACTGGATCATTGGATAATGCAATTCAGGACTTTTCATTGGCCTAGCCATCATGGTATATGAGCCATTATACCATGCTCTACAAATATGGTAAGCGTACGCCAAATTCGCGTTTTTATGTTTTGTTAGTTTAATTTTCTCTACTTTGGGGGGCGTTTTTAATAAAAAAAATTATTCCACTCGCACTTGTTGGATAGTCTATGAGACGATTAAAGCCAACTCGGCGCTACGCGCCTTGTTGGCTATCTATCATCTCATATTCAACGCGCGCTCGTGGAATAATTGTTACACATCAGGGATTTACCTCCAGGTCCAGATGAAGGAGTTTCAGTTCCAGTTGATGGCGTTACGGGACTTCCAGTTGGTTTAGGCTCAGGTCCAGTGGATGGCGTAGTGGATCCAGTAGACGGAGTAGTGGATCCAGTAGACGGAGTAGTGGATCCAGTAGACGGAGTAGTGGATCCAGTAGACGGAGTAGTGGATCCAGTAGACGGAGTAGTGGATCCAGTAGACGGAGTAGTGTATCCTGGCGTTGTTGGTCCTGGTAGACATTGGTTGATGCATCCGCAGTAGCTTTTTAAGTTGAAGATCTGGCAAATGATCAGTATAATTTTGGTTATATACAGAGTACAATCACCTCAAAGCTATCAAGTCATGTTTTATCGGTTTCCTTTTCATGCTCACTATACGGGAAAAATCATCATTTTTTTCTTTAATTTTTAATATAATTGCTCAGTTTCGTGGACTGCTCATTGTAATTGAGCTGCTGGCTTCTACCCTTACCATAACAAATAACGAATCAAAGCATGTTACATGAATGCTGCATAAGTCGCGATAAGGTCCATAATGCTAGGAATGACCCCCCAAACATAGAGCTTAAGTCATAAACCAAGACTGTACATGGGGGGTGGGGGGAGTATATGACACTTTCAACCTTCAATAATTAAAAAGCCTTGGGCTCGCTCTATGAGATAACATCATCATCATAAATCTCCCATCTTGAACGTCAGAGGGTTAAAATGATATGAAATAATAGAAGTTCTCACCATATCTGCTTCGTTTGTAAGAGTGAACTTTGGAGCTTCCTGGGAATTGTTATTGCATTCCAGAGTAACTCTGGATACCGGTCCAGGGATGTCTGGGTTATATTTACTTAGAAAAAGAAAAGGAGAGGAGACTACATCACTAAGATTAGCGTATTTCATTGACTAATGTTTACGTTTGCGCATAGTCTCTTAGCTCATTATGTAAGCCAAGAGCCACTTTCTAAACTACCCCTTGGACTGTGATTAGGCAGTCCCCTTACCCACCAGGGTTCCTGTCAGGTATCATGATGCGACTTGGGAGCGCTACTCATTCACCTGGACATAATGCTAGTCCATCGTAGGTAGCCCAGCCTTCAGCCAGACCACCCGCAAGAAAGCCCTGCTTGTCGGGAAATCTTTACGACCCTCGCTACAGAGGATATATGTTCGGAATAGATAATAAAATAAACATTCCTACGAACTCCGAACAATTGTGCTTACTTACTGTACGGGGTATACAAGTGCAATTTTTCCATCTTGTGAAATGTCACACTGAACTTCTTTCTGTTCACCAATGTTAATGTAGTCAGGCGGATCTCCTCCCGTATTGTACTTACATAGCTGTAGATAAAAACAAACCTGAAGTAAACGATCGTGATATGAGCAAAATTCGATTGTAAATTGGTAATTTCTGAAGAAACGTTTAAAATATCGAGGAATGTGTGAAAGACAACTATCGAGAGCATTTCACTTGTTTTAGCACTCTTTTAAGAACTAAAACTGTCCATGATATCGTAGGTTATCGAGTAAGTGACTTGCTATTGCAGGACAACAGAGTGATAGATTGCCTTCTGGTTGGTTGATGTTCAAATAAAAATTTTCAAATGTTGTGTTTAAAGCGAAAAATGCCCTTAGCTACACTAAAATAGTTCTCAGGCATGTCACTTAAACTGAAAGACAGAAATATTTCAAATAAGCATTATAGGCTTAAAATTCCCAACTGGCGTTAGGCGGACCAGTATTTAGAAACATGACCGAGGAGCTGAACTAGGGTCTACCGAGAAACAACTCCAGCTTAGTGGCCAGAGCGGGGCTCTCCGGACTTCAAGTCCGGCACCCTAATCACTCAGCTAGGCTGCCTCCTATTTCGAATTTTAGAACGGTGGAGTTTAAAACAATTTCTTTCACATGCGTTTGGGACGTCAAAGTTACAAATTTGATGCTAAGTCTGTAAATCATGAATCGCACGATTACATGACATGATTACTATACTTTTATGCTTAGAATTAGCTGTGCCTCATAGACAACTTACTGCCACGTTTGTGCAGTTCCCCTGTGATGATATGAAATTGTAAGGAACACAAGGATTGTAAGTGTAAGTATAGCCTTTGTGTGGAAGGAATCCTGATTCTGAAAATCTTAAAGATGCATTTCAAAACATTAGAGAATACCTTTAAAAATGTGTCAAATACACTAATAAAAACAATTGACAGAGGAACATAGAAGAAAGGAGTTACCAAATTTATCAATTTCTTGGAGGCTGCTCGAGATAGATGAAAAAACCTGGGAAGGTTCTAACGAACTGAATATGAAAGACATCCTTGGGAATGAAGGCCTCTTGCATGTAGCTCAGTTGGTAGAGAAACACGCCAGTAGCACAGAGAACACATGTACTGCTGCAGTCTTATTTTTTGTTTGGCCGTACAAAGCAATTGCTTTAAATTGCTTGTATACTGCGAAGATCATTTAACTCATCTCATGTATGTCTCTCATCTGCTCATCATCTCTTCATCTATAGTCGATTTACCTCCTGCACAAACTCGTTCCCAGGGTCTCTCATCTTCCTGGGAACGAGGTTGTCTCCTGCATTTATTCCCACCTTTCTTTGTTTCCCATAACAATAGTACCATTTTCCTGATGCTGTTTTTGTTGTTGCTAAACTTTGTGTTTGAGAAGACGCTGTAAACCTCTTCTATTTATTAACCCTGCCGGCAACTCAAGTTGTGTACGAATTGTGTACGAAGGAAGCTTTGATTTCTGGTAATCGGAAGTGAAATTGAATTAACAAAAGGAATATTGCAAGTATTTCCCCGTTACTAGGGTGATAGTAAATTACCTTGGTTTGCCATCTGTTCTTCGATAGGGAAATAAGCTGTATTTTCCTTCGCTTGTCACACATGTACAGTTGTCTGATAAAGTGGGTATGAGATTACATCCTCCACGGATAACCAAAAGCAGAATAATTACGAAATATAACAGCAATTGCCAGATGAGGTTCTTCATTTCACCCTGAAAAAAAATTAAATAAATAAAACCTTGGTTATTTATGGCATAGCCTGCGAGCAGGCTCACGTTGGAGCACAAGCGCGCGCGGCGTAGTCGTAAGCGCGAAATCGAATGACTTTCTTGGCACCTCTTCACCAGACTCCTTCCCTCCGGATCGCTTTGCTCTTCGCCGCTCGCGCGCGTAACTCAAAGGTGAGCCTACTCGCACGCTACCCTTTTGAGATCCAGGAAAACGAGGCTATTATGTACTCGCTGCGCTCGGTCCGTACGTCCTGACCTCGAGCCAAATATTTTCCCGTCCGGCCCGACCTTACTCAGTCAATAAGCATTTTATCATATGACCACTTAACTGTTGAAAATTTTAAAAATTCTGTTTGAACCTAAATAGGACGCGATTACATAACATCGGACGGCCGCGCGCGGAACAACTACAGAAAAGATTCTACAATAAAAACTTGTCATTTATTTCTTCGCGTCGAACAAGAAACTCACAATTCATCGAAAAACACGACTCATTTTCTCATAATTGTTTTTCAATGTAAAGTCATGCTAAAAAGCCAACAGAAAGTTGACATAAAGCTGTCAAAAATATGTCAAAACCATCAAAAACTTAGCGAGTGACAAAAGCTCGCTTCGCGCTCCACTGAAATTGTTCACAAATCTTCCTCATCTGAAGACTCAAGAAAATGTCGGCGTCGTTTCAAGCCATTTGTCTTGAATCCTCTTGAACAAGGGAGAACCAGCAATTGAATATTAATGACACCGATGCTGGCTCCCGCAAACAGTGTCTGGGTTTGCTGACTTTGCTGGCTTTGCTGTCTAGTGGAAATTACATTATAAACACAAGCGAGTTTTATTATCTGGATGAACTGTACGGTAATGAACTTGTGTTCGTACTCAGTTTTGTCTCTTCAAACAACACTGATGTAGAAACTGCAGAGCAATTTATCCTTCTGTACACAAGGTATGTTTGTGATTTGTCTGGTTTAACCAACTTCTCCCAGAAACTCTGGAAACTCGAAGAACTTATATCGTACTTTGTTTTCTTCGCGTTGCCGGTTTTCTTGCTTTTGACCCACGATGAATTATTTGATGCTTTCCACTGAAAGAAAGAAGTTTCGCCTCAAGACTGTTTGCTTATTCCAAAGGTTAATTATCGGACAGTTCATCCGGAAAAGTTGTTTTCTTCACCACCTGCTTGCTTGTTGGCTTCTGAGAAAGTTGTGAACTTTTTCATTTGTGAGGAGTGTTGACTTTCTGTGCTTTCGGAGTGAGTTGGCGACTGAAGTAGTTGAGCATCGGACAGTTCGCCTGGATAGTAAAATTCGTTCTTAGAATGTTCACTTTCATCACTCATTTTGAAGAGAACAAAATTTTGCAGCAAAAAAATTGTTTTTGTCATTTACTCGCATCGATTTTGCTTTACGCGTTTCTAGTAGGGCCGTACACATTCCTAGTAGGGCCGTACGTGTTTTTCCGGCCCTATGACTTCGACGCGTACGGCCCTCATACGGGACCTTTTTTCTTATGGTTTTCCAAGGAAATTGCGCGCGGGGCCTTACGGGTCATATGATAAGTACTTTTACTAAATAGGGTGTGACAATTACACAATCTACCCACCTTTACCCTTGAATGACCTACACATGTCATGTCAATACCCGATACAAATTGAATGTATAAACGAGGAGGTGACATAAAAACTTTTATTTGCATGCAAATAAATTCATTTCATTTTTTTAGAACTTCCTTTCCGAAAAAAGAGAAGCTAGAGAATAGAAAGAGAATAGTTGACAGATGAATGACATGAATAAAACGATATTCCCGCTATGTTAGCAATTTTAAGCAACTGCTTTTTTGGCCTAACAAAAGACAACCTCAAATTAAAACAGAACTGCAACAGGATTTGAACCCAGGTACTCCGTGAAACTCGGGTGTTTCTCTACCTTTAGAACGACTTAAGGGGGAGTTGGTTATACTGGTTTACACAAAAACTAGCGAGTGACCAAGCCAGGTTCCGTTGTAAACAAGGTCTGGGAAGGAGGTCAATACGACCGGGATATCAAGTCAGTTTCTTCAAAACGGCATGACATCATATTAATTCTAAGGATACTGTCTACAAAAGGTATATTTACAGTAACTTGTAATCTGTAGGTTGATTCACTTTCAGTTCATCAGTCTATGTCAGCTAAATATGAAGTATGACATAAGTATGACATTTGGCTGGGGCTGTTTTTGTTCCTCTTTGGCTAGTTTTGCTGTTTGGAGAGAGGAAGAATTTCATGCAGTTTGATTGTATTGTATTTACATATTTTCAACACACATCAAATTATATTCTTTTCAAAATCTCAGCCTCGACCTCTCAGTCTCGATATTCTTATAAATTATATCCTTATTAAAAGGGAAGAGTGTAGTAACGTAGATAAATAGCCGCGTTTTCCGGAGACATGTAACTCTAGTAAAACCTTATCCAGTTGGAATTACTGTTGTTGATTAATGCACATAAAGAGCACGGCTTATGATCATTAAACCATGCCACTGTCGCGAACGTGCCATGTCTTCGCCGTCAGTTTAACCTTGTATTTTTCCGGATCAGTTTGTAACCGACCAATCCAGTTTTTCTGTAAGCGTGCCCCTTACGAAGGAAAAACATTTTTGATATCGGCAAGCCAGTGGTTTTGTCTACCCATGAGTAATCCGCACGTGATAAAGATGGAACTAAGTTTTGCTAATTTAAACCTGAACTTCAGTTTTGTCTTTCCAGAGATCACTATGGCACTGTTGCCTGCCTTGACAATTAAAATCACAACAAGTAGCGGTAAATATGCCTGCAGAATTTACTACCAGCGTGGCACGTCACAAGTTAACATTATTAAGCATGCAGTCATAAATAAACGACCTAAACAATTCTTACAACGAAAATCATACCTTGTTTGTTCGAAGCATTCGGTGTTGCTTATTTTGATCTCCCCAGTTACAAGCAAAAGTCCTTTCAACTTCCTGTAGCAAACTAATAAACAGAATAATGTAGAATTCTCAGAATAATGTGTCTTCGATCAACTTCCGCTCCCTCGCTTTAAGTAGGTAGGTTCTGCTTGACTGCTTGTTCAGTAATTTGCAATTCATGAATCGTCGCTGGATGAATAAATCTATGATAAGTTAACCTTCTGCAACCATTACGTACACGGTTTCAAAACAATAAAATAATGTTTCACAAGGACTCTTACGGAAGCAAATGTTTCTTTACGATAACCGTGCACTGACAGGCAGCTGCATGTATAACGTCATGGCCGGATATCTTCGATTGTCCTCTTAGCGAAGAGATTTCCTGGAAGAGTTAACATAAAAATCGAGTTGAACGGATGGAAACGCGCGGTGGTCTCAGGTAAAACTTTCTAAGCGCACCATGTCGAAAGAATTCAGTTATTTCTACTGAATATTCAAAATATATATGTTATTTGCCGGCTAGGTCTTGAACATGCTACCCGAGGTCACAGTGTTTTACTATACGGACCGACCCTAAGCCGGCAAATAACATGTTTATTTTTTTTTCTCCTGCAGTAAATTGGCTTTACAGATTACAAATGGGTTTGTTTACGCAACTCTTGTCATTGAATTGGCTGTCGTCTACTAACGATTTGTAAAAAATCTCGGTAACGAGCGAGTAACTCAGATAGTAGACAAAGAAAGATGTATTAAAGAACAGATTTTTTTCGAACTACTTTATGTTAGTTGCATTTATTTCACCAGTTAAGTTCTCCAAAATTTGTTTTTGCGGTGTGAATTTCGTGCGAAGTTTGAAGTTTTAATACAGAAACAATTTTTGTCAGTCGTTGTTTTTAAAATCACTCGGAAATCAGATTTTTCAGAAAGCGAGGAAATTCGTTAAGTGTATTCCACAGAAATTCTCCTAAACACAGCAACGATCAGAGAGGTAAACTCGACTGAAATTGACTCCAATTTTACGGCGAGAGGAGCACAGGATTACGCGCCATTACAGCGCCAAGCTACAAACAACCAAGCAAACTCTCACAACTTCACAAAACACTCGATTGAATTTACTTACCATGACTTTCCGTGCCATTTTAAAGTGAACAGAGATAAACTTGCGTTGACTAATCGCCGATGGACGAGTAGAGAAGGCAAAAGACTGACGATTACCGCCAACTTTTAGGAGCTAAATTTAGGCAGCGAAGGAAAAATTCTGGCCCGTAGGCCGTATCGTAAATAGCTGGACCGGTCACGTGCGTATGATTAGCCAATCAAATTCGAGGATTTATGAATCCGGCCCGCTCAGATGCTTGAGAAAAAAATAATTTGAGATCCTGACCGGATTGAAAAGTTCGATCCAAAATTTAACTTCTCAGGCAAAAAAAAAAAAAAAAAAAATCGACAGACACGATGGCAAAACCAGGATTAGCTAGGATTAGCAAACTTGACAGACTTGATGTACTAACCAGAATCGAAAGACTCTTTCTGCAACCAAAACCCGAGAAAGCCGAGAAATCCTTTCAGCCTGTACAGCTGAAATCACGACCTAACTTTCCAGACATAACGTTGTTATTACACGTTTATTTGACCTGCAGACAGGAGACATTCGACATATCGCTGTCTGATTTTATTTCACCAGCTCTTCGCGCTAACCAAGGCGGGGAGCGGGGAGGGGGAAGGTGGGGGGGGGGGGAGGGGGGTTATAGTAATTCTAAACAGACTTGTTTGTTGTTTTATTAATAAA
Organism: Orbicella franksi; assembly: GCF_964199315.1. Classification (NCBI taxonomy): domain Eukaryota; kingdom Metazoa; phylum Cnidaria; class Anthozoa; order Scleractinia; family Merulinidae; genus Orbicella; species Orbicella franksi. Next base: position 14,193,724 of record NC_138147.1, read on the forward strand.
GCTCATTCACACTTGCCATGGCTTGGCGTCCTACGATGACCTTTTAATGTAGTCACGCAATTTAGTGCTTCAGTGAAAATTGGAGAAAATGTCCCAAAGGAATACTATTCTGTGTCTGCCCTATGTGTAAAAAGTTTACCAGAGGCGATTCATCTCATTCAAGAACAGTTCACCTTACGTTAAATATAGTCTTCTGAGCTGGAGCGACCTTATTGTAAACTTTTATATACTAGTAAAGTTAGATGGCAGCTCGTTTGACCATCACGCGTGTCTGCCTCGCAGCTCAGTCACGGTTTTGATTTGCTTTGGCACGTTACAAATGTCTAACACTATAAACACTATCTCTTCTTTGGCGTAAATCACTTCAATTTCGTATTGAAATTCTATGTGGAAAATCACTATTGACTATGCCAGTAAACTGATTACACCTCGTTACGTGGACGTACTTGGCCATGATGTCATCTATTGTTTCTATTCCTAGAACTGATCGCTGATCGTCACGTGTTTACGTGACTATTTCATGGGAATCGAAACAAAGCTGCTGTGCTATCATCTAAAAGCGAGCGGTGCGTGGATAGGAGATAAACATAAACCTCCGTTTTAGCTAAGAAAATCCTAAGGAGACCGAGATTGTTATTGATTGGGTTGCAGAGCGAGGGATTGTCTTGTTATCTACTTTTGAAGTAAGTATGAGTATGTTGAAATACGAAATGATCAGATGTAACGGTTTAACCTTTAGATGTGTTGGATGGTAGAAATACCTTTTACTGCACGTCGGAATAAGGCACAAGTCAGATAAGTTAGATGGATATTCTCAATTTCGAAACATATTCTTTTTGAACATTTCTTGATGTAGCCCAGCTGATGGAGCTTTCGTCTCATATTGAGAGAAAAGACCGTGATCGATTGAAATTCCACGATAGCTTGATCTCTGAATATGTCATGTAAATAGCGGCTGTAACAGAAGTGGAAGTATTAGCAACCAAGATGAAGTGCGGTTCCTAGTATTCTACATATATTAGAGTAGTTTGCTGTTTCAAGGAAATTCTTACGGTGCAAATGTTCATGGCCGGATGTATTTCAATCCTGCATTCACAAAGAAGTTACTGAGTCGTATCTAAAAGCTATAAAAGCTACGATGAATTATGTTTGGCGCTAGCTAAGTTGCAATATGCCTTTCGAAATTACCTTAGTGACTCATGGATAGGAAGATACCATCTGTTTCGCAATCCACCACTGGTATTGTGTAAGCACAGACACATTCCATGGACGACCTGAAAATCCTCTTTGTCGTGATGTTTATTGCGCATGTTTAACACGTCATGGTCAGTGATTGACATTTCCTAGAAATACTTTTTCTTTTTAAGTGCCTGGGTATACCTTTCAGTGGTAGACTATTGACAGCCCTTGTCTGGGATCGATGTTATGTTTCCTAGAAATTTTTTTTCGCCGGCACGGGGCACTCCGAATGGCGACCGTTCATAATAATTTTTTAAATTGTATTTCTCGCCTCTTTCCTTTCTGATTTCGTCGCAGAATGATATGGGGGATTTTTTGTATCCATAATGTTTTCTTCTTCTAGCCGGTCATTTCTTAACGAGATGAATAAAAAACTGCATTCATTTGCTTCATTAATTCTATGCCGGAATGACAAGATTTAGGCACACAGACGTGAGTTTAAAGCCATGATATATAAGTAGTGTTGTGGTGCCAACATCCGTCAGTGATAAAATGCCAACAACAGCGATGAGGCCGAATATGATATTAAAAATCTTCTTTTCGGCTGATTAGGCTGCCTCGTAATTCTGTCGATATCGTTAGTCTCAAAAGAATTATTGGCATGTTTGCTCTTGTATGCTTTTAGTTTTTAACAATTAGTTCTATAGCTTTCGCTAGTGTATATTTTAAGTAAGTAAAGAAGTCATGATTTAGCAAATCATGCTTTGAAATCCATTCTATTGTGTAAAAAAATTAGGCAATAACTTTGGGGCCTCTTTTTTTTTTTTGAAATTTCTAAATCCGGTTTTCTTCATCTTAGTTCCTAGCTCTCCTCTGGGAGAATAGGGCCATAAAAATCTGGTTTTAGCTGGTACGAATGGTGTACAGGTGTATGGTGTATTAGGACAGAATACAATTATTAAGTGATTGGCGTGTTAGAAGTTCTAATCGACTTGCATGGTAGCACCTTTCTAACTACACCACAGTGGTTGAGTGATTGGTTTAGCCATAACTTTATGGGTATTCTTTTCTTTCCTTAGGCCAAAATGAAGCACGGATATCTATTAGGACTCATTGTCTTATGGAATATTTACGTCAGTTTGGGCCAAAGCATTGAAATAATCAACAACTGTACGTGTAAAACGTCTGATGGAGGAATCTACAGCTTGATGCCGCTCCGAAGAACTGACGGACTTCCAAAGTAAGCTTAAATCCAAGGAATGGGGAACAGGAAATGGGAAGAAAGCTTTTTAATTGACTTATGACAGTAATTCAGTAATTGGCTAGCTATGCTTAGAGTGCTAATCCTTGAGATTAATTTAAACAACTACTCTAGATCTTATAATGAGTGCGGTGAGCTCCAATCAATCATATTACATATGATGTTCCTTCCTATCAGATCCCATCGGGAGCAGGACTAAAACTAACAATGATTACCTATATTAGTGGTCCTGCAAATCTTGCTTGAACCTTTGTTTGGTTTATCAAGCTGTAATCAGTTGTAGTGTATCTGAGAGTTATTCTTATTTTTTTTTTTTTTTTTTTTTTTTTTTTTTTTGGTTGGTGAAAATGAAACCAGCAAATGTAACCTGGATATTAATAAATGGTAATTGTATCTTTTATGATGTCATTTTAATATTATTCGCAGTAAAATTAATAGATTCTCACTTTCGTTCCTTGATTACCCGCCAAGTGTGCGGTTTTGTTTATTACTATTATTTTATGTTTTTGTGTTTGTTGAGTTCATAATGTTAAACGCAATTGGTTTTAAAAGAGGAATTTCACTAAATGTATTCGAAATTTTGTTTCTACTCTATTTTGTAAATTCCAGGAAAGGGAGGCAAATTCAATTATTTGTTCTGGAGACAGCAGTTGACTAATATTAACCGCCAACTGTTTTATTTGATTTGATTTTCAACAACGGATTTGTGGTATGGTGACGAGAGATATCTTGGCTGGCGGTACGCTTACAACAATTGTATACCACAGTTAACATGGGGCAAAATAATACAGACTCCTATCCTCATAAAATTTATTTATTTATTTATTTATTTATTTGACTTAATTTTCAATAACAGATTTATTGTATCTGGCAAGCAATACCCTGGTTGGCGGTACGCTTACAACCCTTGCACGCCAGTCGACGTAGGACAAAATGATCCAGATGCTGATCCTCATAAACTTTGTCGAGATGTGGCTGTAAGTTTTTCTCGCGACCTTCAAATACTCTGTCCTAAAAAGCAATGTTCATTCCTTCCCATTTCTAATTTTGTTATTGCGTTTACTTTTTTTTGGTGTGAACTGTCGTTCTTCTCATTTTCTTCTCTTTCTCGTTCTCGTTTTGCTTTTCTTGCCCTGCTTCTGCTTCTGCCATTTGCTTCCGTTTTACTTCCGACACTGCCCCTTTTGCCAATCTTCATAACATTTGTTAAAATCTCAGTTGCTGTAGGTTCCATTCCTGTATTTGTTGTTGTCGTTGCAAGAGTGTACAAAGGATAAGAAAGATCTTATTCCCAAGGTAATCCATCTTAAGTTGTTTTTGGGTCACTTCAGACTTCAGAAATCTCGGACAGCCCAAACCGCCTGATAGGCATTTTTATCCCTCAAGTAAACATCTACCCAACGCGCCTGGGAACATTAACCACGGACAGCTGGATATCATATATAAAAGAAACCTTGAGCGGGGTTACCTTGAGAATGAGGTCTGTATGTGCGATTAACCCTCTTGCTCTTGCTAATATCTCAACATAGCTAGCTTTGCTTGAGAACAAATTGGCCAATGTATTGATGCTTTTGTTCAAGTGATTTTTGTTATTGAAATCCTTTTAATTTTAGCGGTTCTGGGTAAAAGTGCATTAAATTCTTCATTCTATTAGGTGTACGTGTACTTCCCATTGTATAATTAAAAACACAGTGATAGATCTCTAAATCTCAGATTTGCAAATACGCCGAAATTGAAAAACCACGTGAGTACTTTGAGGTTGGTCTGCAAAGAGACATCAGCTGTGAAATAAGCCAAGAGGGACAGATAGAGCTGGTCTACAAAACCAAGTAAAAATATTTCGTTGTTATTTTTATTTCTATTACACAACTTAGCCGTTCATAGTAAATAATCTTAAAGCTAGGGCCCTTCGGCGATAGTAGCCCTACAAAAAGACTGTGATTCGGTCCCTAGCCTGAATTAGTTAGGTTTACATGCATTGTGGCCCGAGTTTCTCTTTTTTGGTTTGGGTCAAGGTCATTTTTTGCCTCTGATTTGTTATTTTTTCCACTCTCACCACGTCAGTCTCTCGAAATGGAACTGATGCTGAATATGTTCAATTGACATTCGGAACTTTTCAAAGACACACGCCAAAAAGACCTGGCCTAATATCCAGCCATCTTGACCATAAGTTTGGTAAATATTCCTTATACACTGCTAGGCTTCCCTGAAGATGATCCTAGTTCCAGAATCATCCTGCGTTGCCAATGCCCAATGATGTAATGACAGCACGAGGATATCCTAAAAGCGCATCAGTACAGTGTTACCCTAGAAGAGTTATCTGATTACCCTAAATTCTTGTCCGAACAGTCGCCGGAGACAAAATCGCATCGAAAATTGTGACAATAATTAAAATTTTTGTTTGCCACTTTGCCAACTTGAGTGAGCATTTGTAATTTAGCCTAAAATATGTAAACATTTACTTTGCAGTGATCCCAGCATTGACAATCCACATTCCAGAGTCGAGTTCCACTGCGACGAGTCAGCCTCAGACCCAACCTTTCAAACCGAGGATGAAGATAATTATGTTAGTGGCAACTGTTATCTCAACTGTTATTTATCATTTTATGGGTATTGGACTATGAGTTCATATCGAAATAACAAGGATTATTGGTTGTTTGGACCTCAGTAGAGAACCGTATCCACAACATCTTGAAACAAACTTCACGACTACATGTAATAACTGCATAATATTAATGAGCGATCAATGCTATCACTGTTCTCTTTTCTTCGAACAGATATTTTCCATTAAACACTATTGTGCTTGTCGAGACCGTTGTTCACCATGGCCTGAAACCACGTTAGGTTTTTCTCCAGACTCTTTGAAAACGAAGGTTCAGCTGGAAGCGAGTCAAGAAGAACAAGACGGTAAAAATTGCATTTCTAAATGTAACTGCATGAAAATCTTTTAGCGTTATTTAAAGACCACACTTGTTAAAGCAGACGTAACCCTGGTAGAAGAGCTTTCAAAAGTCCAACGAACACAACAATGTGTATACCGTATTTACTCGAATAAGCGTCCCCACGAATAAGCGCCGCCCTCAATTAAGCGCCGCACATGGGGTCGAAAAGTTAATAAGCGCCGCCCTCGAATAAGCGCCGCAGCTTCGGTGCGGCGCTTATTCGAGTATTTCAGCAACAGTCAGGACATTGACATCGAGTGAAGCGTTGTTGAAAACCTGGAGAAAAGTGTTCACGAGGCTGTTATGAAAGCCAAAATTTAGGTTAACTTCAAGCCTGTAAGCCATGAAAAATACTCATGAAGTAAATTAAATTGTACAATCAAAATATTTTGTTTTTTTAGTATGAGCCCTTTAAATAAGCGCCGCCTTCGAATAAGCGCCGCCCTCGAATAAGCGCCGCACCGGAGACACGAAAAATTAAATAAGCGCCGTGGCGCGTATTCGAGTAAATACGGTAATTTGAAGGCTTCGAAATTCGTAATGTAGTTGAAAATCTGACAGGTTTCTTTATCATAGGAATCTCTTGTCCGTAGTCCTTGAATGGTGTATTCCAAAAAAAAGTAACGTCTCGTCGTAAATTTTTAAGAGTTCCCATCCGGTAATACACCTGTCGGTGAATAGTTTCAACTCTGTCACTTTGAGCTCTAAAATTGCATCCAATTTTCGAAATTTTAAGCAATTCTAAAACACCTTCATATTTACTTTTTTCGCATAAAGTGAGGACCCATGAAAAGTTTTGGTGATGGTGGTTTTGGGAGTGCTCAATTATCAATTCCATGTTCCCCTTTTGATTTAAAGGGAGTAATCAATTTTATGTAAATTAGCTCCTTTATCCAGTATATATTATTCATTTGCTTCGTTATAACATAATTAATTTCAATGAAATCACCTAAAACGGTATTTTCCTCAGACAATGGAACAAGAATCGTCCCAGCCGTTGTGGCGGTTGCTGGAGTGATCGTTGCTGTCCTAGTGGTAGTGGTGCTGTGGTGGAGATTCCGAGCCCGCAACAACACTTTGGAGAGACAGCGTATCTTGTTATAGTTTTCTGATTCAGAAGCTCGCTTTAAAAACGAGAGATAGCCTGGGCCGAGGGTGCAAGCACAGCTGTCTATGGGATCTTTTAGAAATATTGCGGGAACGCAGAATTTGATGTTTATTTCAGGGTTAAATATAAGTGAAGGGAAGATAAAACAGATCATTGACTATGGACATAAGAAACAATCGGAAAAGGACTTTCTAAGAGTGTTTTTCTGGTTCCTTATCTTCTCTCGACTTATAATTACACTCAAACTGGATCGTTCTTTTCCACGCAGTTTTCAAAGTCGCAGTGCAATTTTACAATACTGATAATACAGCTCCATTCTCGTCTTTCCATGACCAAAAATGCGCTACACTAAGTAACAGGTTGAGCTCACGTTCCCATTTAGCAAGTGTGGTTCCCATTTAGCGATGTGAACTGAACTTGCTGTTTATTTCTCGCGGTCTGTTGACAAACAACCATGGAAAAACTGTTTCTTTCATGTTGTTCACAGAAGTAGTAGTGTTACTTCAGCCATACACGAATAACAAAATCGGAAATTGTCGAGACGCGAACAAAACGTGACAGCCTGATAAAAAAAATGAATGAAATTTGCAAACTCCTCGGACAAACTACCAATCACTATTACGCAAAATTGCACGGGGAAAAAATTGCGCTTTGAATGAAATCACTGCTACTTTAAACATCCCAATTAACGATCACTGACCGTTCCATTCCGCCTTCCTTTTTTTACCTAAAAAAACCCTTAGTGCCAGCACCGATCAACGGTCCATGCCATTACTCTTTTCCGAAGTGAGCTGTATGCGCAAATCCCTATTGATTAATCCAATATACGACCGTGAAATGATGTTGGAATACTTTTTTAGAAATGAAGAATTTAGGCAAAAGCTGAATCTTAATACTCGTCAAAATCATCGAAGACACTGTTTTTAAAAATATAGATTCTTAAGTTAGAATACAGTAAAACCCGTGAGCACCTGTTTCCCTGGTGTATTTTCCAAAGATATGCCTCCTTTACTTAAAAAAAAAAAAAACAAAAAGAAAACAAAAAGAAATTGACTTATTTTCAATAGTACTGAGTAGGAGTGAGAAAGTGACTAAAAAATTAAACGACCGCGGTATCAAAAAGTAATTATACCTCAGGACGATAATAGGTCATACTTCACGTGCTCAAAATTCACCACCAATTCTCGTTTACGAGAAATTTTCTCAAACCTCAGGTACCTTCGTGTTGTTTTCAAGAGGGTATTCTTTTCATCTTTGCTGCGTTGGAAATTTGTTCATGACAAACTTTGTAATTTGTATTTTAAAAGCGAGGCTTGGTGGTGAAATGTGCTTGACTGATGTCATCATGCATGAGGGCTATTGTTTACCTCGACTTTCTTTGAATCTGGTTATTTGCAACAGTTTGCAACAAGATTAAGCTCGCTGTAACAAGTTGAATGACATATAGATACAATTAATGTATGCCAGAGGGAATCAAGAATAATCTCTCGTTTGGTGGTGACTTTGGAATTAACGGTGGGAAATATAAGAAGGGTTCGTGGAAAATTGAATAAGATATTTCCTTCTGAAAAACATGGACTTTATGGAAGTTTGGTTTGAAACAGGTTCTGATTCACTTTCTTTCAAAGTTGGCACAAAAACCAATGTTGTCTTTTCTCAAGGATAAATTTCAAAATGCAAGGTGTAAAGAATGTTTTCACAAAGATCGCTTGAATAATTTAGACTTTGATGTAGCTATAATGAAACCTTCTGAGGGCAGATTTAAAGAACAAAATGATCAAATGGGCTCAGACAAAGCTGTTAATCTAACTGAGTTTTTAATTCACAGTATAAATATAGAAAATTATAATGATTCTAATATTTACAGATCGTTCATTTGCCTAGAAGCAGAAGAAGAATGGTAGGGGTATTAGTATCGCATTCTAACTGGGTAGCTTATAAAACAATCACATTAAGCTGTACTCGCAACATTAGCTAATATGTTTCTACAAGAAATAAAAGAGATGAGTGTTTATTGCATTATTGTCTGAGTACCATAGTCTTTAGGAAAACACCTTATCCCGATACAACGTCACGTAACGTCTTATCACGCCACTTAAGCGACCTAGAGGCAGATCTTACTGTTGTCTGTGGATAGATTTCTCATGTGCCCAGCCTTATTTTTATATACAACTGCCACCGTAATGATTCTATCTAGCGCCCGAGACATTGGCTATATTTTAGACTGTCAGTGGAGGTAACTTAACAAAAGTGTACCAGCCCTCGTAAGCTTATAATTCTTTTCATTGTTAGCAGCTGTCGTTGTTTTGGGGCGAGAAGTATATTTTCTGTTGTTTGTTCTGTTGTCCTCTCACAAAGGGTATCTAGCCATTCATGTGAGACCTTACGAGGGCTGCCACCCGGCCCTAACTTCATGGAGCTGAGACTGCTCGCTAGATAAGAAATGGTTGTTTCAAATTGCAAACCATAACTTGATTTGCTTACATTGAATAGATTGAAATCAACCTTGATAACATTTACATGTGATTACTGATTTGATGTTTTTTAAAAAGTGACTATACTGGAAGGAGTGCGCTTACGCTAATCATCACAGTACATCAATTATGAAACGCAGAAAACTGGCATTAGCAACAGTTCCTCAAACATTTAGGCTATCGATATCACTTTCGTCGCGCGACGCCCCTTCTGCACACCCCGCTGAACTTTCTGGAATTGGGTGTCGTTCTGGTATTGGGTTTTGGTCTGGAATTGGGTTTCGTTCTGGAATCGGGTTCCGTTCTCCCTCGACAGGGCGGTTACCAAGCAGACGACGTCTTTCATCATCAATGAAGTTCCTATTTTGTCTTCTCGCTATGAACCACACGAGTAATGGCACAAGAAGAATGGTTGTTCCTGCACTAACCGCAACTGGAATTACGAATCTCTCAACTGCACAGAGACACAAACAAAATCCATTACTATCTTATTTTTTATAATCGTATATAACGGCGCTCCTTGTAATTTTCGACCCAAAACAGGGTGAAATAGTCTCTAATTTGAAGTATGCAGAAAATCTTTGAACTGTCTGTATTGATCTCTCATAAGAAAAGCAAACACCGTTGTTTTACGATCATTTTAAGAAAATATAAGTTAACCAGAAAACTCTTATCAGCTGTCCATCTTAAAACAATCTGAGTGTACGATCATCGAAGAACCAAATAATATGAAAGTGATCTATAACAATCTCAAAAAAACATTCAGATTACTGTTACATGTTACTTTGAAGAGACAAGTAGTACATTTGTATTTCCCCCTGCAATAGCATAATTTCATCAAAGAAACATGAGCTATCAAGACATAAGCATTTTCTTTTAATTTTCTTGCAGAACACAGCGGTTAGTCGCGAGCGGGCAAGATAACCCCAACTTGTGCGATTGGGCTGCCAATCACTGCTCAGGATTTGATTGATATTGCCTGCTCGCGGAGCCAGCCATACAATAAGAATAATTATTATCATTAAAGCTAGAAAAACAGCTCTTTTAGGAGTATAGCAAATGTATCAATTCCATGATTCTGCTGAATTAATCATGTAATCATATATAAAAGCAAGTTTGGACAACTTTAAGTATTTTGCTGTGCATACAATATTAATCATCAGCAGAGATGAGTCAAATGACGTTTGTTAGTTGAAGCCGTTTTACTGAACTTACAATCATCAGGCGGTTTTGTTGGTGTTAATGTTGGAGTATCTGGATTAATCGGACAACCATTTGCACATGAACACAAATGGGTCAATTGGAATATCTGCAAATGAAAGACAAAAGATATTACAGGGCTATGCCTGAATGCAACCAGGGGCTAAAAGACATAGATGCTTCCGCAGCTGAAAAGCCTCCAAACCAGGAGTCTCGCCTTTCAACTTTTTGGAGTTGTATTATTATATCAAAAAATCACTAGGCGCCGCAAATGCCTCGTAAGAAAACCATACAATGTAATCATGGTGCTCTTACCCAATTATCTTCATCGCTGATTTCAAATACTGCTTCATCTTTTTCCTTCTTCCTTTCATCGCACTTTAACTCAACGGTTGCCGGTTTATATTTAAATTCACTGGAAAATAATTGTAATTATTGCGAGTTGGCAATAAATAATTGTAATAATAATAAATGATTATAATTATTGCAAGGTGATTGAGACCAGTTTCCAGCCTTTTTTCAGCACTTCTACCTTGTGTATCAATAATACAATTCTTGACCATCGTCTCTTGCTTCTCAATAAGTTACTAAAGTTACTACAGCAAAGGTATGAACTGTTAATAAAACCCTAAATTTGTGCTTTAAAAGCTTATGACTCAAAAACAAGTTCAATGACCCCCATTTGTAAAGAGTGATATCCTAGCAAGAGGGAGTAACAGCGGTGACCAGATTTGTGCAGATGAACTGTTGATCGATCAGACGAACGGCCGGGCTCTTGGTTGGGCGTTTTGTTGGTTGGTCGATCATCCATAAACTTTTATAACTTATTCACGAACAAAATTGTGGACAAAATGGCTGCGAAAGCGATAAACTGATCGTTCACGGCTGGAATCAAAGGCCTCCCAGGTTAAAGACCAGTTATTAGATAAAAGGCTGGGTGTATAATTCGATCCAACGATAGGTTTGACAGCTTTTAACCGAAACGTTGCCAAAAATCATGTGCAAGGTTTCACACCCGAAAAGTGTTTTTCTTCCGTGAATTCTGTTTAGATCACAATTAAAGTGCACCTAACCCCAAACTTTTTTTTTCGCTAAAACGAATGTACTTGTTATTTGAAATAGTTCTGCGAAAAAATTTTCGGATTCCGTGAAATCCTCGATTTTCTGTGCCCCGACGAAATCTCGAAAATAGCTCCAAAACACCGCCATTTTGTTTCACGACCGAGTTTGAGGAGAATGGGTCCAGCTGCTCTTGTGACGTCTACCCAGGAAGGTTCGATATCTCACGTCCTCTCATTTCCTTCAGGATTGTGCAATACACATTCGAAAAGTGCGCAGAAACGCCTTCCAGAGGTGCTATCGGCTGTTGCAGTAATATTCCAGATTTAAAGAAAGATATACTGTGCAATTTACTGACGATGATCGGCTAATGGAACAATAAAGACGTAAACGATGGTTGATTTTGTCGAACCGAAGCAAGCGAACTGAATCTGTGAGAACCATTAAAGAATTCTCACTGGAATTTGTTCCGCAGACTTTCGAACGCTATTTTCATAAATTTTCTGCTTAAAGCTAACCAGAAATTTTTAGAAATACTACAGACAACCTATATCTTACAATCCCGCAGTATTTATAACATAACCGGCAAAGTTGTGTGATCCGATCATGATCAAGAAGCGTAAAACTGATATGTAAATAGGTCGCAACTGTACGCCGCTAACCAGCACTTATTTCTCTTTCGATTTAGATAAAAGTAGAAAATTAATCCTTTAGAATTACATCATAACAAAATTGTTAGACTCACAGAGTTTTTCGAAGGTTTGGAAATCAGCAGTGCGACAGAGATTCTGTGCAATAGCGTCGAAAATATGACCGCGGAACATTATCTGCGGACCGCTTAGGGAACACATCCTTTTCGCTTATCCGACGAATTTCACTGCAAACTTTGAGAACAATTTACATCGGTTATTTGGAGTTACGACTTAAAACGTGTGACAATGTGAAATCGGTAATTGTATGAAATGTTTCCTTCCACCTTTTTCTCGCAGCTTCAAAAATACAGGTCCAAACAGTACGATTTTCAATCGATCGAAGCCAATGTTTTGGAGGTCATCAAGTCTCGAAAACTGCAACACGTACGTCGCTCTTATAAACATGAAGCATTCAACAGAAAGTAAAACACAAACTGGATTTAACAGAACAATCATACCTTGACAAAATACATTCTCGCTAAGGACAAATGTAAACGGGCCATAAACACGCGTGGGAATCTTATGTTTAGTTGACGAAATTACCATCCAAAGCAGTCCTTGAGTTCTCTTTCCTGCTTTTCGTTTGCCTGCTCCTCCACTTCGTATCTAGCTTTCCATTCCTAATATACAAGCAGCTCGTCCGCAAAGAAGTCTTCCCCTTCGTCGCTTGAAATATTGTAAATTGCTCTCAAAGCTCTAAGCAGTGAGTTCACAGTTGTCGAACGTGCTCGATCGAAGTTTATTTTGGTGTCTTCCAAATCGAAACTTAACTCTGACTCCAGTGACGAAACAAAATGATTCTGAGACAAAGCTTGGACGTTTTAGTCCCAAAATACATCGGAACGATTAGTTTTGTTTTCCATTTTCTCCAGCAAATACAGAGAGCTGACTGAGGCGCCATTGTGTTTGGTTCCTGGGTAGACGTCATCAGGAACCGCCGCCCCAGACTCCCTAAAACGCGGTCGTGAAACACTTCAAGCGCGACTTTGAAAGGGCATAGAAAATCGAGGATTCAACCAAATTCAAAAATTTCTTCGCCCAAATGCTTCAAATAAAGCCTAGATTCGTTTTAGCGAAAAAAAAATTTTGGGGTTAGGTGCACTTTAAGATTACATCATTGTTTTATGGCTGGACGTTTTTATTTTCCAAAACCTATGTAAACGAAAACCATCCGTTAATAGCTTGGGGAGAAAAACGTTCCTTCACCATGATTCGAATCCCCCGACCTTCAAATTACCCCATCTGAAATCTTAACACCTCCCCAACCTGTAAATGATGGATTACCAACAGGAAGTTATCAACTGCTGATTGATTGACGACCTTCACAATAATTCTCGAATCCCTAGGGTAATTCTAAGCGCGAGCAGACCGGGGAGGGATTCCCACATGAAAAGGTCGGGAGTGCTCGTCGAAAAATTTGAATTAACCCCTAAGGATTTAAAGTTAAAATTAAGGGTGCTTTTTTAACGGGACGTGCTACTGATAACGTAACCTTTCGCGTCTCGAAAATGACCAAAACCTGTCCACCCATGATTGGGCATTTGCTTAAAACCATTCTTTGAAGAGTGACTTGAAAACATAATAGTAACGTGGTGGAAGGCGTTATGAGCCACCTTAAAAGGTTTTAGATGGTGCAAACAAAGAATGCATCCCGTTGGGATTTCCACGTGTTGTGTATGTTTGTGTCAATGCATACCCAGCAGTCCTGTACACAAGACTTGGTATGTCGGATTTGGATTCCACACATCTTGCCTTGTGCTGGTTTCCGATAGTGTCATAAGTTTCAGGCAATCCATTCGGAACCCACCAACAGATCTAAAACGAATTGATCCAAATAGGTTACATTCTCTTATACGAGATACCAGAATACCAGAAAGTCGGTCAGTTTTACAATCTTTTAGCAATCGACCTACTTTATCTTGCTCTCTCTTTCGTTGTACCGCGCCATGGGCACCCTTGCGCAAAATTCGTTATAGCACTCTTGATTTGTGAGGTACCCTTAATTGTTTACGCTGTTCGTTTACTGACTTACCGCGACATCCTTTTGACAGCCACCATCCTTAGGTCCTAGCTTGAATGAGCTACAGGGGTTATAGCTGTACGAATGTCCTGGGTATTTTGTACTGTTAACGGTGAAGCTGTTGAACAAATGTAAGTATTAAATTAGCCAGCTTTATAGACTAAAAGCCTTACATTGCTTGCAAAACACCAATAAGACTGAAGCATTATCTGTAAAAATGATAGTTTTACTGCATCCTAAAGGTTACAGAGATACACCGACAAGAAAATGACGCGTATTCTATCCTAGAGTTCGCTTCATAAAGGAAAAAATAACTGCCCAGCAAAAAATCGTTTGAAGGAATACTTACGCCATATAAAGGTTCCTTTTCCAGTTACAAGTGATGTTGGCCCTGATACAAACGAACAAACAAACAAACAAACCAGCATAGGCGTCTAACTAGGCCTTGTCCAATTTTTACTAATCTCAAGGTTTTTTTTTAGGGGTTTGCAGAACACGATTAAAATCACTGTTGCAGATGGGAACATCAAGATTGCAATCCAGGCCATGTGTAAATAAATCGTTTTGTTTTTTTATATGTGGTAAAGTATTGTTGAACTTACTGAACTAAACTTAAACATATTTTCAGCTACTATTTGTACAATACCGAGTTCTATGCAAACCTTGGAGTCCCATCCGTATTTTGCAATGGTGCAAGATTGTAAATTTCGCCACCTTGATTGTGGCAAGCACAATTGTTGGGAGAGGGTTTCCCGGAACAGGACACGTTCCTCGTCACGGAATTGTTCGCTATCGTCGAATAGTTGACATGAGATCCCTCTTCACGGTGTTGGCTGGAGATATGTATCAAGGCGATCCACACAAAGCACCTCAGCCAATCCAAGGACATCCTCTTGGTACTGAAATAGCAGAAAAGCTTCATTTAGAAAGAAGACATCCTCCAATGGCAATGTGATTTCTCTCATTCTCTTTTGTCCCAAAAAATCTATTTTTAATAACTCGGGCTTCCGTAGGAAAGCCCGAGTCTTAAAATGCAAGCGTTTTTGTCGCCAAAAGGGGGGTCACGGTCCCAGGCGTTCCATGCGTAGACCGTGGAAACTGGGGACGAGAAACGCGACATTGCTCGCTCTTCGTGACAGACTGCGGTGTTTTGCGAAGAACGTTTTAGCAAGAATCACGCCTTAAATGTTCATCTCAAATACAAAGATGTCGATCGTTTTCGGAAAGGGTCGGTCCACAAATTATATTGCTTGAAAGCCAGCCAGGCCCAGGTAAGCAAAGTTCACGCTCAAAACGTTCTCGTGAGACAACAACTGAGCTGATCGCGGTATGAGTTCAAGCTACGAAAACACTGACAAAAAACAGGCAGTCAGTTATTATTTAGAACATTGCAGTGAAACAAATCATTTTGCAATAAAACGAGCTAAATACGAAAACGTTTTTGGACCCGTAGCTCATTAAAAACATGCCACTTCTTTCTTGCAACGCGCAAAATATGTCGATCCCTAAAGTTGTAAAGATAAGACTTTAGGTAACTTGAATTAAATATCTTACCTCCAAGTTTAGTTGGCTTTCTAGTAGGCTGCAGGAAAAAAAAATAACGAGTGTTTTTTGAGGCAAATTGTGCGGGGAATTGTGAGGGATTATTGACGAACCAATGTTCTTACCAAGTCTGAAGGAAAAATTGCATTGACGATAGTTTAGCCAGTTATTTTACTAGTAGTTCAAATATATTCAGCAGTCTTAGCAGTCGCCAATTCTTTTAGAAAACTGTGTCTGACTGCTAAAGAAAATCATGTTGCGTAACATGAACTAGACGAATATGAAACCAAAATAAATAGCAAAACAGAATGGCGCATCTTCCCTTATAAATGAGTCCCTTGTTAAAAGTACTCCTGCCTTGATTCAATAAGAATATGTTGCTTGAATATTTCTTCATAAACTGCGTTAAGGGTCGCTAATTCTCGGTAGTTATCCGCAAAAGACATAACTTGAAAGTTTCTGCAAATTAAGTGCAATGCAATTTGCGCCTTGTCCTAGGACTGTTGTTTTCGCGAAGGAGCTTATCTATTCGCCCTCCAAAGGAGATGAGACTCTTGAAAAGGGTTTAAGATCGCAACACGGCAAAGATGTTCAGCTGCACAATTCACTCGGATCGCCACCACCAGTAAACGAACTTCGAACAATTTCTGTTAGCATGTACAGTGTAATCGCCATAAGTTGTAAAAAGAACTGGAAAATTCTTCGCAAGCAAGTTCTCCATAAATGCGTAGACAGCTGTGCTTGATTCTTGAACCAAAGTGGTTTAAACTCACAACTTGCGATTGGATTAGGAGGATACTCAACGAAACAACTTGAATGGTAAATACCTAGCCGGAACTCTTGTGCTAAAATATCCTGATTCTTTAATTTGCTTTTACTTTTACTGCGGCACGAAGCCCGAGACGGTAAACGCTCTTAGAGCGTCTAGTTCAATTTACAACTACACGTCCAGTTACTAATAACAAGAGCATAAATCTTTTGTGTGAAACAGCACGTTTAGTCATTTCTACTGAGAGCTGGATTATCTAAAAAGCAATCTAAGAAAAGAATACACATTTATATGTACGTGCAAAATCTCAGTTGTCAATGTCCATTTGTTGTCATACTTGCAGTATTAACGTTATCGTGGCATTGCCACAATTTTAGGCAGAGAGATCTAGCAATGAAAAACTCAATGAGCACCATTATGTAATAACGGTTACTTTTTGCCTAGATGATGACATACCATAATGTATTGTTTGAAATTCTGAATTTGTATTCTTTTTTTTGTCCTCAAGCAACGACACCACGTTACAATGCGGCTACTACGACGAAGGCCACTTTTGCAAGTTCTTTACAAATTGACCAATGACAATTTTAATAGTTTTAAAATAGCTACTAATCAAAATGGTCACAAATCTATTGCATTTGATCACATGATTAGTTTGTTGGAAAACTATTGTTAACTTCCATGATTTTTATTCGTTAAATTTGTAGACAATTGTGTTGGGCGGCCTTGGTTAGAGTAGTCTCACTGTAATTTCAACGAGGCACACGAGGCCTGGGTTCTTGGAAAAGAAAAACGAACGTTTTCTGAGAAACATGGAGCAAAAGACGGAATGAACAATAACAAATTGTACAAATCATCTTCCGAGTTGGTGGAATTTGACTGGAAGCAACTTTGTCTTCGTATTCCCTACTCTCTTCCTGGCGCGGCCGTCTTTCATTCAAATTAGAAACGACTCATTCACAAGTCAATTATTTTGGCCCGGCGTCACTCATGCAAGGAAGGTGAAAGCGCGTCGAATATTAAAGCGAAGAAGGTTTGTAGGGAAGGGGTATGTAAACAACGGGCAAAGACATCACGAATATTAACAAACTGGAACAAACCAGAGAAAGAAAACTAACACGTAGACAAAGAAACAAATATACTTATGTCCTTAGACTATTTATTTGTCCGCAGCTTTTGGGTTCCCGATTTAAAATTAGCTAGAATTATGAAATTATAAGAAGCCGTGTGACTTTGTAAAGGAGCCTGACAGTGTCAACATCACAGAAATAAATCATTCAGGGCACTGTTAAATTTGGTCATGTTGATTTTTCAGGGACACACGGACACCTTCACGGTCTGAACTCGGAGTCAATATGAGTATAGTCGCCTCTTGTTCGAAGGCTGGATAACGCTATCCACTGGATAAATCGCTATCCAGCGGAAAGTGTTAACAAAACAAACCACGCTATCCTAGGCAAAATCAACATACGTTCAATAGTGGGGCAGACGCGTTGCATATATTCAAGACCTAAGTTCTCCTTGGCCTACCCTCCAAATATAGTCAAAGATCATGTATTACGGACTTGTTGACAACACGTCGAGAGGTCCAAAACCAAAAGTTTTCCATTCCGAACCCTTGAATTATCGCATTGAATAACATGACAACTACACGAACAAGCTTATGCATTAAAAAGACTAGTAGAAGCAGCGTCACTGATTTTGATCGAATAGTATTGCGATGGCGAACTGAAGCCCGTAGCGTGATGGCGGAAGCCCGCAGTTAACGTGAGTTAAGGCACAAATTGGTTACATCTCAGTTGTTCGACATAAGGACGAACAGACCTACCTCTCGCGCGATGGCGAAGTTAGACCCAAGTTACGACTGTTGATAGAAAGTTAACCAGTCTTTTCACAGCCGTTTGGTCCTCGAAACGTTTTCGCTTCCACTTTAGAATTGATAGATACTATCTTCTTGGCTATTTCGGGTTCTTTAGAAAAACCATTCATTTTAGGGGAATTACCCGTCAGGAAACAACCAATTGCAACGGTGATTCTATTACGACTCTGAATCTTTCTCGGAGTTTTGTAAACGTCAGATCGAGTAACTGCGCGGCGTTTTTGGCGTGGAAATAATTGGCTAGAAGTTTAAGAACTGGCTTTTTAGCTTTTTGAGTTGTAATTTTACGACGAACTGATTGTTCAATTAAGTCTCTTTTCCCAGTTGTTTCTGAGTTTCAGTTGTTTGGCAGCAGACGAACTTCGACTTACTTTCTATTGTAATTTCGGTCACCTGTCAGTCTTGTGACTAACTCGGTCACAGGACAGTCTTGTGACTAATTGGGTCACAGGATAGTCTTGTGACTAATTCGGTCACAGGATAGTCTTGTGACTAATTCGGTCACAGGATAGTCTTGTGACTAATTCGGTCACAGGACAGTCTTGTGACTAATTCGGTCACACGCCAGTCTTATGACTAATTCAGTCACAGGATCCGGATAGTCCTGTGACTAATTCGGTCACACACCAGTCTTACGACTAATTCGGTCACAGGATAGTCTTGTGACTAATTCGGTCACAGGATAGTCTTGTGACTAATTCGGTCACACGCCAGTCTTATGACTAATTCAGTCACAGGATAGTCTTCTGACTTATTCGGTCACAGGATAGTGTTGTGACTTTTGCTCAATCTTTTTGTTTAATGCCTGTCGAGGTTCAAATGCCACCAGTCCCCTAAATAAACTAGAATCAACAACTTGTAGCTAGTGGCTGGGAGTCATAAGTTTTTTTTCAGAGTGAAAAAATGTTTTCGTGTAGAAGCATTTGGAGAGTCGTCGTACAAATGAAATATTTGTCATACGTACGATCGCGTTTAGAGACAATGGCCGCGGCCGCACTATGAGAGTTAACCAGGTTATTTCTAATTACATGTAATCAGTTAAGGTTAACCAGGTTATCAAAAAATCGTGAGGCGGCCGCTCTTTTCGGCTGTTCGTTGAGCTAAAACTGGGATAACGTTTACCATGGAAATTAATTTAAGAACAATATATTGTTTAACCAAAGTAGGTTAATTTTGAACTACCTTTCTGCATGGTTTAACCCAGGTTAGTGGTCTCTTATCGGTGCCAAGCATCGGCTTTTTTGCGTCAATTATCACGTTGTGTGTGTGAAATGTTGTTCTCCGGGGCAAAAACACGTGCATAAGCTTCTGAATAAGGCATCTGGTATCAACGGTTATAACAACAGCCATTGGCTCATGGAGACAGTTATGTAAAACCTGGTTAACTGTAACGTATCATTGACGCGTTTCTTATGAATACAGTACTATTCAGCTTACTAATATCATTTGCTTCAAACTCTACCGAAATTCGACCAATATTTCCCAATATGGAAGTCAGGCTAGTTCAATAACATATATGTTCCTCATAGCTTCTTTCTCTTTCAGTCAGAAAATCGTTCTTGTTTCAACCACGGGAAAAAGGCTCGTCCACACTACGCCGGAGGAATTTGAAAACGGAGGTCTCATTCTGAAAACGCGCATCAAATGTTTTCCGTTCACACTACGTCGGAGCAATTTATAAAAGCAACAATCACTGGTCATTTTGGATTTGCGTTTGAGGAAACCTCTGTCGGGGAAATCATATGATTATCATGACTACAGCTGCGTTTTTGAAAAGCTCTGTTTATATTTCCCGCCCACGCGAAAACGAAAAGTGGGCGTTTTCAAATTCCTCCAGTTTCAGGAAGAGCGTTTTCGAAGAGCTCCGTTTTCGTGACGGATTAGTGCGGACGAAAGGTCTAATCAGAGAAATAAAGCTCCGTTTTCAAATTCCTCAGGCGTAGTGTGGACTGGGCCTAAGATTCCAGTCTCTTAGATTCCCGAGTGGGTTTACAATTTTGTTCTGGGATAAATGTTGTTATCCTCGGGGATATGTTCAATAAATAGTGTTGGCTGAAGGCTAGCTTGTACATCATTCTTCCGACAACATATCTTCGGGAGACTCTGCCATGTTAGAAATGATATGAGAGCAACGAACACTACGTTACTGTTTTTGATGGTATGTTTTTTTTAATGTATTTGTTTGAAACTTTTATCATAATTTGACCTCCGAGCAGTTAAAAGGTCCAATGAATAACGTGAAATACATGTAATGTCAACAATTAAAAGGCATGTTTCTAATAACTCATAAAAGGTACTTTTAACGCTTTCTAGTCGTTCATCGTTTGCTGTTTACATATCCACAAATTAACCTGAGTGTTTCTCTCAGCGGGCGAACTATAGCGAACTATAAAAGTCGATGGGAACCGGTAGGGAGCAGTGTAATTGTTTTAGCATGATCCACCAAAACGAAAAAAAATACAATTATTTCTGAAACTTTACAAAAAAGGGAGGTTGAGACCATTTTCAAAGCTTGACAGGCTCCCGTTCCCGTCTATCGATCAATAGAGACCTTAAGCACTAAGACGGGAGATGGCGACGGCGACGGCACATCCGCGTAAAGGCTGGGGCGAGACCGGCGTTGGGTTCCACTCGCCTGAGCATGTTAAACAACACTGCGACGGCAACTTCCAATGGATCTACAGCAAGAATCTCACGGCACATCAATTTGTCATGCTCTTCGGTCCAGTACACTGCTGAGCTGTTGAATTATCACAATAAAACGGACATTTCAAGCTGTTTGTCTTAACTTTCTCGTTCGAAGCATTTCAATCAAGAAAGGATGAAGAGGAGTGGAAGTTTTGGTGGGAATTTTTTAGTTTCAGTTTTAGAAACGATTTCTGGTGGCTAAAAAAGTTTAAACGACGTTAAATGTAAACAATAAGGTGCATTTATTTTGCCTTGGAGTAAAAGGTAAGTTGACCAAAGTTTCGCTGTTTATACTGTTTATAGCGACACTGAAAATTATTTTACACAGAGATTATTTTACTTTCTCATCAATTTGGAAATATAAATATAAATATATATATATATCGAGGAAAAGGTTGTTGTTATAAAATATATACTTAAATATATATATTAAGAGAGAGAGGCAGAGAGAGAGATATATCAGCATAAACAAATGGCGAGCATATCAAATTGGATCAGTGATAACTAGAGCAACGAAGATATAAATGCAATAGATTTTACCTAATGGATTTCTTCCAGCTTGTGTTATTCTGTGATTTGCCGACTGGCGGCATGTGCTAGCGTATGTTTCTGCTTCAGGGATGTTCATCGCAGAATTTCTCCTCAAAATCTTACACAGTAAACACCAGAAAGGTACCTCTTTATGTGTCGTAAGAAAACATACGGTAAATCAAAAAAAAGGACTCAAAACTTTGCGATGGACTATCACGTTGTCCGCACTACGTCAAAACAGTGAATGTGGCGTCGCCAACGTTAGGACGACGGCAGATTGCAATCAGCTTTTCAGGTTCTACGCATGACTGCGACAGAAAATAAACTTCCGGTATGCCGTCGGCGTGGCTCCCGTCCTGGTGCTTGAGGTCTCTATTAGGCGGTCACTGTGTCGCGAATCAGATTACACGTTCAATTGACAGTCAGTCATCGGTCTACCCGCTGGCTGCTCATAAATCAATTCCCGGGTTAAAAATATCTCTAGATTGTTGGTTTCCTGACAACTACAATGACTAAACCACTCGCCTTAGTTTTCTATAAGCGATTATCCATTCGTTTACAACTTGTTTACTATTCGCTCGAAAAAAACTCTTTCCTGTTAAGATAGGATCTCCTACGTAAACTGCTAAAATTGTAATAGAGGCATTCCAAGTCAGGTGCTAAATAACAAAAAAAAAGATAAAATATCAAACACAGGTAAAAAAAACAGTTCCTTAAGAATACACACTTCCAATAACGTTGACGTCAGCTTTAGCGTGCGATGAACCACTGGGCGATGGCCGTGACCGATTCGCTGGGTCCAGTCCTTCAATTGGATTATGGATTTCGTTACCGAGGATAGGCTGTCGTTCCCCATCATCGTTGTTTCCATTCCGTTCTTTCGTACAATACCTGACGGCATATATAAGCCCAATAAGAGCAAAGAAACCACCAGCAGCACTTGCGACAATTACCGGGACACCTGGGCCTAGACACATATTAAGAATAATAGTGAATAATGGCACACCCTATTATAAAAATATGCAAAGGTCATCTTTGAAGATATTGCTTTCGCTTTATTTCAGGCTTTTCGGTAGGAAAGGAAAAGTGTAGTTTATTCTTCGACCATATTTCAGTAAGTTATTAATGTCCTAGGTTTTCGACCAATCAGAACGCGCGTAATATATCGATTATTTTATAAACTATCGACCAAACTTTATCTATATATCTGCAGCCTTAAATGATGCAATCCGTTGCGATCATTCAACTGGGATCCCGAAACCCCTCTCCCTGAAACTATAACTTTACATTATCACTAAATATCACTTTGGTAAGTTACTTGAGAGCTAATCAATACTCTCAGGTCTTCAAGGGTGGTTATGGCACTGGAAGTTCTGCGCATGATCATGAAAATGTTTTACTGACACCAATTCACTTACTATTAGAAGGCTCCGGATGTGGCGGTGACTTAGTAGGGCAAGCCTCCCAAAAGTGGGTCAACTCGAATATCTGAAGATGGAAGAGCAAAACAGAAAACGAATTCTTAAAAAGATCATCTCTTTCTATGCGTCTCTTCATAGTGGCATTTTCTATTTTCCAGTTTCTGCCCGTTTAACTCTGGACAAGCGCTAACGTAGCACCTAGTGATTTTCAAAAGGCTTGCAGATTCTCTCAAATTTCGTGCACAAAACTAAATCAATGACATAAATAATCATAAACCCTTTGATTACATTTTAAAACAGCTTCACAAGAATATGTCAATTTTTCATAAACATTTCACTTACCTAGGACACTATGATTAGAAGTAACTTTAGCTTATTTTTATCTTCACTTACCCAATGATCTTCATCAAGTATTTTAAAAGTTGGTGTATCTTTCTTTCCCTCAGCACACTTTAGTTTGACGATGGACGTTCGATTCTGAAACTCTCTAAAACAAATACATTTGTGGAATGTCTAACCATACCAGTTAAAGTGCCACTGAAACGAAATTTTCGTATGTGAGATTTTTGCTTAGTAATAAAGTTTCAACCTTACTTGGAAACACTGCGGACTTTTTTTTTCGCATACGGTAAGCGAAAACTGCTTTTTCAGCCGTTCGAAGTTGGCTGGTTAAGCCCAAAATTGGCGGCCATCTTGGCGCGGCCAAAACAGCCTAGTGACGTCACTGGTTGTATTACTCTCATGCTGCGCTGAAAATTTAGAGTGATTATGGGAGAAGAGAATACTGTTCGAAGCCCCCCAAAAAACACCTTAAGGACATCTCAGAGCTGTAAAGCAGATAATCACAGTAGCCTTAGACAAGAAGAGGTGGAGAGTCGATCCTGGGGCTTTTCAGTCTATTTAATTGGATATTTGCAGGATATTTTATGTAAGCAAGCAAACGAGTGGGAGTTCTTAGATCGCAAAATGATCGGGACTCTTGGTGAAATGGCCACCACTCAATTAAACAATACCTACACTCATAAAGTAAAAAAGACATGAAAACAAGAGAAAGCGGCTTTTGAAATTATTATCCGGACTGCTGCTGCACGATCGCAGCAACAACGCTTCGAGTTTCGAGTCGCTTCGCTTCGAGGAAACCGGACGCTTTGTGAGTTTCACCGCGGACGAGATTGTGCTACAGTGACCTTTAGTCCAGTTGCATCTGTTACATCCTACAAGTTATCAAATCAGCAACAATTTAAGAAACCCTCTTCTTTTATGTGAGGGAGCGAATTTAAACTATAAAGGTAAACTGAGCTGCCATGACCCTACAGGTATGTTTTCAGGAAACGAGAGAAAGCGTGACAATGTCGACGGCGAAAGGTGATATATGCAAATTAGTTCAAATTCTGTTTAATAAACCTTCGAAAGGAGTGTAAACTAGTGACGTTTTAACGAATTGCTTTGAATTTGGATACCATTAAATGAAGATCATAGACATAAGTACGTGCTAAAGAACTCAAAGTAATCCATCGACCGTGAAATATTGCAATTAGGAGATACGTGTAAAAGAGAAGCGAAATTCGCGCTTTGTTTACACTGATACGTATGCGACGATAAAGCAAACCCTGCTGCGGATCACAATTTTCAAAGACACATTTTGTCTACCACAAGAACTCTCACTTATTAGTATCATAAAAGATGCCCTCTGTGTACAAAGAAGTACTCGACTCAGAGCTTGTGGACCGTTAATAACTTCGTGATTATGCGGATGGCTGATGCGCTTACGGCTTTTACTGCAGTAAAGTTGCCGAGGATATATTCGAACCTTGTGTAATAGAACTTAGATAAACGTGAGAATCCAAATTTCAGAACCAGGCTGAAAACAGACGACTAAATATCGTGTTTAGGCTTTAGGACGTGATATAAAAGTTGCCACACTCGTCTTCGAAATCTCCAATCGAGTACTCAAAATGTTCGAAAAGTAACTGAGCTGTTCTAATCTGTAGCATTTATTTTGGTGAATCTACACTCTTTGGCGCCCTCCAACGTTCATGATATGTATTTCCTGTCGAGACTGGACAGAAATTACAAGGTAGAAAACTAGCAGGTATCGACAATATGAAAAATAGACTTGAATAAATCAAGTGAAAACAAGAGAGAATCTATAGCGCTTCTTGCGTGAATACAACCAGTGACGTCACAAGGTCCTTAAATTCGGTTCCAGAGCCCGGACACAGTTTTGCTCCAAAAAGTCGATTTCAGCAGCTAAAAAAAGCACTTTCCGTTAGGCTTTGACAGAAATAAAGTTCACCATTATTTTAAGCACGTTTGAAACTACAAATTGGGGTAATAAAAGAGAATACGAAAATTTCGTTTCAGTGGCACTTTAAATTAATTGTTTTTCTTTTGAAAATTTTGAGAATGGTCTCCACAAGTATTTAATCATTAAAGATATAGAATAATGAAGATAAAAGAAGGCCTCAGAAACTATTACATTCACTTGACTGAGAAGACGATTACATTGCTGTGATTTATCACGTGTAGCCCACATGGACTCTGAAAGCGAAGAGCATTGTAGCAACAGACATTGGTTCACACGACTACCCGCACGATGCGTATAGGATGTTCTGCCCGAAGGTAAGAACGTCATTTTCGTTTTCATGACAATTGTCGACAAATACGTCCTAGATTTGTACCGATACATACGTAGAAGCTGGGTACACAACAACTGGCGTCTTGTCTTGGTGGTGATCATAGTCACATTTTGCCCCTCTCTGAATCCCTATTGCTTTATAAGTATCTGCTGACTGCGCCAGATTGGGAACCCACCAACAAATCTAAAACAAAGGCAGCACGTTAGATTAATAAAACAGTTTGCACTGTAAGACATTAGGATATCAACAGGTAAAATAACAACTGTAACTGGCAAGCTCCCTGACCATCTCCCCTCAAACTTGGTAGGTTCTAGCCTGCGAACAGGCTCCCGGTCGGGTTTGGTGCGAGCTAACCGAGTGAGGTCTAGGGCGAGCGGGGCGAGCCGAGAGCCGTCTGGTGAAGCTTAACGGCTCGCTTTGCTCGCCGAATTGTCTTTTTCCCGTCCCCGCTGGGAGCCTGTTCGCAGGCTAGTACGTTTAAGCGCTTCATTCTGACACTTAACTGGATTCGACATCTTAAACCATGTTGCCTCAATTACAAACATTTGTTTCATATACATGGTCTACGTAATTTTTTGTATCCAAATTACAATTATGATGCTTGAAGGAAGGCTTAAAATCATATTATTAAGGAAAAAATACCAAGAAGTGATAATAAACAACACGATGACGGCAAGACGCTAGACGTACATACTTTAAAATAAGGCACAAGACGCGATGGCCTCGTGGTTAGAGCACTCGTCTCCGGATCGAGCGCTCCTGGTTCGAGCCCCGTCTGCGGACACCGGGTTGTAATCTTGGGCGGGACACTTTACTCTCACAGTGCCTCTCTTCACCCAGGCGTGTAATTGGGTACCGGCGAATTTAATGCTGGGGGTAACCCTGAGATGGACTAACATCGAAGAAGTAGTCTAGAAGTAGAATTACTCCTAGTCGCTTCATTCTACAGAAACCGGGGATAAGCGCCCGCCTAATTAGCCAATAGGTTCGCATGCAGACAAGACACTTGACAGTTCCTACCCTCTAAGGACTACAATGCTTTAAAGGGGTATGCATGGGGCTTTTGCAATCTCACTTATCTCTTAATATCTGGCGATTTCTCAGCCACCAGTTGAAATTTCAGTGCATCTTTTAGTCATTTCTCATATCAGAAATCTCGCATCTAAGCTAACTGTTCTAATTCTCACTATCAATTAACCCACATCGAAACTGTCTTCTAACTGCTACAGTTTAAATAACTTACCGCCACATTCCCCTGACAGCCACTAGTTTTTGGTCCTAGATGGATTGCGCCACAGGGATTGTAGCTGTACGAATATCCTCTGTACTTTGTACCGTTAACTG
Source organism: Orbicella franksi (assembly GCF_964199315.1). NCBI lineage: Eukaryota > Metazoa > Cnidaria > Anthozoa > Scleractinia > Merulinidae > Orbicella > Orbicella franksi. The sequence continues at coordinate 14,220,472 of NC_138147.1, forward strand.
AAAACCTGTGAAGGAAAAGCGCCCACTGGAAATTGGCCCTTTTGCTTACCATGCCAGGACAACTAATGCTAACATTAAAAGCAATAAACTCTCCAGCGAGACAACTGTTATCCCAGAAAATATCCTTTTTTATTGGATACCTTTTTCGAATTGCATGACGATATAGTCTAACATGGATATGAAGAATTTTAGTTTCTGTGAGAAATTGAACAGCTTAAGGAACTCACAGGGGCAAAGGCAACGAGAATATCGTTAGAAAAAGGTTTAAAGGAGATAAAAATAGGCTGGGGTTTAAGGAAAAGGCAAAATCAAACCGTGAATCGCTGGTTTTGAATATCCAGCTAAGGATCACGTTCAGACACCGATGAACGGATTTATCTCCGTTCTCTTTCTTTGCGTTCGACCAGAAATTCGCCAGAAGTTCATTCAGTTCTTCCTTCGAAATTTTTTCTAGCGATTCTGTATGTTTCACGCCCGCTCATCTTCTGGTTCAACTTCGTTCCAGTATACCAGGAATGTAACAACAGTGTTCTTAGTTGCTTTTCTCGTATTTTCAGAATCTTTGCCTTCAATTAAGTTCTGTATTTCTTCCTCTGATAATCTAGGAAAGCGTTTTCTTTTAGCATCACTGGGTTCCATTATCGATCATCGCTGGTTAAAACTGAAAACTGGCAGTGTTCTCAGGTCCGCCCCCTTCAATCAAGCTGACGTGGGCACGTGCTGAATATCACGCCAATTTTAATTTAGTCATGCACTGATGACGTGCTGTTGTATTCGGCGCACGGGCAGTAACTGCGCAATTGTATCCCGGTCGGGATTCATTCGAATTTGATCAGGGGCACGTGAACAAGAATCAACCAATTTCAGTGCTAGTTTTGTTGAGTGAAGGTCTAGGTATATAACAATACTATTTTGTTTTCGGCTGCATTACAATAAAACTAACATTGCAAACTTTTCAGACCTTGGATGTTTTTTATCCTTGGATCCCAATGGTTCAAGATTGTACATTTTGCCGTCTTTGTCGGGGCAAGCGCAGCTTCGAGGATAGCTCATCGGGGAAAAGTTGTCCTGAATCACTTGATAAGAAGAATGCAGTATTGACGTCCACAAGAAACACCTCACAGCCCAGCTTAAGAACATCATTCTGCCCAAGCAATAACAAGAGACATAACAAAAGGGTTACATTTTTTTTCCTGATCTGAATAGCTATACCACTCTGACACGTCTGCTACCTGAGTTACGAACATCAGTCGAATGAACATTTCTGAAAATGTCTAAAAATATCCTGAAGAGTGAAGACTTCCGGGGAGTAGGGCATGTTGAGAAGATTGCGTAAAGCGCGCGAAGACGTGGGAAATTTTACGACGACAGCTTTTACTTCAAGAGATTAATTAATTGAAATCTACGGAAGTTTTTCGAAGTTAACGTGATTTAAAGGTTTACAGCTATTTCCCATGACTGAGAAAACTAATCTATAGGTCTTAGGAAACATGATGTAGTAAACGGCTGGCCATTAACAGGCTAAAGAGGCAGAAGCCACAAAAGAAATTTCCTTTAAAACAACTTTGATACACTGCTGTCCTGAGCGCTTTACAGTGATAACATCCTTGAATATTCAAATGGTACATTTTATGGGCACAGCACTGCGTATGTATGTTAGTCGTTGGCTTCTGCCGTCAAACGCGCGATGATGCTAGACGTTAGTTTCAATTCCGTTAGATGACAATAAAACAAAGCGAAAGCGAGTTTGTCTGAATACGAAGGAAGAGTGCTCAAGGGTTGTAGTTAATTGTAACTATTTAGAAATTTATAGAAAACTTCAGAAAAAAAAACACCAATATAGTTTGATGAAGAACCCAGATAAAACTATGTTTGCGTCACCTTCCGCGCCTGTTGTCGATCTGTGTCTTATTTCCCGGATAAAAAGGTCTACAGGAGGACTGTTTTATCTACGTCATATAACGAATGATTTCATGAAGGGACTGCCACAGTGAGGGTCAAAAACATTCTCACTGCACAGATGCGATGAATAAATTGATATATTAGAATAAAAGAAATCGAAAGAGGGAACGAACAAATTAATATTGACTTGTGGCAAAGTATGTCAGTTGAGAACGACCTTTGATCTCAGGAGTAATTAATGGAATAATGAAATTAAACAATGACAAGAACCTCGGGGAAACCCCCGTCAAAACATAATGCGGGTTGATAACTCAACAAATTTGCATTAAGAAGAAAATTTACATGCAATTTATTACTACTGTTCCACTATCTTAATTAGTTTCAGAATATAAAAACTCCTTAAAGTAAAAGTAGGATACAAACAAAGTTGTTAAACTTCTTGCGAGCAAAACTGGAAAACCAGTGAATAGTAAATATGTGCTTTCGCTTTCCATTCGAAGGCGAGACACAATTCTTCGAGCTGCATGTTCGTTCATATTTGTCGCGCCCATAAGCAATGTTTGCTGAGTAATTGTCTTCGAATTGTCTTCGAACTAAAAGAAACAGATACAACGTTGGGAATCTTTCCGTGTTTTAGCGCATAGAAAAAGATAAAGGTGAAACGTTAGTTCTAGATGGCACTTCCTGGATGTTCGATCGATATGCAATGGAATAGTAATTTGCTAACTTACCCGGCTTAGAAAAAAGCCACATCAGTTGCTGATAGTGGTTTTTCGTTGACCAGTCTAGTCAAAGTCATTTAGTCCTCAAGTTGTTTGCTTTGAGGTCTCAGAATGCGGCGCTGCACAATTATTTACACTCCTCTTTACACTTTGAATGAAATGAATCGTAGGCTTAGGCCAGCGGTCTACAACTGGCGCATACTCATTGTAATAAAACGTGCTCTGTACATGCCATCATTAATTGTTCTAAGGCTTCGTGGTGTCAGAGTGGGATGGAGCAACGAAAACAGCCTGAACCTTTGATATTGAGTGCGGCGACGAATAAAGCCGTGGCCAGATGGCAACGATGGAGGAGATGCACAAAGTGGCGAGTGGTCTCGATAAATATAAGAAGAGAATATTCAAGTTGCCACGTTACTACACAGGCTTGAAATTAGCCTCCCACGCAGAAGCTCAAGATCGTCTGCGTGGGAGGCTAACTTGAAATAGAATGCGTAGTGTAGGATTCCACGTGCGAATTTTTAAACGCTACGGATTCCTAGCGCGCCAATCTTTTCAACGTTTTCTCTAGCTTCAAGTTAATATTGTTGCGGAATCTATACTCTACCTAGCTTCACCGTTGTCGCTACAATAAGGAAACATTTGTAAGTCTTTGTATTCTGTTCTGTATTATTATTGTCGCTCGGCTCTTCTTCACATGTATTTTTATTTATTTTTCTAGTCGAACCTCGCTCGATCACTCAATACTCAACGGACTCCTCGAGCGTGACTTCGAAATCTCTAGACGTAGCGTCAACAAGAACTGTAATCTACAGCGTAGAAGTCTATTCAACTTCAAGAGGGAAAACGAAGGCGATAATGAGGAAATCGCAGCAGTGGAAAAGAAATTCGAGGCTTTATGCTGTCCCGGTCTTACTGTGCGCCGTAGACATCAAGACATGTTATTCGCCATCCTTTTATCGAGCGCAAAAAAACAAGAAGAGAGGCAGTCGAAATTTTTTTTGCAACCCGCTGAAAACGCAAATCAAGAGTTGTGATCTCGGCAATAACGAAGAATCCTGGGTAACGTCGTTATAGTTCTCGAATTTAAAGGAGATATTTTTGATGGAAAGAGATCAAAAGTAAACAACACATGTAGAGCTTAACGGATGACAGGACCAAAGTCGAGAAGATGGATTCAGTGAACATCTAGGTGGCATGGCGTGTAGGGACTGCAGTAATTTCATGCATCGTCATTACACAAAACGATATAAGCTCGATAGCAGGGTAGAAGCGTTTCATACATGTAAGTTCAAGATTTTAGCTTGCCTTGGTCTTCAAATATTATTTGTTACATACTTGTATACAGCACGTCGAGATCAGAGGTCCAAACCCAAAGGTTTTCCTTTCAAAGCCTTTTATTTCCAATTTCTTTTATCAACAACGGAAAGACTCGTAAAAGCAGCGCCATTTTGAACGACTAGTGGTTATTACGATGTTCACAAGCTTCGCGCAATAACGGAAACTGTTTAGATCTCAATTCTTCGAAATATTGAGGAACAGACTTACTCCGAATAATACCCATGTTGTTAAAACTTGATCGGCAGTAATTAATCAGTCTTTCCACAGCAGCGTGGTCCTCGAATTGATTTCTTTCTCTTCAGAAGCGATACAGAATGACTAACCATTTCTTCTCAATTATTTGGAGCTCTTAAAGGACGCGATTGACTCATATAGAAATAAGCCTTAAAGGGGGTAAACTATCGCCACTTAAATTCGCTAGTGTTGTTCTTCTTACAAATCACTTACAAGTTTCCTTTTCAGTTTTCTGTTTCTATGACACTTTAGAGAGTGTTGTAAGATCTTCGATATTTCTCTCTTTATAAGAGATGACTTTAGTCATGTTACAAAAGATCTCGTCAAAGTCAAGGTTGCCTCTAGTCATAAACAGTGATAACAGCCAACCACCATCGTAATTGAGCTGTATATTTACGAAGTACAAGATGTGATACAGAAAACAGCAAGATTATGTCTCCGTTATTTTCAAGCGCGTTGCCCTCATATTTGTCTTTCACACGCAAACATTTAACAATTATTGGACGAGGTTGAACAAAATATCGTGATTTCGCAGTTATTTGGAGGTCACGTGGTGGGTTCGCGGCCAATAGAGAGGAAGAAAAAATGGATCGAATGACAATTTCCACTTTTCCTCGGGCTAGCATGCGTGTTCCACACACTTTCTTTCTCTTTCTTTGGCTTTCAGTTAGAGAATCAGCCTTGTTCTAACCACGAGAATAGGATCACATGTTATCTTCACAAGTGAAAACATAACTTTTGCTATGGTTACACAATAAATCGCGCCTTTCGCAGCCACAGCGAAATGGTTTGGTTTTTTATTGGTGTTTATATGATAAATAGAACATGACATGGCTGATTGGAGATAAGAAATTTCTCTCCGCTTCGCTCACTCGTAAAATATATTACAACCCTCGAAGAGAAATTTAAGATGATTTCCGCGGAACATTCAAGCAATAATGGAAAAAATTAAGTTACCAAATAAACCTCATGGTAATATTTTGAATACAGTTAAGAAGGACTTGTCGAGACAACCTCTCAACCTTACCCCGCGAGAGAAAATTGAACTTGAAGTTATCAATATTTCAATTAAAACAGACGTTTCGCGTTAGTTCAAAACACAATAACATACGTTTTAAGCATTCTTACGAGGTTTGACGTTAACTTTCTCGAGAACGCTTGAGAATTTAATCGCGGGTCACTTAGAGAAATGAACTAAAGTGAGATGTTTTAAATAGTATTCCAAAAGTTACCGCGCTATGAGTAGATTTTTAGTAAACAATTTTTGCACTTATTGCTCGAACTTTGAGCGGAATCCGTCTTAAGAGCCATTGCCTGTAAATATGGAGAATCCGACGACAGGTCGGAAAATTCGGATTTTCTTTTATTGCGTCAAAAAGACCCTTTTGGTGAACTATTTTCAGAAATATACTTCCACAGTTCCAGCGAGTTCACATTTTTGTGAAATCTAGGAAAGTTCGAAATACCGCTCAATCAACCAAAATGGCCGATGGAATTTATGCAAAATTACACATTTTCAACAGGCCAGTAAAAAAAAATAAATAAATAAATAACCTTCATTTACCCTCGGCAATTTTTATAGCACAAATGCTAGTGGGGCCGAGCAAACAACTGAAACAAATAATTCAAACTGAACATAACATTGTTATGAAGGGAACTTGCCTGGATTTCATATTCACACAGTTTGTAATATTCCTAGTACGTGTGCGTGGAATATCAAATTCGTAAATTTGACAGATAAAACCGAGAAACGCTACTTATTTTTTGGCCATTTTCCTTATGTATCTTTTTCTAAAGCAATGTAGAGAAAACGTTTGAAATGCAGCGGTTTAAAACTGTGACTGGTCAGCCAGCGTGTTAGATATGTTGACGTGGTGAATTGCGTGGCGTGACACGGTGACAAAGACAACAATAGGGAATAATGACAATGATGATGTGTACACAAACGTTACATGTACACTTGCGTTTCGTTCCGAACAAACGGTTCTATTAATCGTTGCGGTCGGGGTTGGTTCCCCTCTTTTTAACGTAAAAAGAGAGCGCTAATAACAAGAGATATCCATGGAAGAAGTGGCGATGCCTTTTCTCCATTTATTCTCCAAAGGTGCTCAAGTTTTGAACGCAGGGCTATCGTTCCACCTTGAAGGCCGACATTTTGCCAGAATCGTCTGCTCGGGCGGCTGATTTCTAGAGGACTGTGCTATCTTTGACCAAGGCTTATTCTGAGGTAGTATTAAAGTACTGCTTAAGTGTACAATACACTATGTCTACGCACAATTTGTGTTATAAAACATGTCGAATTATGTTTATAAAGATTCATGACTGCGAAATCGAAGTTCTTGCTCACTCGTCCAAAAATGGCGCAATTGGTCAAAATACGTTTGTAGTTTTTCGCCTAGCGCGCTTAATTTTCACAGGCCAAACTAGCCATGTAGATATGGTATACCCATAGCATAGCTCTAGTTTTAGAACCTTTTATTTGTTGAGAGATTCGCATACTAGAAGAGTTATGACCCTCTAAAATCAGTTGAAATTTTACATGTAAATTGAATTGCGATAGTTGTATTTTTCAAACGGCCAAGAAATTTCACAAAAATGTGAGCTCGTTGGAACTTTGGAAATATATTTCTGAAAATAGTTCACCAAAAGGGTCTTTTTGACGCAATAAAAGAAAATCCGAATTTTCCGACCTGTTGTCGGATACTCCATATTTACAGGCAATGGCTCTTAATATCTCCACGGGGCCCGTGTAATATCCTCTATATCATTAACTGATATTAAAATGTTGATTAATTTCCTAAGTCTGCCTGAAATAGGTCAGTTAATTTCAGTATAAATTATGAAATTATCAGCATCTATTATCAAACGGTCGAACGCCTGTGTAAGCGAACATTATTTATCATTAAAAACTGCCATGCTCTTTGTTCTGAGATTGGCACCTCGTCATAAACTGCTAAAATTGTAACAGAGGGCTTCTATGTTAGGCATTACTGAATACACTGAAAAAACAGATAAAATATCAACTAGAGAATAAAAGCAGTTCAAAACCAGTTAAAAGCACTTCTAATAACGTTGGCGTCAGTTTTAGTGCGCGACGACCCAATAGGCGTCGGCCGTGATCGATTTTCCGGGTTCAATTCCTCAATTGGATTATGGATTTCGTTGGCATGTTGGTCACCTCCGCCATTGCCCAGGAGACGCTGTCTTTCATCATTATCGTTGTTTCCATTTCTTTTTTTGCGAAAGTATCTGACGAGACATAGAAGCCCAGTAACAGCAACAACAACACCACCGGCAGCAGCAGCTATGGTAGTTGCTGGGATGCCTGGACAAGGACACAAATATTAAGATTAATAGTACATCAAGGTATAGCTTATTATAAAGATGTGCTATGGTCATAATTTTATGCGAAGACACTTTTTACGTTGTTTTTATGCTTAACGTTGAAAGGGTGATAAATTCTAAAATGTGAAAAAAATTTTTTTTTTTTTTACTGTTGCTGACGAGTCCCTGTACGGAGAGGTGCAGATTCCTGGTATAGGACTATCCACATAAGTGGTTTTCAGTGTTCATATTAATTCTCATTAACTTTTATTTTGCTTAGAGACTGGTACCACTTTGTCAAAAAATCAGAGGTAAAACCAAAACTAATAGCGACGACTCATTCGCGCACGTTTACCCGCGTTGGGTATTGGCGTTAAGAGTGAATGTCAGCAAAAATCAAAGAAATCGTGGCCGCCATCGTCAAAAACTCAATTTTGCTTAAACTTCGTCAGTTCAGACAAAAAAAGGATAACACGAAACTTGAAGAACTTTCATACCGGGCGTATAGCAGGAGTCTAGTAAAGCCCTTTGGCTTGCAGCGCATTCTTTCCCAACGAACATTCGCAGGGAGAAGTGTGCGAAAAGCAAAAAAATAAGGAGCGCTTAGACTATATGTGCAGTAGTTATTTTCTGAAGGTCGATTGCCTCTACCATCTTCCGCTGCAAACGTCTACTTTACTCGCTGAAGTCCTGGACCGCCCTTCCAGAAACCATTTGTTTACATTTGGAAACCTCATAAGCTTTAAGTCGGCTCAAAACAGTTTCCTCCACTTTCCAAGACTTAGATTTTGATGGGTCATTGTAACCACCATTTATCAGTTGATGCTACAATCATAGTAACAAAAACCTGCCCAATCATTGGTGAACACGTTGTTACAATTTTCCTGACACTATAGGTTAAAATAGCAACAATATGGTCTGCTAAAAACACTCTTAATCATAGCTTTAAGGGCTTATAATTCAAAAACGGCCAGTACGGTGAAATTTTTTACAGTATTGAATTTTGATAAGCAGGATAAAACGCAACTTTTGGCAAAGTTATGAAAACTTCTGGATATAGGGTCCAGAGCCACCTTAAATTTTCAAAACTTTAAGGTGGCTCTGAACCCCATGTACAGAACTTTTTAAAACTTTTCCAAAGGTTGCATCTCATCATGCTTATTACAGTTTGATATGACAAAAATTTCACCGTGTTGTTTTTGAGTTATAAGTGCCAAAAGCTGTAATTAGGGGTGTTTTTAGAAGGTTATACTTTTGCTATGGTAACCTATTGTGTAACGAAAATTATAACAACATGTTCACCAATGATTGGGCAGTTTTTTGATACCATGATTGTAGCATCAGCTTATAAAGAGTGGTTATAATGACCGATCAAAAGTTAAGTGCTGGAAACTGTTTTGGGCCACCTTAAATATGAATTTTGTCAGTTAAACATTTCTTCGCTTCATGAGAACCAATCAAGAGGACTCCATATGGTTCGTATTTTGTCAATGCGTTCTGGCATACAAGGTAGGGTTTTAACACTTCACGTTCTACCAATGATGATGAAATTGCTCTACAGCCATCATTCACTTACTATGAGATGGACACACATCCCAAAAGTGGGTCAGCTGGAAAATCTGAGGATGAAAGAGCAAGAAAGGAAAAGAATTGATTGGTGAACTCCACATATGATATTGTCGATTTCTCGATCTGTTCCCCTTCTTTCAAGGGCATTTGACACCCTTCTGCGCATGTGCGGCAGTTGATGTCTTATCCGACGGAACAGTTTTCAAAGTTGATATTCGTGAGAAAAATCCTTCTCCATCGACCTTGTGAGGCGTGTGAAAATTATAATACCGATATTGAAGAAATGTTTGGTCTTCTACAAAAGATTCATATTTGTCCCTTGAGCTGGATATTGTCGAAAAATGCGATGTCCTCGAGAGGGGGTTTTGGAAGCGACTAGGTACGTAAGTTACTTTCCTCCTGTACGCGTCTTGTTTCGAAAGAAAAAAGAAAAAAATGAGGACGGGAGGACGAACATCGGAAACTTTATATAGCTGCGGATGAGCATGCAAGTTAGAAGGAAAAAAAACACGGACACGGCCTTCACACAACATAAACATGGTCTAAAGCTGGCGGATGAAGATATTTCCGAAGGGCACGTGAAACTCCACGCTGACACGCGGTAAATTCGTGGCGCGTAGGATAGTATTACGATTTCCATTGGTTAAAACAAAATTGGTGTCAATCAAGACCGCAAATGGGCTTTATCGTGGAAATCGCCCATTAATAATGCGGGCAGAACTTCTAGTCGCGAATGTGCCACCTAGTAATTACATAGATAATCATGAACCCTTTATTTACATTAAAAATCATAGCAAAAATACAGTATGTCTCATTTTTCATTAGTATTTCACTATACGTATGGCTTTATGATTGATTTATGAGGTCAATGATAACTTCGGCTTATTTTTTTTCTTACTTACCCAATTATCTTCATCACGTATTTCAAAAATTGCTTCATCTCTGTTTCCTTCGGCGCACTTTAATCTGACGGTGGATTTTCGAAACTCACTACAAGAAAATTTCCATTACAAATTGTGAAATTTTTATCCATACCATTTATATTACTTGTGCCTTTCTTTTGATGATGGCTTTCACGTGTATTTCGCCATCAGGGATTTAGATAAATTTAAGTAAGCGAAGGATACAGGAACACTTAGATTCACTCAGTATTCTTGGGTTTCATGTGACGTCACAAGCTTTGCTCAAATCAGTGTCCGCCATGTTGGTGTCCCTTGGGTGTCAAATTTATGCTAATAGTCCATTTCTGCAGTGAAGCTTCTCTATTATGGCTCTATTATTTCGTCAACTACATGAATATCCAGAAAGAAAAAAAACGATAAAAGTACAGGGCATTCATCTAAAGGTATCCCAGTGCTCTCTGAGTGTGCCAAAAGCTTAGAGAGTAGAGTAAAGGAAATATATTCGCGAAAGATCTCGGTCATCGGGGTTGACCCCACTAGCATAACAGCCGATCAGTTCAGTCCAGAATGCTTGCCTCCTGTGGAAGTCTCAGACTTGCTGAGTTACCTCGTTCTTGAGACCAGCTTCTACACCAACAAGCAGTTCAAGGCGTTCAAGAGTCTGGAGGCGTTTAATCAAATGCAGTCGGGATTTGTAACCTCAGTTGTAGGCAATGTAATCCCTGGCAAGTATGTCGTGAGAGCAAGTGTTCGGCATTCACAGCGTATGAATGATCCTTTAGTGAACATTTGAGTCGTTTCCGAAAACGATGAGACTATTTTGTCAGCCCATTGCTTGAGATGCAAAGCTGAAGTGGCTGAGTCATGCTCACATATCGCGAGTGTTTTATTTTATTTAGAGGCAACTACACGAATTCATGGCAAGCTCGCTTGCACACAGTTAAAATGCTCATGGATTTTGCCGACATATGTGAATGAAGTACCGGATGCGAGGGCTAAGGACATCGATTTTTCATCGGCTAACAAGCTCAAAGAAAAGCTCGACCAGAAAATTGAGGATCTACAACAGCCGCGAGCCTCGAAACATGCAGCAGCTTCTAGTTCTGGGACTGCATCGGCCGGCGCCTCAGCGCATGCAGCGCGCATCGGCGCTTTCGAAAGAGGAAATGGATCAGCTTTATGCCAAACTCAACCAGTGCAAAATTAAAGCAGTAGCTTTAAGTTTAATTGATCCTTTTGCTGACCAATTTATCGACCAAAGCCGCTCTGTTCCGGTAGTTTCAGAGCGAAGTGTTTGCTACAAACTCGTTCACTCTCTAGCACTCTCTTGTTTATAGCGTCGCCGCGACCCACCGCAGAAATCCACTCGTTTCTCCTCCTAGTAGTGTGTTCCTCTTGTTCTTCCCCTTGATTTGTAATAATTTTAGGTATACGAAAAAACCCTAAGCTTTTATGATTTCCACTTTTGCTCGAACCGCCAACAACAACGCATAAAACCATTCCTTCTTTCTCACATGAACTCTTCTTTGGATACGGTTTTTGACGCTTAAAGGACATCACGATGGCGGATAGTAACGGTCGCTAAGCTATTGGTCACGTGGGTGAAACCCAAGAATTGGAAAAACGATTACCTCCCTGTAGTGTATTCACATGTAGCCAACATGGATTTTGAAAACGAACAGCCTTGTGATATCAACTGTAACGAGCGGTTTCTGGATAAACCGTTATTTCAATCACACAACATATTGCAAGCGAATATCGAAATCTACAATGCGCGAAACTGGTCGCCCGCCCCATATATTAACAATACTTTACAAATAACAAATAACAAATAACTAATGCAATGCGCTACTGATTGATGCGCATTTGGCAATAGGGACCTTAAGCACCGACGACGAATGGGACGACGACGACGAGTAAAACTGTTGTAGGACTGGGTCGAGGACGTCGTTCACGGCGTGAAAACCAAGTGCGAGTACATATACACAGAGCTGAGTTCTTGTAAACATCGACATAAAACTATGGAAAAATTTGTCATGTCTTCCTTTCACGAGCTCCAAGACCTGTTTCTCTTGAGCTACGAAAACGGTACTATCGATGACAACAAATTTTCAGTCCTACATGAGGAATTTATATCGAAAAATCCCGATTTCGCATACTAAGAACATAACAGGTTTTCACTCGAAGAGATGAATGATGCCGAATTTTCGGCCCGATATAATCTAAAACGACCTTCACGGTATAAAATTCTATCCTAAAAACATAAGCGAAAGCCTACATGTAGATAGGAACCAGAAGAAAATGAAATACAGAGTCATTTTTCAATTTCTGAATTCATTTAATTTTCTACTTTCGCTGACAAGCAAATTCAACAGCGGACAAACCCAAAATAATGTTATTACCAACGATTTCTACACCAAACTCGCCGTAAAATCTTGTTAATACAAAGCTACGAGGTTAAATAAATAACCAACTTTCATTTAAATAGCTTGATATACCTCGTTTCCAGATTCCTCGGGGAGATCGTGTTTGGGCGCGTAGCTTCCTAGCATCAGCGATAAGACTAAGTCTTGGTTTCAGAAGAGCTTCAGTGGTCAGCAATAACGTCTTGCAACGACGGTCAAAGAATCGTTGAGCTGGACTCGTTTCTATCCCCTCCTTCGAGCATTGCGCCAGCTTGACATTTCTTGATATTGCACCAGCTTGGCATCTCGTGAAGAGACGTTTAACGGTTGGAATTGCTCTAAATTGCCCTGCGGATAGCGGCAGCTGGAAATGACATGTTGAAATTTCCACTGACTGGCAAATTTTGCGAATTCTGACCATACAAAGCAAGGCCCGTTATCTGTGACTACGGAGTCCGGAACCCGGTATCAGCTAAACAATTAAAAGTTCAAGTTCAAGTTCAAGATCACAGTTTTGAAGTTTTCTGTCGAGAGAGAATCAACCTCAATGTAGTTACTAAAGTAGTCAAACGCAACTAGTAGGACCCGGCCTCAGAAATAGCAGAGGTCAGCAGTTATCTGGGCCCAACGACGTGGAGAAACGTACTGAATTATGGTTCCCTTGAAAAAGCAAATCCACGGAACTGGAAGAAGGGTTAGAGCACAAGGTCGCAATTCTAGCCTACCCTCTTGAATGACTTGCCTGAGAGATTTGCAGACTCGATTTAATTTTGAGAGGATTCTTTCTCAATCTGCACCAGTCGAGACGGAGAGACTCACAAGGTCTTGATGTGGTCCACAAGCTCTAGAGACTTCACTCCGTTTCATGTGCGGCTCAGGGTATCAGCGATACAAATGAGAGGGCCTTTCTTGTACCTAACTTCGAGATTGTAACGCGGAAGTCGGAGAAGCCTTCGCTGTAGTCTTGCATATGCATCAAAGAGACTCTTGTTAAAGATCTCTCCAAGGGCTTGTGGTCTGTTTCCACCTAGACAAAATGACGCTTAAAAATATACTTGTCAAATTTCTAGGAAGCGAACACAATGGCGAGCAGCTATTTCTCAATTTGAGCGTATCTCCTTTCAGTTTGGATAAGGGCACTCAATGCAAAGCTTACTGGCTGCTGTAATTGAAGAGGGGCGGCTCCTAATCCTGTATGAGAAGCATCACATTGGAGGGTGACTTCATCATTTGAGCTGTAGTAACTTAAGACGGGTGCCTGCTGATGGCCGTTTTAATGTCGTTCCACGCTTTCTCCTGTGAATCTGACCACATCCACTCAGCATTCTTCACAGTTAGCTAACGAAGCGGGAGAGAGAACTCCGACAGGTGGGGAAGAAATTTAACCAAGTAGTGAACGGTGCCATTGAAGCGGAGTAGACTCTTAACATGAGTGGGGCGTGGCATTTCCAGTATAGCGCGCACCTTGTCGGGGTCAACTTTCAGGCCCGATTCAGTTTCGTAGTGACCTATCAACTGACTTCTTCTAAGCACAGCTGACGTTTTTATACTGCAAGCCTTACCCCACGCAGTGAAAACCGCTGGAGAGAGGGTACATCCCCAAATTTCAAAGTTCAATGGCTCCAGAACCATGAAGCTTATCAAGATGTTTCTTTGACTTTAGCGCGAAGAGCAACCTGACCTCGTCGGGGAGCGTGCTTTGCTGATTCATTGAGTCTGATATGGTGTTCGTCTATGAGAGTACCGAGGCCATGGTCGGAAACTTCAGGAAGCATCTCAACGACTTGATCTTTGGTAGAATTTTAGAACTAGAAATGGCGTCTTGGATAGAGAACATTGCACCACCACCTGTATCGGGCCCCCTTATCGCGTCCGAGTCTTTGATTCCAATATTACGCCCATTTCTTCGCATGCCGTTTTGCCTAGGATTGGACAGGGACGTTTGCTTTCCACCAGACGATACAGTAACAGACAAGTAAGCGAACCACACTGCACTTGGATCTTTACCGTTCCCAAAACTTGAATGCTGTTACCATCATAATCCACAATTGACAACTTCGCTGGAGTAACGTCCTTAAGGCTGTAGGCACCCTTTGCCTTCTTGTAGATATGGACCGTTAAAACATTGCATCGGGAGCCAGGGTCAATCTCAAACCGTATGAAGCTCCAGCTTGCAACCTTTAGCGTAACGAGATTCGAGTCAGAACTTTGACTCGCCGACACCTCGAACAGGTGTTTATCCTCTTCCTCTACCACTGAAATGGTTATCCTTTCCGCACTTGTTGCACTTCTAACCCCAAGCAGGGCAAGTTTCGCGTTTCCCCGCTGTGTTTTCTTCCGCAAAATCGGCAGAGATACCGCAATTGCTTTGCAGGAGTATTAGGCGGTTTTTCTGCTTCTTTGTCTTTGACTAGGTGAACGTTGGCCTAGTTGAGATCGCCTACTGCTTTGACCTGAGCTCAAACATTTTCTGCGGCCCGGCAAAAATCAAGCGTGTTGTCGAAATTAAGTTCGGGTTTCCCGTAAAAAAAACTCTCTCAAACACTTGTTGTCGGCAATGCCAATATATTCTTGTCTCTAAGAATACCATCTAGCGTAATGGCATCAAAAACACACTTACCGACGATATGGCGAGAACAGTTACGTACCGATCTAAGGATTCGCCAGGTTCTTGTTGTCGAAAACGATCAAAAGAAATATTCTTGCTTGGGTTGCAGTAATTGTCGAACCGCTCGATGACCGTTTAGATGTCCTTTCTCTGAGCAGTAAGTCAAACGACAAAATGAACATTGTTTTCCTTTTACATGACAACAGGATCAACACATTTTACCTAGATTTGTAGAAGCACTTACTTAGGCGAGAGGATCTTGTACTCCACAATTGGTGTCTCGGTTTTCTCATCGTAGTCACATTTCAATTCCTTCTGATGCCCTATTGGTTTATAAGTATCGAGTGATCCCTTCGTATTCGGAACCCACTGACAGATCTAAAACGAAAGCAACAGGTCAGCTTAATTAAACTGATTATACATCCTCTTGCAAGAAATTGAGATATAGAAAGGCAGCGAGTGCTCAGGGAGGTGGTCAAATCGGTTTTAAGCCCTTCATTGTGCCGTTTGCCGAATTACTGTCACCATTCA
Source organism: Orbicella franksi (assembly GCF_964199315.1). Taxonomy (NCBI): domain Eukaryota; kingdom Metazoa; phylum Cnidaria; class Anthozoa; order Scleractinia; family Merulinidae; genus Orbicella; species Orbicella franksi. Next base: position 14,236,010 of record NC_138147.1, read on the forward strand.
CATGCTGGAATCATAAATAACTATGTTGCATTGAATCAAAATATTTGTTTTATATACCTTGTCTTGTGAAAATGTTTCATACACAAATAACAAATTTGATTCTGAGTTTTTGAGGATCTAAAAATACCCTACTACGCTAGGAAACAATAAATTAGGTATGCTAAAGTTAGTTCCGGTCCATTCCTCAGGATCCGATTTTCTGGCAATTGACTCGAATTTCTGCAGTATTAATTATTCATATTCCTCATCGTATCGTTATTCGTCAGCTGACAGTTAACCAACTCTCAGCTATCAGTTGAGCCCCACCCAGACCCTCTTCTAACTGCTAACGAGGGAATAAGCGAGCCAAATCCAAATATCTGGCGCGTGCTGAAATACGAAAATTCTTCATATTTCTTACAGTTAAAACAAAAGGCCAAAAAACTCACAATTCGTTATGGCCCCTCGTGTCTTGATAAACATGCAAAATATAAGTGACCTCATATACCTCGCACTCTTCAATCGGCATCACGTTCAGGAGTTCACATGTGATTTGAGCTCAATCATACTATTGTGGGTTGATTTTTAAGCTTATAACGAGCCGCTCAAAATCACCAAAATTCGCTTCCTCGAATTTTTAGTTACTCGCACTTTTGCAAGAGGAAAATTACCTACCCGATAAAACACCGAACCACCTAAAAATCTATAATTTCGAAAGGGAAAATTGTCTTCGGGCTTTTTATCAGCGGTGAGTTCTAACGCTTTCAAAATTCTGATAATCATAATACTAACCAGCCAGGGTTAGGACACCCTAAGTGCGTCTGACCAGATAAAAGGAAAAAAAAATTCTCTTTCATATGATTTCCTCGATATTTGGACATAAACTATGGTAGCAAAGTAGGGTTCGGCTTAAATATTCTATTGAAATATTAATAACTGGTGTATTCAGAATACTGCACATAAATACATCATCTCCTTATTAGAATTCAACTAATGACTCCGAGATAATTCACCAAATTCATCTCCCTTATTTTTATTTTTAAACAGCAGTCTATCACAGTAGTGAAGCCTTCTGGGGTAAGTGCCTTGCTCGCCAGTTCTGTTCTCCGCGCTCGTGCTGAAACGTACGTCCGAGGTGGACCAAACGATGGTCAATTGCTAGGTTTTTGTTACGGGTTGTTAAAATGGATAAAAGAATATAATGGATGGAACGATTTAATAAGATGTTTAAAACAAACGATTTTTATTTTAAAGCTATGGATTTGAACATGCTTTTGCTACCCTTCACACAAAAAGTGACAAGGGGACTTTATTCAACGTGACCCGAAAATATCGCGGTGCCCGATTTCGCACGGAAATTTCCTTGCCTGAGAGAAACTGTGTTTTAGGGTTGTTTGACGTCTTGCGTCTGACGAGTTCATGTGAGAGATTAATGCATGATCGACAGATGGTTTGCACTATGAAGGAAAAGTCACTCAGCTTCTTTTGAGAGTAGCTTTAGCCGTTAGATCAGCAACCTCATCTTTGCTCCTAATAGGCTTTTGCAGTCAGTAGTGATACATGGGAAGGGTTGTCTGGACGGTAGCGGACTATTTTCAGGTCTAACTGGCATGATGTTCGTCAGCTCATACTAATATGTGCCTGTTATTTCATGTTAGTAAAAGTACATTAAAAGCAGTTGCATTATTTGCGTCCAACGATAAGGAGAATGCGTTCAGTCCCGCGGGTTTGATTTCCCGCGGCTATTCCCTCCGATGTAAGACGATTTCAGGCAATCTCAGGCTCGCTAGCTAGCACATTGTCTCGATCTCATGTGATAATCGCTCGGTGGCATGGTGCCGAGCGCATGCAGGCATCTGAGCGGAGGAAAGATTGCAGGCTCGGAATTCGTATTCCATGCGTGGCGTAGTTCATGAGGATAGCGAGTACGTACGTACGCGTGCTTTCAGATTTTTAAACTGTTTTAGCTGAGGTAAGTGAAGTTGTGAGTATCAGAACATCAGCAAGCTGTGTCCTGTGTGTGTTTTTGCCGCTGCAACTAAACCGAGCTGTCACGTATCACAGCGGTTTCCTTGCGAGGAACGCTGTGACGTTAGACGAATATATTACCTTCGGCCATTGAGCTTGGATAAGATAAATAGAGACTACTGATTTTAAGTTTCTGGTCATGTCTTCAGTAAGTTCTCAGACAGCAAAATACACAAATGCCATTTACATCACCGTTTTACTCACGGCAAGTGTACTGCAATTTAGGTCACATGCTGAATTGCTAAAGGTTATTGTTGTGTTAAACTTTGAAACCGACTTATTGAATCACAGGAAAGCACCCCACACCTCGACTTTCTCTGAGTATTTCTGGATGATCAATACAATAAAACATATCATATTACTACAGATCGAACACACTTAATAATATATGGCTATTACTAGTTATAACAATTAATGAAATTTGCGGCAGCTTTGTTATCGTCAGAAAATAATGGCGTGCTATAGAAGCAGAAGAAAAATAAGAATCTAGTAAGTAAGTAAGTAAGTAAGTAAGTAAGTGAGTAAGTAAGTAAGTAACGTTATTTAACCAGGGTAGCCCATTCAATTTAAAAATTTAAAATTAGAGTAGTCTAACGTTGTTTGCTCCGACGCCTGGCTAAAAGTCTCAAGTAATTGAGATTTGAACTCACACAAAGACTTACGTTCAGTTGTCAAACGGACTTTGAAGTTTATTTTTCAGTTCAGCCAAGTTGCACTCCCACGCGGTCGGCAATTCAGTGGCGGATCTTAGGGAGGGGCCCGGGCTCCCCTTTTTTTTGGGTAAAAAAAGAGATCGCAGAAGGAAGAAAAGCGGGCAAGTCAAGCAAATAAAATCGTCCTCCCCCCTTAGCTCCAGGTGTGTATCCGCCACTGGGCATGTCATGACGTGCGATCAACTTGTGTTTGGTGCCGGTTGGTGGCGAAATGGTGAAAAACGTCGCAGACTTGCGTGCAACATTGATCTCGACGAAAGCGAATGCGAGTCATCGAAGTCCTTATGTCTACCTGCGATTCCGTTTGGCCAAGAGATTTTAATATTAACAATAATAACAAATAGAACTCCGGCGCTAAAGCATAAGACCTCAAGATGCCGCAAAAAGAATGATTGGAAATGCAATCAAACAATTTGTAGCAAAAATTATCATACGCATTGAAAAACTCACGATTTTAGAGGAAAGTGAACTTTAATATTTGAAGAATTCTTGTTAAAAACGAACAGGCGCCGTTTCGTCGCCCTTCTGAAAATCACGAAAGAAAAAACTGCTGTACATAGTGCACGTTATTGAGATGTCCAGCACCCGTGTCCAGCACACAGGATGAAAACGTTATTGCGGCCAAGGCGCTTTTCTGAGCATGGTTTTCCATTATTTGACTTACTTACATTGCCTGTGGTTGATTGTCTAATATCTTTCCGTTAGACCAAAATTCAATCTTTGCATGTAAATTGTATGAATTCTTTTCAAAGTCCCCTTATTGCTTTTCACTTAAAGGGTCATAAAGGCATGTTCAAGTGATTATTGTGTGACAAACAAATTTAGTCGACATCGGACTGCAAAACAGAACAAAAGGATTTAACTGTACCGAGCAAAGGACTCACGCTAAAAGGCTTCACTGCTTAGATGGATTGCTGTTTTAAAACAAGGTGTGTGAGTGTAGTGGATTATCTTGGAGTCATTAGTTTAATAACAATAAGAAAATGATAACCTAAAATTGCCGACCCTACGCGTCTAGATGGCTATCGCGTGTAGGATTCTGAAAAAAAAAACAGTACTTAATATTTGAAAATAATATCTCAGAGAAGGTGAGCTAAACATCAACCATAGTTTACGTCTAAAAAAGAGGAAATCAAATTGGAGAGAAAAATTTCTCGTTTCTTTTGATCATCTGGTCAGAGGCACACGCCTGTTGTTTCAGTTGCCGACAGGACAGTATTGTGATCATCAGGATTTTGAGAGCGTTAGTACTTAGCGCTGAGAAAATGCCCGAAGATAATTTTTAAATCAGGTTTCAAAATCACATTTCCCCTTTTCGAAATTTCTGACTTTCAGGTGGTTCCATGCTTTACCGGGTAGGGAATTTTCCTCTTGAAAAGGTGCTGCATAATTATTATTTATCAGGAAACAAATTTTTGGTGATTTCGAGAGGTTCGTTATGACCTTGAAAATTAACCCAAAGAAGTACAACTGACCTCAAATTTCTTGTAAACTCCTCGACAGTAACTCTTCATGCTCAAACTGGAGTATTATGTGATGTGGGTTTAACAGAGCGAAGTTCCTAAGAACGTGGTGGAGGCACATGACGAAAAATCAAAATTCCTCTTCAAATTTTGTTCACGGTGATAACCTATGGTAGTCCTAGAAACGAATTTGTGATGTTTTTTGGTGGGTCCCAAATCCCACTACGTTTCTTGGCTTACCAAAGGTTATCACCGTGGACGAAATATTAAGAATTTTGATTTATCGTCATGTGCCACTACCGGCTTGATGTTAGTGAACATTCTCCCTTTAATACCTTACCGCTACTCGGTCATCCAACTGACAGCGACTAGTTTCTGGTCCTTTCAATGGGTGGCAGGGGTTATAGCTGTACGAAAAGCCTTTGTACTTTGTACCGTCAACTGTAAAGCTGTCGAGGAGAAACTGGTGAGTGAAAATGGCCCGCTAGGACAACTAATACCAATAGCAAACCAGTAAATTGTCCAGAGAGACAACCGTAATGCCAGAAAAAAAATCATCCTATTAAGATGAGAACAGCTTAATGAAAACTATATCGTATTCGCTCTTTGTGTAAATCTACCAGAGTTCTATCGCGAATGTCGTTTACTTATGGGCCACGCCACTCACTATCTATTAAAACAATAGGGTGATTGTTTCGAGAAACTATCGGCAGATAGTTGCCCCGAGAAAATTTAATGGTCTTAAAACAAATATTTGCCGGTGAAGCGAAGCTTCAAGGGCAAAAAATACTACTTTAACATCTAATTTCCAGACCGATAAACACTTTACCGACATTATTGTTCACCACTAAATTTTCTTCTGCGCGCCAATTCAAAAATCTTATTGAATTATTTTCAACTTTTTTTTAAATGAAAGGCGTGAAAGACATGTAAAATTTGAAAAAGAAAACACAAAATGCGTCACTGAAATTCGAGAACGACCGTTAAGAAATCCGTTCTGCTTACATTTTCGACCTAAGACAGCTTAAATGGCACATCGAGAGATGGCATATCGAAAGATGCACGTGGCACTGAACGGGTGTAAGATTTGAAGTTATATCTTTCTTGGAAATCTTTCAACTGGATATACAAAATCAGTGCTCGATTAGAAATAAAACGTGTAAAACTCTCCATTGCGATTCACGTTCTTCAAATAGAAAATACAGTCGACCACCTCTCCTCAGCGAACAGTTTTCCAAAATACCAAAAGTTTCTTAGTCAAATCAATCAATTTGGAATCTCTTGTAAGCGACCACCTCTCGTAAGCGACCGCGACCACTTCTAGAGCTAATAGTTTGAAATTTTCTTTGTTTATAACCTCCCGTAAGCAACCACTTGATAGATAATAGAGTGTAAAATGGAAAGTAATTTATCGTCACTGTATATCTATTGTTGCGATCACGTTAGACTAAGTTGTGGGAGGAATCCGCGACCGCCTAAGCAAAAGATAGGCAGCAAGGCAGGGTGAGAGGTGGTCACCGCCACCAGGGGAGGAGGGAGGGGCGCAAAGCGTCTACCCACGGCAATCTCGTCAAACTGCGAGATCTCGCACTGCGCAGCCAGATTTTATGTTCGAAAGGCCGCAAAGGATCATACTAGACGCCACTAACCTAGACCCTCGGTATTAGCGGAATGTAGCGCGTTATCGCGATACGCTAATTATATACACAGTGAGAGTAATAAGGTGTTGTTCCGTTCGACTTATTAGGTAGTTTATCAATAATACAATAACACAACATATTTACATAGCGCAAATTCCGTAAAGTAATGTTCAAATGCGCTTCACAATATAAAGTAAGTAAAAAGGGGAGAAATTACACTAATGAGGTAAATTCACACAGTAAAAATGGAAAACAGGGAGCAATAAATAATAAAAATGCTAGATCAAAATAGTGATGAAAAAGATCTACTGCACTAAAACGAGTCATGATACTCTGAATAAATACTTTTTTGGAATGCTTAAATAGTTTTGTGGCAACTAAAACGTATTAAATGGCTTTAGTTGTGCATTGGAGCAAGGTGTAAGTCTCTGCAGTTACCATATACTGATGAGGTAAACTTTGGCGCGATATGGTCTAAACCCTCGTAAGCGACCACCTGAGATTGACATTTTGGGTAGTCGCTTACAAGAGGTTCGACTGTAGGTGCAAAATACATGGATGGCCATTTTGCTGTTTGGCTTTGCGTTTATCTTAATTAAACCGCGGCATATTTTTTGTTTTCATTAAATTTTGTTCAGTTTAACGTCACTCTCCTTGCCGTTGTCGTTGTGGTTTCCTTCATGTTTTCTCAAGCTCTTTCTTTCCAGATGCATTACACTACCACTATAACATTGCAAACCTTGGATTTTTATCCTTGGATTCCAACGGTTTAAGATCGTACAGCTTTCCGTCTTTGCCGGGGCAAGCGCAGTCATTACTCGTCGGAGAAACGTTGTCAATCGTCGAATAGCTTCCATCGGGTCCTTGGTATTGAAAAGAAGAATCTACGACTATCATCCACAAGATGTACCTCACCCAGCAGAAGAACGTCATTCTGCCTAGGCAATGACAAAATAAACATAAAATAATTGGCTCTTATTAACCGAGCTTAGTCGATCTGTATGGGAGAATCTTGACCGAGGTCGAGAGTGCAGACCGAACGCAGTGAGGTCTGTACACACGACCCAGGTCAAGATTCACTCATACAGACCGACTAATTATAAGCACGGTTAATAAGATTTTTATTATATTGCAAACAAGAACAATTTAATTCGTTTAATGTAACTGGCTTGTACAAGCTGACATTTTGCTTACGAACGGCGATGAGCTGAAATTAATTCTGCGAATGTTTGCTCGTCCTCTTTACTTTTTTCCTCATTAGGCTTTTTGGCACTTCCATAAATAAAAATTTTTAGAAGAAGGTAGCCAATATTTTTGTATTTTAGTTCGCGTTTGCAACTTTTTCACCGCAAAACATTTCCGGTCTAGATGCCGGTCTCGATGGGAAAATCTAGACCGCATTCAATATCGATTTCAACCAATCAAATTCATGAATTCGGTAGTTCCCAGTCCCTGTGAGACACAGCCATGTAATAATACTAGCTAGCAATCTAGATGGCAATCCCGTGACCCTTCTGGCAATGCTTCACCAGAACGAACATCAGTCGAACATTTCTAAATTTGTCCAAAAACATTTTGCAGAAGTTGGCGCGAAGCACGCGAAGAAGTCGGAAATTTTGGGAAGACAACTTTAAGTCAAAGGATTAATTGGAAACTCCAGAATATTTTCCAAACAATGTTAATACATGCAGATAACCTTCGACAGATTCTAGGAAATACCATGCGTAATCAATCGATAAACCGATAATCGATATCAATCTTCGTTGATATCGATTGTCGAAAGCAATCGATGAAAATCGATGAAGAAAAAATGTTGTGAACTCGATCGTTATCGATTGCCGATAGTAATTGATAACGATTGATTCATTGATTGGTATCGATTGTTATCGGAAAATATTTTGTCCTTTTACAAGTTATACGGATAAAATGATCGACAAGATTCAGGATGCGGTCGATAGTGCGGGGATGAACGGACATGCCATGATTCTGCTTTGGAGCCCCAGAAGACCGAGAGAAGAGATCACTCCACCTGGACTTTGGATCCGCAGTTTAAATGACCTTAAATTGTCAATAAAAATGCTTAAGATAAACGTCTGTCTCGTGTTTTTCTAGGTATTATTTTACACAATAACAAAGCCATCTTTGAATAGTCCTGCAAAATTAATATCTGGTTAAATGGTTTTCTCAGTCGATAGCAATCGCTATTTCTGAAGACAGGAAATATCGATTGTTAGCGATTTTTGTCAATCAATAGCAATCGATACTTTTTTTTCTGTGAGTTCGATTGTTATCAACTGCAGATATCAATCGATAGCAATCGGCGATTGATATCATTGATATCGACCGAATCGATTGATTTCCGATATCGATTTTTATCCATTGACTTACCTATGGCTTCTTATTGACGGACTAAGCCTAGTTCTCATATCCCGCCGACCTAACCTGTGGCCTAGTGGACTTAGTGAGTTCCCAGCGCATTTGCGATGGATCGCCGACGTACTCAAATTTGCGCGAAATGCAAATCGAACTGCGTAATTTTCAACCATTTCACCTGTAAATATGGATCGAATCGTCTTACTGGAGTACGTTGCGGCCGCAGATGATGTTCATATAAAATATTTTCATCGCCGACAACCGTCGGCTCGCCTGCGAAGTTGAACTCAGCTCAACTTCGCAGGCAAGCTGGCGGTCAATGCCTGGAATTGATTATGATTCGGCGATAAATGTTCACATATGCCGTAACGGTGTCCCAGGCCGTCTGTCTCAGGTATGTCGGCGGCATATGAGAACCAGGCTTCTACAACCGATGTGAAATTTTTTCCATATGAACACTTCAGCCCGGGTGACCGAGACGAAACTTTTTGTACAACTGAATAGCTTGGCTTTCGCAACATAGCGGCCTAAATTGCAAAATTTTAGCCTTGTAGGTATTTGCACTTCAGAAGTATGCGAGTTAGCTTTATTAGTAAAGTTAAAAGAGTTACCAAAGCTGTGATAGTCGCGAACGAGGCAACTTAACACAAAGCGATAGTTTTATATGAGAATGAAAGAGGAATGCTTCAAGCTTTGTAGTGATTTATCACTATTTGGCAGACGAAACCTTAGGTAAAAGCCTTCCGTATAGTTTGATAATAAATTGTTTGCGTGATCTTCCGGGAACTAAAAATATGTTATGACTTGTGGCAGAGTACACTAGTTAATACGACCTTTGAGCTTCGGGGTGATTTTATAGAATATCGAAATGTAAACAATGACAAATACCTTGGGGAAACCCCCTGTCGAAACGTGATAAGGGTTGATTAACTCCACAAATTTCAAACTCATAAGCAAATTTATTGTAACAATTGTAACACTATACTCATTAGATTCAGGATATAAAAAGTCCTTACAGTAAAAGTAAGATATAAATCTTAACAGTTATTCAAATTCATGCGAGCAAAAACTGGAAATGCAGTGAATAGGTAATACATATCGATGCGACAACAACTTTCGCTTTTCACCCCGTAATTCTTCGAAATGCATATTTGTCAATATTTGTCGGGCCCTTAAGTAAAGTTTGCTGAGTAATTGTCTTCGAATTGTCTCTGATCTAAAAGAAACAGAAGCATAAGAAGACTTATCGTGTCTTAGCGCGGAAATGAAGATCATGTTAAGTCAAGTCACATGAGAGCTTTTTTTAGATGGCACGTCCTTGATGTTTGTTCGAAATGCTATGAAGCAGTAACTTACCCGACTTAGAATATTCCCATATCAGTCACTTGTACTGAATTTTCCTTAGCGAGGCTTTCCACTGCAGTCGTTTAGTCCTCAAGTTGTTTCCTTTGAGCTCCAGAAGCGGCACCGCGCAATTAATTATTTCACTCTTCACATGGAATGACCCAGGCGGTGTTGGACACGGTTCACGTGACAGTATTCGACCAATCATATGCCGTCTCAGCCGGAGCAATGGCGGACACATTTTTCGTTGCGAATGGAGAGTAGGTTGTCGTTTCTCGACCGATTTCTGCACTCATCATGAGAATCAAACTAACCTTTTCTAGGAGCTGCTAGTGTAATATCTAGAACAGTTATTTGCCAAGCCTCAAGAGCAGGTAAGCAATTTTTGCATCAGAACTAGTCAACGGAAATCATGCCATGTTGAAAACGTTTGTTTACCACACGCGCTCGACGTGGATATTCTTTTGGTCGTTTGCAGGGTAACAGGGATCAGTATTGTGAATTTTTTTTACGTGAAACTTTAGTTCGAGAGTTGAAATTTAAGAAAAGTCCGGCGGACCCAGGCGGGCCCCGCCGTTTTAACGGTCAAAATCGGGCTTGAAGTTGGGGCATTTTCCTTGATTTGTCAGATGTTCGCGGTATTTGATTGTGTGATTTCTACCCTTGTTATTTTGTGGCTCGGCTTGTTCCCTTTACATCTTAATGTTTTCTTGTTATGTTTTTTTTTTTTTTGTAGTGCGTATGTCATCCGTTTGTTTGGCCGATGTTCAAGATTTTTGGATCCTGCTTTGGATGCTAGTGCATTAAAGATATCATCTCATTTACAGTGAATTTTCACTATCATGATCACTGCCTGTCTTGAATTGTTATCTCTACAGAAATTTACTACTCTTGGATCGGATGTTATTGTTCAGTCGTCTATGGCTGATTATTTTTGATCTCCCACTTCTTTATGTTTGTTTTCCTTTGAATGTTGGTAGTAGTGGGAGACTATACATCAATAATTAACAAGTGTTTCATGTGTATAGTTACGCATAATTGTCAACCCACCTGGAGCAAAGCCAGCCAATGTGTTTGAAGCAAATGCTGAATTACCCGCTGGTATTTTAAAAGACTATGGACTTGGAATTAACTTTGCTATATTTCCCAAGAACTAAATTTATCCACTTACACTGTAGTGATCTAACAAGGAAAGCTACAGCATGCTGCTGTTTAGGATATCAAATTTAGAATGAAACAGACCAAAACAGAATACATAATGACATTATGCAAGTGACTACTTAGAAAGCTGCATGGCAATCCCAAGTTTTAAGAGCTACTGCAAGTGTTCAATATAGTCCGGGGGTGGGGGGGGGACACTGCCATATATGGGCTATATAGGTATGTGCCGCTGTGAAGGGTATGGTTTTCAAGCAGTTTACTCTAGGATAGGGTATATAAATCAGAGCGTTTGGGTCTAGAATAGGGTATCATTTTTCCCAAAACTGACAAGTTGGTTGAAGATTTAATCTAGACTAAGGAAACCAGGAATTGCCACTCAAAAATATAAAAAATCAAACCGGCAAGTTTAAATTTATGCAAATCAGCCTCAACAGTGTCGATAGATCAGGGGATTTGGGGAGTTTACTCTAGTATAGGTTAGCAAAATTCAGCTGAAGTAGCTCTGGTATAGGTTAAGGGTTCCAGGGTCCCAGCAGCACATCCCCACCCAGAAATTCCCAAAGTACCCCCCCCCCCCCCGGGAATATAGTGCATCTGCTTGTATTTTAAAATGTTGTTACAATTTAGTTATCTCAGTCAAAACATCTCACTATAGATGATCTAGAATACAGCTACATGCTAGATTATTCTGAATTCAGTTGGTCACAGTCATTACGAGTCAACACGAGGAAGTGCTGTGGAGACTGTTTTTGGCAAAATATTTAACAGCCAATGTAGGAAATGTTAATATCGGTATATGATCATTGTGTTGTCGACCACAGGGCTTGCAGTAAATAATAAATTTTAAACTGATATATATTTCAAATGACCTGCATAGCACTGTCCTGGGTAAGGAGCTCCCTTTAGTTTACACAAATTACATTGAACCTTAAACTTCAGCAGAGTCGTGATATGAGGACATGCAATGAAGGCACAGGACCATGAGCAATTCAGTCATTCCTAATTGACCGTGCCTATCATTCACAGTCTTCCAGTTTACTAATTTGTAAGTGAACTTAATGTTGGCTGCTGTTTCCAGAACATGGTTTTTGTGCTATTTTGCTGTTTTTTTGTTGTGCTTGTCAGTACTTTGCAAATATTCAGTTTAAAAGCATACTTTGGAATTGAATTATTATTTGCAAGTAAATTTAAGTCAGATTTTTTTTTTCACATCTCCCATCTGCAATTTTAGTTGCAACCACTTTAAATAGCATGAGGTATATTATTTGTCCAAAGCATTCATTTCATGTAACTCAACCAAGCCTTCTTTCCATTGAGCCTGATTTCCCTTTTACATGGCCTCACATGTACTGACAACCCAGGAATCGACACTTGGAGCAGATACATCCAACACCTAAGCACTAGGCGAAGAGGAATCTCAAACTCTCATCAGTTTGAACATTGATATTGCCAGTGGCAATGTCTGAAGCAAAGTCATTTTCAAGGAAGTTGAACAAGATCAAAATCGTGTTATCTCATTGTCTACAAAATAGATCCACACAGTACATATTTAATCTTGGATTTGTAAGTTGAACAAGAATTTGCTGGAAGTGTGACCTGGTACAGGGGACGAATACAATTATTTTTTACCACTTACATTGAAGCAAAACATACCCTACTTCTCCCATTAAGCTTCTAGTTTTTTAATTCCATTTATTGCAAATTATTTTTGTTATTTTGAAAGAGCCATAGCTCATTAGCAAGTTGTTTATGATTCCTTTTGGTTAATAAGGAAATACAGTGGGCGAAACTCGATTAATCAAGCTTTACACAAGTTTTCAAGGACAGAACATTGCTTTGATTTCGAATTATTCAACCCTTTTCTTCGTAGGTTTTACTTCTCAGCTCTCTTATCGTCGAACGAAAACATATCTGTCAACAACCATGTTGTTGGCCAGCGATACACTGATACACTTCACACACAAGTCGAGATATCTAAGAAGGAAAGTGCCGAAGGTAGGTTCAATTCCGGCAAGTTAAGATCGAATTCGAAGAGATCAGAAACGAAAATAATTTATCTTTCAACCATAGAGATTCGACGAACCGCGAAGCTTCGATTCCTACAATTATTTGTTTAGCACTGAAAATGGTGGCTTTGTAAATCGAGCAGAAGTCATCTACAGCTATTACTTGGCGTGCGGAACATTTCACATGGATGTCATTCCAGATTTCTTTCAGCATCGGATGCGAACGAACCTCCTATAAGTCATATTTCCACATCACCATCAGCGCGTGGAGATGTTAGTCGTTCAGCGATCAGATGAAAATGAGCTCCAGGGAGAATTTCTCCCGGCATGCTTTGCGAGTCGTGTCCAACACCGCCTGGGAATGACCCTTCTTAAATTGTGCAGTGGACTCGTTTCAAGTTACTTGACTTAAGGTCATTCCCCAGTATTGCATTGCGCATCCTTACGGCGCATAATTTATGGCGTCATTAACGCGCGTTCGTGTGAAAACATGGCGGATTTCCCTTGATATTGAGTTCTTTCAGTTGCAAAATGGCTATAGCTCACTAACGAACTCGGGCACCCCAAATTTTTTCCCAGTCATTTTAATCAACTAAGCATTAACTTTGCGTAAGAAAAGACTGATGTGATTTCTATGTTTGAAAATTGAATAAATAAGAAAAATAGCAGCTTCACTGTAGTCTTTTCTATTTCGCAGTTTGATAGCCGTGGCAAGCAATTTGGTTCCAATATTTTAACAAAGATTCAGCTGTCTGTCAAAATCACTTTAAAAGTTTATTTGTGTCCGACACAAGTATTGACTGTAGTCTGAGGCGTGTTTTCATGAGTCTGGTCTCACAAAGAGTTTACAATAACTTGGAATGCGTTCTTGTAATAAGCATTAAATAACGCTAAAATGGGACATTTTCAATGCCTCACTGCTCCTTAACGAGTATGGGCACCCCCTTTTTAAACTCGTGGATACGCGAAGCATAGACACGTGTTTGTTGTGGGGACTCCGATATGCAAATGTGTCAATCACTCACTCACTCAGGTGTAGACACTGCTCGTAATTAGTCGGCCCGAACGAGAGCGCCCGCGTCCGACGCCATGTTGGAATAGTAACCGAGCCCGACGCCATATTGGAATAGTAACCGTGCAGTCAGTGCGAGCTAGCTTAACCTACTACACAATGCGTACATCGTGCCAGCCCGAATATTGATGATTTTGTAGCTTTTACACGACCGTTAATATTAGGTGTTTCGCTAAATTGAAGTGGGGTTGACTTCGAATGTTCGAATTAGTACTATTGCTAACTTGAAGGCCGAATTTCAGGCGCATTTGAGTCGTCCAGGCGTTCAAAATGGTCAGGAGATGTGCATTTGTTTGCTGGAAAGTGACCTGAAAATGATTAAATCTCATGCTAATGTGGTAAGCTTTGATGAGAATGTGTCTTATTCCTCGACCTTAATGAACTTATATGAGCGAAACGAACAACTTTTAAAGGAGCTACGTCACGGTTTGCGCATATTGAAAAGTTTAGCCTCAATTTTTCAAATTCGTCGTTTGCAATCCGTGTCAATCTTCTCCATCCTTAGCAGAGATTCCAACCCTCCCGATTTGATCGGGAGACTCCCGATCTGATGTGTTGCCTCCCGCTCTCCCGATTCTTATCAAATTCTCCCGATTTATAATAAAATTGTGAAAACAAGGGAAAAAATGCTAATCTTAAGTATTTTTTTGCAATGTATTACACTTTCTTCTCATATCATCTCACCCAGTCTCTCGCCGTGTGTTGTGCAGACTCATCAGGCCAGCAGTCTTACTCCATTTAGCAGCTCCAAAATGCAGGAAAAGGCATTTAAGAAAACCTAAATTTGCAAAATTTCCCAGTGAGCATGGCCCCGGACCCCCCTAGAGGCTGCCGCCTTCGGCGAGAAAAGAGTCTCCCTATTTTCCTTCAAAAGGGGTTGGAATCTCTGCCTTAGCCATCCTTGTTCCTTTATGGTTTATCATTATCTCTTTGGTGTTTTTCTATCTTATTAAACTGTTATTTTCAGGTTTCCTGCCATTTAAAGGTAATTTTGTATGTGGCCAAAATAACTCAAAATACCGTGACTGAGCTCCTTTAATGAGCGAAACAGCTATTGAAAACAGGACAAACATCGGCACCATTGTATAATATTGTAATTTCATTTTTATAATTTAGTAACATCTAAACCTGAGGCCAGCCGAAATATTGTTTTAACTCTACGACGTTGTGTCGGCCTTGCAGTAATGACGTATTATCGTTTTACTTTTCAAGTTTGGCTGATTAGATCTCCTGTGAGATCCAACGTTCAATCAAGCAGGATCTTCTTTCACCGCTTTGCAGTTTAAACACTTAAGTTTTTCATGTTGAGTTGTCCATGTTCAACCGGCATCGAGTTAAGTTTAGATTAAAGTTGTGTTCTCTATACTTGTCTTGTTTATTTTAGTACATTGATCTGAACTCTAAGTGGGATGTGAAATGCACATGAACTTGGAAAGAAATTCCCAAATACTTGATTTTGGTAAGCTTAAATGATTTTTACCCTGTCTCTTTTTTACACTTTTGCTTCCTGATTGAAAAGATAATAAAGGGTAAGAAACCCCCTGTGAGCTTGTCCCCAATTAGTAGTCAATACTAAATACATTGACACTTCAATAAAGCTGTTGTTATTATTGTTGGAACACATATCTATGGGTCGACAGAGTTTTCGGATCAACATTGAAAATGGTTGCAAAAGAGTCTTCTTATTTTGATGTATTTTACGTGCAATATATATAGAGACAAGCGGTTCCACATTGGAAAAGAAGTGCTGTCTCATAAGGAACTTTACCTATAACCTTGTAGGAAATGCATTGAAAAACGTTTGTGACTTGTTTACATGCAAATTTTTCCAGCAGGCAGATCAACATCAAAATCTGGATGTGAGGGAAGAGGGGGGAGGGGGGAGAGTACTCTATGATTTGTCGGGAAGGAGTGTCCTCTGTGACCCAAGAACTCTTAGCCTTTACCACTCTATGTTCTGCTGCAATTTTGCCACCCTAGCTATTCTGGACGTATGTCTTTGTAATATGTGTGCAAAAAAGGCCAACGAAAAAAGCCTACACTTTGTGAGTTAAGTGCGACCTTGCATGGTACAAACCCGGCTTGTTTTAACAGCATTTAATAATACATCAGTAATTGCAAGTTCACCAATATGTTTCATCTCTAGATTACTTAATCCACGAGTTTGGCCATAGGTCTCCTTTGATTTATTTTATAATTTAAGTTCATATGATAAATATTCATTGGACAAAGTTTGAACAAAAATCTATGTGCAGTTTTATTTCAGAGGAATTGCCTTAAAACAGCCAATCGGAACGATGACCCCAGTCTCATAAGTGCCGACTCTGGTCACCGGTTTCTGTAGCATTTTAAAAGCAACTTAGAGTTCTGTTACTTCCAATGGCCAGAGTCCACTGCACTAATTATTAGGCCAAGGTGTTTCCTACTTCCTTAAAAAGACGATTTATTCTGAAAAAAATGTTGTATATAGGTTGTAAAATACTTAGGGGCATTTTTAGCATGCAGACACAATCGGTAAGATTATGTCTGTCTAAGTCACCCGCTGTTATAGAGGAGATCAGTTGGCAGAACACTACGAAGTGGGTATTTTAATTAAAATGGCACTTCTGGTGTCAATGCGTTTTGATACCATCGTGATGTTTTCTGTGTGGTTGAAACTCGTCTCTGATGCAGGGTGTTATTATGGTTCTTTTTTTTTTTTTGTCTTTCCTTTTTCTCCCTTTCGTATCGTTTTGCTGCAGTGGTTGACCTTCTACTGGTCTTGCTTCCAGTTCCAGAATTCCCTACAAAGAATCATCGAGACAAGCAATTCCTACCACGGAGTAGCCAAGTGTAGTCGTGGGAAATTTAACATTTGTGTACATATTTCAGGCTCAATTGGCCCAATCACCCTGATCCGGGTATCATTGCAAAGATCTTTTCCTGCTGCAGAACTTGGGTTTAAGTGATCGATTTTAGTCAAAGGTGGTGACGTCAGAAATGGAAAAAGGCCAACACTAGTCACGGCCGGTTACGGCCGTCACAGGCGTCAATGGGTTAACAATAATCCGCCGAAATAGTGTGCAAGTAAAGTAATGTAAAGTAAAAATTGGTGAATATCTGCCAAAACAAGGTCAGGGTAAAATTTTCACTAGTGTTCATTCAACGAGGGGAGAATAATTTTTTTGGCATAATTTTCAGTGGAGAAAATCGGTTGTGAATGATTACAATTCCGGATGTAGGCTGCAAAATGAACAAAAGACACCTACAATACGAAAAAAATAAACTTTGTTTGATCTTGATGATTGGTGACTTCAAGAGCAGTTGTTCTTATTGAAACTAGACGCTTGCTGCGTGTACCCAAGCAGTCGTTATACTGAGAAGCACTAGCTATATTGCAATTGAGCTAAATGTTCTGCATTTGAAGTCGTACACAATTCAATCGAATCGATGTGCTCCAGCTATTCTGCCTTTGATTGAATTTCTTGGAATCGATTAATAGCTTATTACTAGTTTGCAGGTTTTTAAGGTCTTTAGGGAGTGAAATGAGTCAAGATCTTTATATCAGCCTATGAACGTTTCAGTCCATTTTCCTTAGCCTTTGTCGTTGTTGCTGTCGTTGTTGTTGTTGTTGTTGTTGTTGTTGCTGTTGTTGTTGTTTTCGCGTTTCTCAAGCAAGCGAGACATTTTGAATTTCAGAGTTATGGCGGTGCGTGACATTGAACTACGAACGCGTTTGTCAAAAAACATATACTTATCTCGTGATTTTTATCCCATTCAGAAGTTAAAGTTTTGGAAAAGTGCTTATGTAAATGCTTGTTTTCTCAAAACAAATAATCAGTCGCCTAGATAGCCAAAGTGAGTTACAGATGTTTACACTATTTTCCGGCCCCAATGTTGGTTTACCGCGGAGGTACATGGCGGCTCCATACTGGGCTCTCTAAATTTATGCAAAATATTTCGACGAATATCTGAGGTTTGGGAAAACGCACAGACTTAAAAATTAGATAAGTGTCATCTTTATTAATCTCCTATAACATCACAATTTCTTGACTTTACCACTAAATGGTTTTCGAATATTTTTTTTCTATTTCATCAGGATTGCGTGACAGTACAAGCCGAGAATTGTTTTGCTGGGTTCAACATACATTAGTTTCTTTCAGCTGAAATGTACAATAATTCGCTACATGGGTTTCATTATTGTAAAGACACATAACTCTGTTACAAGAATATAACGACAGAATATCGTTTAGTTCGAGATTTTAACTTTATTATAGTTTACGAAGTTTCTCAGAACGTTTAACCTAGGTGCAATCGAACAGATACATTCGTAAACAAATTCTCTAACCTTTCTGCTCTTGTTGCTCAGACGTTCTTGAGTTCGTGCTGGGATTCTGCTTGGTTCACGACCACGTCTAAAAATACCATGACGCTTCTAAGATGCTTTTCATCAAGTTGAAGAGTTGATAGCCCCGGTTGATAGCTCCTTTTGTATAACACGATTCTTGATAAATTCACTCAAAATGTTCGCTCGTAAATTGATCTCTCATAAGGCTTGCAGACCGACCCGTTCCGAAAACGCTCAACGTCCTTTAGTGTTGGTCTACCTCGAACGGTATGTTCGTTTGTATGTGATTTCATCGCCCTAGAAATCATGGAATCCGTGCTAACTTTTCACGTCGACAACTTCTGTAAATTCCATGTACGCATGCAGAGGTGACGCATGCGCCTTAGAGACCAGACGGCGATTTGTGACTGAACGTGGAAAAGAAAAAAAACGGAGCCGAAATTTAAACCCAGGCCTCACTGGCTGGGTAATAAGTTTCGCTTACTCAACCTGACACAGTTTGTCACAGCTGGCCACAGTGACTATTGTGTTTATGATTCTTCTTTACGAATGCGTTTCTTGAGACATTTTTTAGCTCAGCGGCGTTGGTGGTCATTAAGCTTTCCGACCATCTTTAAATGCCCTGTACACTGAACAGGTCCGCAAATGATCCCAGGACCGAAAATGATCCCGGACCGCAAATGATCTCGACCAAAAATATGGAATGGCATGGATTTGCATCAGAGGAAGGTGAAAACATATAAAAAAGTTCACAAAAAAAGACACGTTTTATCATTTTAAAATAAATATTCCAAACTTGTTTTTTTGGTTTTCGAAGGCTATTGACTTAGAAAAACACTTTTAAAATTCTATATATACCTGTTTAGGTTACGTTGCATGATAAAAGAGATATGAAATAATTTCCATATAATGTCAATTACAATAAATTTCTGACTTTTCGTAAGATGAAACACAAAGCAAAATATATTTCTGATAATTTTAATTTTCATTTAATTTTGTCTGTGAAATTCCTGCGGACTTTGACGGGGTTCTACGGGTCCACAAATGATCACGGGACCACAAATGATCTCGGACCGGAAATGATCCCCATATTGGACCGCAAATGATCCCGACCAAAAAATAAGGAATGGTATGGATGGCGGATTGGTGTGGATAAGGACCTGGCGCGAATGACGATAATTTCATTAAAATCATCTTAAATAATGGCTTATAACTACCTTCCATTTCATACCTTCGACTGAATTTTGTTACTAACTACGATGCTATAAATTGCACCACTGAATTATCAAAATGGACCTGAACTGCAGGCAGGAAATTTAATTTCTTTGCAATTTTAAAATTATGTCCAGATTCTTGTTGACAACGCAGCATATGCTATATATGCTTCCTTAGCTAAACATTAATATTTCGGTCTTATAGTAAAATCAAATTTTATCAGTCCAGTAACTTCACCCGGGTGGCAACAACAGGAGCAAATATTTCTTTTAAAAGGTTGAAACATGTTTTTTTCTTTTTTTTTTTTTAGTGGGGGGGGGGGGGGGATTTTTTCATATGTTTTCACCTTCCCCTGATATAAATCCATGCCATTCCAATTTTTTTTTTCATTTCCGGTCCGGGATCATTTGCGGTCCGATTTGGGGATCATCTGGGGTCCTGGGATCATTTGTTACGGATCCGTGCTACAACTCGAGTGAAATCTTTCCGATAAATGCATGGATTTCCATTCAGCCACTGTCTTCCATCTTTACTACCCTGGATGAGAAATGGGGCGTGGCTTAGTAGACAAGTCTCAAAAAGTTGTAAGTTAAATTTGTATTTAAGAATTATCGTCTTCGAGATTTACATCATGACGCATTAGCCATAAAGACAGAGAACAAAGTCAAACATTTTTCAAAAATCCGTTATCCAATACAATGCTTAAGAGTGAGTGTCGGCAAGAATCAAGCAAAATCAGAAATTAGCGGCAAAAATGTGAAAATCCAAATTTGCTCAAACTCCGGCTATTAGTAGTCCATATTGAACTATTCATCGATATGTGGTTCTTGTCTCAAATAGATTTTTGTTTTGGCGGAAAATGGCGATTCCAGATGTCAAGGCCAGATGTGAGAAAACTAGGCTTGAAAATTAGCAATTTTGAAGAAAACGCATGTCTTAAGTATAAAGCCAGAAGATATCCACATGCAATCAGCTTATTCTACAACTTTTCCAGGTTTTATATTGTAATTTCTATGACATTTGAAATCTGAGATCTGAAAGAGACCCCCATGTTTCTTTACGGAAATCAGTACCTAACTTGAAAAAATAATTTACCCAACTACCTTTATCACAAAGTGAACGAAACTTAGAGATCAAACTCCTTTAGAGATGAGCTTTTAATTGGTATGATTTTTGTTCTGGGGAAATTAGGCTGTGGTCTATGAGAGAGCGCTTAAACTTGCACATACTCGCGAAATCAAACGA
The DNA here is from genome assembly GCF_964199315.1 of Orbicella franksi. Classification (NCBI taxonomy): domain Eukaryota; kingdom Metazoa; phylum Cnidaria; class Anthozoa; order Scleractinia; family Merulinidae; genus Orbicella; species Orbicella franksi. Next base: position 14,256,576 of record NC_138147.1, read on the forward strand.
GAGATTGCGCGACCGACCGTGACAAACAGATCTATTATTTCCGCCCAAGCTCAATGAAAAAGCTCGATGAAAATATAGTGGTTATTGTTGTTGTTATTGTTGTTGTTGAGTCGTGCTATTTACGTGTATTACTATTTGCATTCTTTTCATAATTATTCTTGTTTTATCAACGTTTCCTTTAACTTGTACAATATGTTTGCATGCTCAGTACACATGGATGTTATTTGCCCGCTGGTAAGTCCGTATAGCGAAAAACTGTGACCGAGGTCTTGAAAATGCTGCCCGAGGCCGCAGCTCAAGGGCAGCATTTCCAAGCCCGAGGTTGACTTGTTTATTTTGTTTTCCTGCGGTAAATTGGCTCACAAGTGGGTTTGTTTACGCAACTGTCTCTAAATCGGCTTACTTGCCCTCTACAAACGATTCGTAAAAAATCTTCGCAACGAACTGGCTATCTTTAAAACGGGGAACGGGGAAAAGGAGAATGGGAACGGGGAACGGGGAACGGGGAACGGGGAACGGGGAACAGGGAACAGGGAACGGGGAACGGGGAATGGGGAATCTTTAAACTGGGGAATCTTTAAAATGGGGAATCTTTAAAATGGGGAATCTTTAAAAGCGGGAATCTTTAAAATGGGGAGTCTTTAAAAGCGGTAATCTTTAAAATGGGGAATCTTTCAAAGCGGGAATCTTTAAAAGCGGGAATCTTTAAAATAGGGAATCTTTAAAAGCGGGAATCTCTAAAAGCGGGAATCTTTAAAATGGGGAATCTTTAAAAGCGGGAATCTTTAAAACGGGGAATCTTTAAAAGCGGGAATCTTTAAAACGGGGAATAGTTAATAGCGTTAATCTTTACTTAGAAGTGAACGAGAATCTCTCAGTTTCCCACCGGAAGCTATTTATTCTGTCACATGTATCAACTCAACAGGTACAGAGACAGTTGTGGAATTTGTTTATTGTAATTATATTGCACGCTATTAAAGCACATCGGTTTAGCGGGATAGTGGAGCGGTTCAAATCTCGATTCTCACTCTTTGAGATCCGCTAGACGGCCGACCAAAGAATCGAACCGCCTGGATTTATCTTAACTCCGTTTCACAGCGATGCATATTTGTCGTAGTCTGATCATGTGCTAATGGAAGGACTTACGACTTAACGACAAATATATGGCAGGGAAAACACGTTTTTGGTTATTTAATCGATAAATCAACAGTCCCCTAAATCTGGTTCACATGACGTCGCTAAAATTCAAACTACAAAACTATTAATCATCCTGAGATTTTACTTTCATGATGTATAAGAGCAGCTGGAAACTAATATTCATACAAATTTTCGCTCCAAGTGGGTTCTTGGTTTTGTAATAGACTACGCTTGAATTTCTAAGCTTTTGCGTGACGCGCCATTTACATGACGGGCAATAAAGCTGTCATGTTGGTTAAAAGAGTGACTTATTTCGCGGAATTTGGCTATCTGAACAGTTCATGTATTAGAAAAAGTATTATTTTTAAAATGTTTTTGAGTTCCTGAAGAGATAAATTCACGTTTTTGTAGCAAAACTCAGTGACAGATGTTGGTTCTGTTGGTTTCCGGCCGCCATCCGGATGGGCGCCAGCATGGCGTCTCCATCAAAATCTCTATAAATTTGGGTAAAAAATTTCTCCGCATATCTTGCGTAAGAAACATTGCTGTGACCTGAATCTTGGCGAAAGTCTTTGCATATTTACCTTCTTTCTCTTCAAGATTCTAGACTTTATCATTTGAACTGTTTTGATTTTTGATTTTGATTTATTTTGAACGGCGTGACACTGAAAACCAGCAATAAAGTAATTCGATGCTCGATGCCCGAACGATGTGGCGGCGAATTTCGCGTATAATCCGTCATTGTGTGCTTAATGATACCTCTTTCTACGCCATGCAGTCATGCGAAGACAATTTCAAAGTGCCCATTGCATTCACTTTAAAGAAGAAAGAATCGGTCGCTTTGAAGGTCTTCCACAGTTTAAGTGGAATGATCTCGGCGAACAAGATGTGATAGGGGAAGGGTCGCTTGGAGCCGTTTTTATCACAAAAACCAGGAACAAGGACGGAAAGTCGAAACAGTGGTTGACAAGAAATCACCCGCTTTTAAAGATTCCCGCTTAAAAAAGATTCCCCATTTTAAAGATTCCCGCTTTTAAAGATTCCCCGTTTTAAAGATTCCCGCTTTTAAAGATTCGCCATTTTAAAGATTCCCGCTTTTAGAGATTCCGCGTTTTAAAGATTCCCGCTTTTAAAGATTCCCCATTTTAAAGATTCCCCGTTCCCCGTTCCCCGTTCCCCATTCCCATTCCCCATTCCCATTCCCCATTCCCATTCCCCGATTCCCCGATTCCCCGATTCCCCGATTCCCCGATTCCCCGATTCCCCCATTCCCCCATTCCCCCATTCCCCCATTCCCCCATTCCCCGTTCCCCGTTCCCCGTTCCCCGATTCCCCGTTCCTCGTTTTAAAGATAGCCGCAACGAACTCAACGTCTAACTTAAATACCAGACACAAAAGTATGTGTTAAAGAACAGATACGTTTCAGTCTTCCAAATTAAGAGTGAATGTCCCCAAGGATCAAACAAAATCGAAAATTAGCGGCAGACATTCGAAAACTCGAAATTGTTCAAACTCCTGCTATTAGTTGTCCATATAGAAGTATTCATCATTGTAAGGTTAATTTGTCAAATAATTCGATGTTTCCGGTGCCAACAAATGACGAGAATCGTTTTGGTGGCCAGATACGATAAAATCAAGCTGTCAGGCAGTAACAGTATGTGCCGTGATGGTGTACAGTTATGAGCGCTTGCTACAGCTACAACCTTGAACCAGGTTTGAGAGCAAGGCCACAAATGGCTTTTTCCTTCTAACTGTAATTTCCGATATGTCGAGACCAAAGGATTCACAGATATCGCGTAAGATTGATACAGAAAAGGAGCCAAGCTTGGAGTTCAACACTAACTCACAGATGTTGTAGGAGTCATATATGATTGGATGTGAATGCTGAATGCTGACTTCAGACAAAACCTTGTCACTAAGTACACTCTGAAGGTCTTCTCCTGGAGTCTCGTCCTCACTATCATGCTGATCTGCCTCGACAGTTCGCTTAGCAGCAAGACGAGAGAAGTAACTGCTAATTTGCTGGCTTGTGAGAAAATCCCCATAGTTAAATAGTCTCTCCCCTTGATATCTTTTGCAGTCCTCGTGGCTTTAGAGACTTCAGCCGGGTCCGCTTTCTTTCTTGTTCTCTCTCTAATTTGAAACTTAGCATTAAGCATTATAGAATCGCGCCCATTGAAAAACGTCGCACGGGAAAATGCAAATAAGATAGAAAAGAGAAAGAGAGCATGCGTAACTTCACGCAGGCCTGTCAACTCGACTGTCAATCATGTAATCCCCCGTGTACGCCGTGTTCACAAGTATTGTTTCTTACTCAGACAACCGAAACGTAGCGCTATTCATCGAAGAAGAATAGCCGTAGTTAGTCGGGTTATCTTGATTAGGCTATATTGTTTAAAAATCGGTCAGATGTAAAATTAAATTACCATTTAAATGTCGGGTTTTTAATTTGTGTTAAGACTGAATACGCATAAAACTTTAGCTTAAGTTTACTACTTAACTGAAAACACAAACGCTTAATACGACGCGATTGAGTTTAACGCACGAAAAAACGACAGAATTAGAGCTTTGAAAGCTGATATTCATTTGTGTGCATCATAGGTTATTCTTAAGTTCTGAAACTACTTACATTTAACATGTCCAAAGCGTCGTTTTTTAGTAAAAACAGTTTGTTCGAGCTTGACAGCAGAACGGGAATCGACCGATAAAATCTGAGCCAAGCAAAAACGAGTATGTTTACGACTTACGAGGTTCGACCATCAATTTCGCCATGAAAGCAAAATAACATTGCAGAAATATTCCTTTTTAGCCCGTTATTGCCGTCAGTTTCAGATAACACGTCGGTAAAGTCTATTTACTTTTCGAAATGCTTAAGCGTAAGTTCACGCGTAGTTCCAGCTCAGCTTTGCCACAACAACACTTCGTTTGCGCATGTGATCAAAACAAGCCAATGAACAACCTCGTTACCAGGATCCTATTTAATCGTTATTTAGTATCCATAGCGACAAATAAACAAGTATAAATATTGGTTCCTTGACATATCTCGCTCATTGATCGCGTGTTAACGACGACTTAAACTATGGCTTATGAAATCGGAAAATAATGCCAAGGTCTTCATGACGGTCGATGGTATCTATGCACCATTTTAAGTCAGGAAGACGACGGGTACGAGGTCACCTTCGATGGTTGGAGCGGACAGTTTGACGCAGTTCTCAGCGCCGACTGTGTTCAGTTCGCCCACGTACAACGATTGACATTCGCACCAGGAAGCGTTGGAGACCCAGCGTGAACTTCAACAAGTTGCTGCCAGGCGACGAAGTTTCAATCAGTGTCGAGGGTATCAGAAAACCGGCCGTAATCAGAGTGGTGGATCCTTTCCAAGAACTCCTTACAGTGGAGTACGGAAACGAAGAACTCATTGCTTCTTTCCGCGATGTACTACCACCGCCAGAACAACACACTCCTGGTACCGTCAAGAGGAGAAAACCAGCAGCTTCGCCCCAAGCGGCGCCAGCAGCAACAACACCAACTCCCGTATCGGCGCCTGTCAGTGTTCAGTCAGCCATAGCACCGCAGTTCGCGACCATCGTTCGCCTTGATGGTAACAAAATCAGCTGCGGAGATCTCGTGAGCCTCACCCCGAACAGTGCAGACGTCGTCTTCATTGTCCTGGAGCTCTATCAAGACGAGTTCGGCTTTGAGGTTCTCCTAAATGCTCAGAAGTGCCAGTTTTCAGATGGTGTCGCCGTTCGCCTTCTAGCAAACTTCAGGCTGACCTGCCCAGCGTCCGCGGTACACACACTTCAGGACACTAAACTTTCGTCCCAGTTAAAGAAGGCGGTCCTGGAAATCCGACAAGGAGCCATCCTGCGGCTCTCCCAGTCCCTGCAACTACACATGGCCAACCGCGCCTATCAGCTTCAAGTTCGGCGGTACGACTTGGCAGCCAAGCTCCGCTGCGAGATCCACAGAGGAATATCTTCCAAGGCAGCTCGCACCTTCGTCATCAAAATGGGCCCAGCTGATCTTCGCCACGATCTTGAATTACTTGGGTCAGCGGTTGACAACAATTTCAAGGTGGAGAAATCGAAGAATCGACTCCACGATCTCGACCCCTGCTTGGTGAAAAGTGGGACGTTAAGCTTAAACAAGACGACCGCTACTTCTACGCAACCTTCGCCGAGTTTGCCCTGGACCTGCCGTCACGATCCCTCCTCGTGAAGATCAAGTTCGCAGAGTCCACCTGTTCGTTTCGCCAAAACAGCTACCGCCAAGACACTGCTGCCGACTGTTGCTGATTGTTCAGCAATTGGTAAACTATCTTCGTTTGCCTCACAAACGGCTTTTTTAAAAGCCACCAAATGTAATAAGTCATGACCAACAGAACAGAAACTCTTTCCCTCTCCCTGAAATGCCAACATTATCATCGCCAATCAAGAAAGAAAAACAGAACGCGCTTGATAATTTCTATTTCTCTCAAGTCCGTAAATTTTCACCTTTCCACAAAATTGCACAGCGAGTCAATTGAAAACTTCTTTCATTCTAGCCGGAAAATTTTCACCATTCCGTGACCAACAACATAAACAGCAAAGTATGATCTATTTCTCGCTCTCTGCTCGCTCTCTGTAGTTCAGACTACATGTATGGCCGTGATGTACTTTCTTGTTAGTCATTGTCAACGTCACAATGGCACTATCATCCTTTCCATACCCTGTCCCAGGTTCTTGGCCAAAAAGAACGAATCCACGTTAACTTAAAGGTGGAAGGTTGTTACTGCATCAATGAAACCCGAAATACTAGTCACAAACTTAGAGGTGCCAATGACCCTTTGTTTTGATAACAAAGTGACTGACTGTACGAAGGTAAAAAAAGCAGCGAATACAACATATTTGTTTTTTCGTATTACGGGGAATTGCTATCAATGTTCGCGATGTTGCTTAACTTATTGGCACAACCTTTGAACAGTATATATAATGTTTATTATTTTCCTTATATCTACAAACATCGTTTTGCTTTTTGAGACGATTTAAGCTGTTCTATTTACAGTTCGGTCATCACTAATTCTGATACTAGCGAAAGTTTCATACGCCTTTTCCCGGAGCTGTTCTCTCTGGCGATTCTCTTTTGTTTTCTCACGAATTTGATGTCTCGCTTCTTTCCTTGACAAATGGAGGTCAGTGGCTTTCTGTTTATAGTCTCTCTTCTCCAGGTCAGAAAGTTGTCGCCAGTCCTCTGCCATGCTTTGAATTGATTAGAGGAACGTCATCCTTTCTGTTCGTCCAGGACTCTGATTGTTTTGCACTCTCTAGAAGCAATTTAAAGTAAAAACATCAGATCAGTATTATATTTTATGTAAATTGTTTTAATGTTCAATAAATTCAGCTACCTTTTCTATATTCAAGACAAATACTACATTTGCCAGAATTCATTATCTCACTTATATTTTTCTTTCAGTCAACAAAAGTTAAAAAAATCAAACAAATGACATAAAATAAAATAAATGTAGAAATGATTTCATTTTATTGAAATTTCCATAAGTTTATTCAACTAACCTCTTCCAATTTCTCATTGAGAAATGCTGTCCAACCATTTGGTGGCTTTTTGGGGGAAACCATTGCATCTTTTTTCTTCTTGTGAACCCTCATCTGAGATTTGTTACCACTCTCATTCACTGGGCCCTTTTCCACTTCTCTTATTGTTCTCTTCAGGGCAGCAAAACCAGAAATCTCTTTACTGAAACAAAGTACAATCAAATGTCAGCCTGCAGATATTCTTTTACTGTTCTCAAGAAGTGATAATATGAGATTAGACTGGGATCATGACCTGCATGCTTGATTATATCTTGGCATTATTACAAGGAAAAAGATTCTGATCATTTACCAAATTTTTGTAGCCGGTATGATGTTATGACAAGAAATTAGATTCTGATCATGAAATAGAGCATTACCTAAATCGTAACCGTTCTACAGACTGCTGCATTACACCACATGCACCTGTCGACAAAGCTGCAAGAGGAGTCAAGTTTACTGCATGCTCTTCTACGTTGGGTGGAATTCTTTCTTTTACTGCCCACTCAATCTGATGAAGCTTGGTTTCACAACTGTCCATCCCCTTTGGTAGGCCATCACCAAATCACTGCTAAGCTTTGAGCAATCTCTTTTGACCTCATCTTCTGAACACACTAGATAACATCTTTCATGAGGTAGGTTCTCTTTTGACATTGAAATAACTCTTCCACCATTTTGTTCCACTTTCTCTGTAAATTTCTTCTGTGTTGATCCTAAAACCACACATACACATATATAATTCATATAAAATCATATGTTGTTGCTGTTCTTGTTCATGCAAAAACTTTAAAAAAAGATATGACATGTGATCAATATTATTATTGCAGGAGACAACACCCCCTGACTTTACACTTGTCTATTTAATCTTTGAGCATGTCAATCTAGTTCTTTGTTTAGTTATAAGGTGACAGCTGTGTATTTATTTACTTCTATTTGCACAGGTTTCATGTACAAAATCATTTCAAGCATTTGTTAACAGCACTATTTTAATACTTCTGTATGTTTATACACTGTAGGAAATTTTCACCTACCAGGTATCCTTCCAACTAAAACAAAGTCCATCCTCCTTGGTGGCAACAATTGCCTAACTACACTTACACCAGACACAGCAACTGGAGGATTTGGTCTGGGATGGACATGAGTCTTCCACCTGTAACACACACAAAAAAACAAGATATTGTAATGTCACTGCTGATCATAAGGAAAAGGCCTATGTAACCAAACAAGAGTAATTCATGGCAAACCACAGGAAAGCAATAGTGGTTTGACTGTGAATTAGGGAAAAATGGTTTTAATTATGAAAGCAATTACTTGTAGAAAAGTGGATGTTGCTTTTATCTTATTATAGACACTTACCCCTTCTGAATTGTATATGCTGCAACATGTCGTTGCACATAATGCTCAAAGTCAGTCCTAATCTGTTCAGGGTATGACCAAGACAACAGCATAAGGATTGTGTCAGGCTTGTGAAGGCCACCATCTCGTGTTGAATGCTAAAAGCAAACAGAAAGATTTTGATATTAAGGAAATGATAGTCAGGAACTGGACCCTACAATCGTCAGGTCCTTAAATTCCTGGTCCTGGTTGTGGTTTTGATCAGATAATACATTATATTTCACTACTACAGTATACCGGTAGTCATTTGTAAATGCTGGTATAACATACCTGATAATAAAACAAATATGCATGTAATGGGTCCATTCTCCACCCTCAGTTGCTACACGCATGAGTGACTTGAATGGGGTGCTGTGGAGATGTTTTGGGACAACATCCACAAATTTCATCATATAAGGTGTTAATTCTTTGCAGCCATAACGGAAAACCATCAAAGCATGGAACATATTGGCATGGTAAACATATCTGGCAATTTCAGAGTCGTGTAATCCAAATTCATAGTCTTCAACATTTGTTGAACTGATTGGATGCCCTGGCTTTAGTTGAGCTGTATCTTTCCGCAGTATCCTGTACATCTGATAGAAATGCCACCAAATAAACTTCACACAGTCAATGTCATTAATCTTTTGTGATGTCCATCCAAGGGCCTCAGCAAGCTTTGGGGACAACATCTGCTGCAGTTCACAACTTGGAAGAACATATGAATATGATACAGGAACTTTAGTACTGATAGATATAATTGGAAAACTATTTTAAGTAATTGCTAAGGGTATACATGTATGGCATGTGTTTTGTAGTAATTATGTTACTCCTTATAACTGAGTAATTTAACTCGTGGTCAGGTTTGATGATTTAAGTAAACACCAGAACTTACATTATCCAAGATGTGATTGTAATGTTTGTCTTTGAAGTCCTCTGAGGGAGCCAGGATGGTGTAGGCTTGTGACTTGTTGAGGCTGAGGTCACCTAGGTGACCTCTTGGATCAATTGGAAGTTCAAAATGACCTCCTCTGACATCTCTTGAATTCATGTTAGCAGCAAGATGTGCCAATGCAGCATTCCTTCGTTCTCTACCATACCTATAGAAAAAGGTGACAATAACAATTTTTAATATTTAAAAGCAGGGGCATGTGAGATAAACACAGCATGTACATGGTAGAAGCAACAGGGTTCATTCAGGAGGGTAGGAGGTCAGTGTACTAGCCTAGTTAAAAGGGTTGCATCTTTGGCATATCCTCAAACTCCAAAAAAACTATATTACCTAAAACCTTAATGCTGGATCTGACCTAAAAATGATGAAAAAATATAAAAACTAAATTTTTGGCAATGTTCTGTTTGCCTTCATCGGACTATTAAAAATGACTAGATGAATAAGCGATCCCTAAGGGGCACAATAATTGTTCAATTGCGGTTTGTTGTTTCCTCTTGTGCCAGGCTTGTTCTCTGCCCCCACCCCCCCCCCCCCCCAAAGTGCTTTTACCAATGTATACACATGAACAGGATCTACATGTACACTCAACTTTGTAAACAATTCCAGTCACTTCATTCTCGCTTGGGTGCTCTTTAGGTTTCTTGCACACGTCACCAAGTGTTTTATATCATTTCTAGGTCAGATCAAAAATTCTTTAAGGTTTTAATCATGAACACAGACCGCCCAAACAGTATATATTAACTAATACACCAACCTTGACTCCAGATCAAGACATGTCCAGACAAACTTCATTATTAGATTTTCTGCAACTCTGGTGAAGCCATGGCTAATACACATAAGGATATGATCACCGGTGAGAGCAGGAAGCAGGGACTTGGGAAGAGGACTTGGGAAGAGGTCTGTTCTCAGTCCTGTGGATGGATCTACTTTTCCCTTTTGTGATGCTGAGCACTGCATCCATAGGTTCCACTTGTCTTGGGAGAGTGGGCTGAGCTCTGGATCAGCAACAGCATCCAAGAACTTAGAGTCTGCACCAAGGAACACCTGGTGGCCCAGGTTCTGACTGTCTTTAATCCATTCATTCAAGTATCCTACAATGTTAATGAACAAATGATCTATAATAACACTACGCAATTTACCAGGACATGATGCCTGTAGGTTACGTCATTATAAATATATTTCAAGCACTAGTTGCTTGAAAGCTGACTATGATTATGTGAGAGGATATAATTTATTTTCCTTATAGATGTTGCAATTCCTCTTGTACCATTTCAGAGTGTTTTCAAGCACCACAAAAAGTTACAAAGCTGAAATCAAGTTTGCTGAACCATGTTATTTATCTTGAACTGTTCAAATGATCAGCTTATGAGTATTTCATTTCAATTTTAGGAAACATTAATGGTAATTTGGTCAATTTATCAAAAGTTAATATTGGATTATAAAAGTTTAACATGTAAGTGTGCATATACCTTGTCCACCATGGCCATCTCCAATGTTAAGCTCAAGGTTTCGACGGCTGTCCTTGTGATGAAAAACATGAACAGGCCACATTTCTTTTGGGTTTAGAAACTCTACGCCATTTAACTTCTGCTCATTGTTCACATTGCTGATAGCCATCATCACAGTGTCTTTCTTGCCATACTTTCTCCCATCCCCATAAAGGTACCACCCCTGTTCCTTAGGAAGCCAATAGTAAAGGAACCGCAGACATTCAACTAAACGGGCGGGCTCAATGCGATAACCAGTTGGTGTTCATTGTGGCTGCATTATAGCCTCAAATTCTAATTTGTATTTGCTCTTTAGCTCAGCAACCTAAGGAAAAAAAATTTGCAAAATTATGTTATCATCAAATTTTATTTAATTATTGGCCAGCCCAAAGAGAGATTTTTCATGCATTGCTCACAAAGTGAAAATCCCTTCTAGTGGATGCTGTAAGCATTTTGATTGCCATATCAGTATTGATATATTCTACACTTTACCAAAACACTGTTTTCAAAATGAAAGTAAACCATACATGTGACTTGTTTCTTACACTGGGCAAAATGTGTGTCCAAATTTATAACGATAAGACTTTCCTTACTTGAATTAAAGTCTGATCACCAAGTTTGCCTTTTTAATACAATAATAGGATGCAGGGAGAAAATCACTACAGTGTAGTGCAAAATTTCGGAGGCAAATTGTGTGGGAAAAAACTTCGATTGTATGTGGAATTGTGCAGAATTCTGCAATCTTTTGATCCAAACCAAAGTTCAATTTGTTTATGTTCGAACTTTGTAAAATGTTTTCTGTGTGTTCACCCTGATCTTATAAATAGAAGACCCTATGCAGATAATTTGAAGTATATCAGGAAAGACACATATAATTGAAAGACAATTACCTTTCTTTTGGTTGCAAGATATCCAGGTGGCAATATCTTCCTGATCTCATCAATTGTTTGCCCAGAATTGCATTGATCTTGAAGTTTCAAGATTGCTGATGGTGGGAGTTGCACTGTTGCCTGCTCTTCTGCAATCTGATTGTAAAGACTGCCCCCAGCCTTTGTACGAATTAGCTTAGTCAACAAGATAATATCTTGTTTTTACAGTTGTCCTTGCCAGACTGAGTCACTACTGCACTGCTGTCTAAATCTCCGGCCCACTGATAATGACATGCCATGGAGGAAGTCAATCTGTAATAAGAATATGCCAAAATTGTATTCCATCAACAATCTGGTCCTGTTTATTTTCTAAATAATTTTAATCTGTTCTTGATTTACTACCAACAATTTCAGAGAAACATCAAAATATTATTTTTCAATGTCACACACATTAGTAGAACATTTGAAATTACTTCGACAACTACATTGATAAAACTCCCTAAATTCACCCAATTGTACCTATAATAAGGATCAAAATATTTTCAGGAAAACCATGTGTGTACTAGTAACATAGTGTACAGTGGAACAAATTAAACTGGGTGAGCGGCCTGCATGTACAAAACAACAAACATTTACATAGAAATTTTGCAAACCTTAGAACCATAATTAACTTCCAGCGCCAAGTCACTCAATATTTTGCTCTGCTTTTTTACCCTCTCCTCCAGTTTAGTAGATCACAATGTTTGTCCACCTGGTAAACGTCCAGCCAGAGCTGATGTTGACTCTGGGGGCTTGATACAGCCAGTGAACACTTTAGGCTGTGGTACATTAGTGCAACTGCCTTGTGTGGAAAAGGTTTCTGTTGCCAGTATTACAATTTGTGTGTTGCTTGTAGTCATAGATCCAGTTACACTTCCAGCAGCAATTTCTCTTGAAAAAGTGGAATTTACCACGGTTCGGGCAAAGAACAAGCATAGACTAGCCCATGAAAATTGTTCTGCACTTTGGCCAGGGTCTTTAAGTTTGTTCCCAGCAAGTACAGTCAAAATAAAGGCTTCCGCTGAAATAAAATTCCTGGAGTTTCTGTCCAGATAAATATCATCATCCGTCAGCCCATATTGTTTAAGCATCTCTTCTATTTGTTTATATGCTCCTTTTTTGCACTGTCTCTCATTGAAAAAGCCAAAAGGACTAAGTCCCTTACAAGCCTCCAGAAATATTTTTGAGCCTACTGTTTTAGCTGGAGAAGACATGGGCCGACCAAAATCTGTGGTGTTCATTGTGAAGAGGTATTCCTGGAAATAAATGAGAGAAAAAAAATTACCAGAAAGCTTTCATATATCTTGGGCAGTTCATTGTGACAGTAACTTTATTGAAGCATGAACGAAAAAAGTAAACAAATCACATCGATCTGGAGTGCTCAAGGGGGATCAGTTCATATAAGCATATCAAAATCACACTTCTCTTTACAACATCAATACTTTGATGATAACACCACTAGGGAGAATAAAGAAACTTATCAGCTTTTCAGCAACCTTTTCTACTTAAGATTTATGTCCACTAAAAGTGAAAGCAAAGTCGTATTTGGAGTATAAATAAGGGAACGTTAATTTCAGTAATGCGAGATCTTCAAATTATCAGAGCTAAACAAACAGAATAATGTATGGTAAGCCAAAAGCAAAACTACAAACCATCGGCAGTCCGAATGTTTATTTACATTTATTTAGGTTCACACAGCTGGTTTAAAAATCTATGACACAATCCGATGGTGCGATCGAATTTAGCGATCTCTCTTCGAGGAAAGCAATTTCGTTTATGTTCGTAGCAATACATTTATAGTAGAAGAAAACTAAAATCAAAAGCAAACACTCACCTTGAAAATAGAGCTCCAACGTGGACAGATTTCGAAGTCACCGAGCGCGTCGGGTGACGGCGATCGGTGATCGCAAAGCGTTAAAAAATGCTCAGTTCCAAAACAAAACCAACTCTCCACGCGAATAAGTGGCTACTTAAAACATTAAAAGTAAGGACTACATGAGAATTTCCGTTCATAAATACGGATAGATTACAGAATTCCACGGGGCGGACGTCGATTTTTTCTTATCGTAAAGGATTGCTCGCGATCGCGTGTTTAGTATACGGATAAACACTTCACGCTCTGTTAATATGCAAACGAAGCCTTCGCTCTTTACCGACGAAAAGAGCATTTCACCACTTTCAAACAATACTAATTGTTCCAATTGTATCTCCATTGTCTGTAAACGGACGCAAAGCGAAATTTTACAACTCCCGCTTGGGAATTCGGCAATTCAGGTCTTAAAGACCGAAGTTGGCGGTGAACTTTTGAAACCTCAGTTCCCAGGTCATTGCGCCCGCAAAGCATCATAGGTACCCCACTTTTCCCGGGCGACGCTTTTCAATGGGCGCGATTCTGTAATGGTACTGCTTTTGGTTTTCAGTAAACTTCGTGCGACGGGACTGTGACGATTTCAGTGCCCATCCCATTGGAAGAGTTGTTGGCACAGTTGGTAGTGATGGTCTACTTCCGTCCAGGACCGTTGGGCATTTACTCGCGCCACATTCCAGTTTAGTCGTGTATTCTATCATGGCCTTGTCATAGAGCGTTTCATACTCTAGAGCACGCTTGTGTTTTCCGCAGTCCAAGTGTTTAACAAGCGACGAATGCCGTTTAAATGTCTTGACACATCCCTCTTCTTGGCATGTAAATAATCGCCACTTGTTGGCAGCATCAACATCAACGCTTGACTCATCTGATGACTCATCTACACAGTCTGAGTTGCCTTCTACCTCAGTTACAGGGGTTCGGCCACCTGTTCCTCTGGGTTTTACTGGAACAAAGCTTGTGATAGTCTCGCTGGTCGAGGGTCTGATCTCCATTGTCGGCAGTTCCGATTGTTCAGGGACATCGAACTTTGTCCAGGGAATACTCTCCCCAGGGCCAATGTCGTAGGCTCTCCACGTTCTTATCCCTTCCTGGCCGTAGTGTAGGTTGCTGACAAAGCTCACTTTCTCCCACTTGAAACTCTCGTTGGATGGAACATTGGGAGGACTGCATACCTTCACACTTACGCCGCGCACACTCCTGGAAGACTCGATAGCTTCCTTCATCTGTGCAGCAGTCTCAATTTCGTGTCCAGAATTCAGATATTCTGCCATGTGCGACTTTATAGTGGCTGCCTTACGATCACAAGCGCCCTTCCCTCCCTGTGGCTCAGAAAAGTCAATTTGAGAGATCTGAAGGCCATGACGTTTGGCAATCTGAGGAGCTATAATCAGGGTCTGTGCGCAGTGATAACATCCAGCGTTGTCGTTTCGAATATAAATGGTCTGCAGTTGTGGCATAATAGTCTTGAGCTGACTGAAGACGTCATCAAGTATGGCTAACACCGAGCTACTGTCTTGAGCTGTAGCACTCTCAAACACATGGACGAATGTCATCATCTCCACTTCACCGCTGTTGCCTTTAATTGCCACTGCTATATGCCACGATATACCTCTTTTACCAAACCAATCAGATTGGCTTTCCCGGTACTTACGTGGAAGATATTTCATCGCCCAGTCAAGTACTAAAAGAATGGACGAGGCGCTGAGGCTGCTCAAGATGTCAAGTCTGCATTCATCCTGATTTACAGACCGTAATAAATGGGCTTCCCAGCATTCAACACTCTGTTTGGCCTGGGAAATAACAAACGCCAGTTCTTCCTTTTTATTGTCCGAGCATTCAGCCGTCACTAAGCCTTCCTCAATCTCTCTCACTACAGACGAAACAAGCAAGCAGCGGTCACAGCTGTCACAGTGGGCGTGGTCACAATTCACAGAATAGTTTGGGTTGTCAGGATCACTCAAAGCGTATGCCCTACAGTGGTCAGGGACAGCAGAGCTTTTGGAAACATGAACCTGAGAATGAATTCAAAATAAGCCAATGTTTTATTTTTTGTTGAAAGTGTTCTTTACTACTAACAGTAACTACAGTATAAGCCCTCTTTTTGTAGCATAACCTTTTTTCTGATATCCAGCCTTTCCATGTAGCTATTTTGAGTATGATACAATTACTATTGCGATACCGACTACTTATTAACCAAACATTCAAGGTTAATAAATAGTTTATTATGTGGCTTGTAAAAACAAAAACAAAACAAACAAAAAGAGTCATCGCAAAAATCAGGTGAACAAACGCGTAAGTCAAAACCTTCTACACTCTCTTAGTTTATTAGCGACAGATAACGTTGGAACGTTTTCACGTCTACGACTGCTTTCTTTGTCGTGCTTTTCCATTTTTGCTCGTAGACGAAAGTTTCAATTTCTTCTTGGCTGTTCATTCATTTTCTTCTTGGCTGTTTCCTTCGTCCTGTCCAGCACCAACTCGTTCGTAATTTAACGCTTTGAATTCGCTGTTCTTCTAAAATTTTAGCTCGTCAGGGTAATAGAATTCACTCTCAGCGTGTTCATACATCATTTTCAGCAGGTGGTGGCCTCATGGTTAGTGCGCTCGTTCCAGGAGCGAGCGGTCCGAGTTCGTTTTTTGGCCGAGGTCACTGTGTTGTGTTCTTGGGCAAGACTCTTGACTCTCACAGTCCCCCTCTCCACCCAGGGGTGTAAATGGGTTCCTGCGAATTGTTGGGGAAACCTAACGAATTGCGGGGGAGTGATCATGGCCTGCGATGGACTAGCATCCCGTCCAGGGGGAGTAGAAATATTCCTAGCTGCTGCATGCTACTGAAACCGGGATAAGCTCCGGCAGCTATGAGCCAGTCGGCTCCAAGGCTTCACTTTTTTTAAAAAAAAATTACCTTTCGTTTTATTTTTGCAGACAAGTAATCGGCCCGTGGGAATTACAGGAGAATAATGCCCAAGAATTAGCCAATCAGAGCGCGCATTGTATTGGCTACAAACACAAGCCATGTAAGAAAATGAAATCAAAATATAAAATTGGGTTATATCGAAGCAATCTTATATCAACTGTTGAAATTCGTTTTTAATAAATCTTTTCTTGGAACATTGGCTTTAATTGCCTATGTCCAGTTTCTTTACACATCCATGCAACATATTACAATTACAATAACAACACAAGGTTACCTTGAAATCCCCTTTGAGATACCGCTTAGCTACTTCGAGCTCCTCTTTTTTTATCTTTAGCCCACGACAGACCCAGGCCGCAGTTATCACCAAGTTTCTCAGCGGCTAGCTCAAATTCCTCGAATGCCTTGGCCCCCAGTGCGCCAACATAGTCCAATCCCTGTAATGATTTCCTCACAGAGGCCGAGCAGACATGCAAAACTCTGTAAAGAGTACTGCGTCCCATTGGTTTGAAACCCTCCTCACTGCATAGCTCCTCGTATTGCGAAATGATCTGTGCCGGAATGACACTTCGTATGACATTCGGTATCGTCAGTTCTTCATTAGATGATAATTTCAGTTTTTTCTCGCCAAAAGGAAGGTCTTGGACGATGTGCATGCCTGTAATGAAGTTCAGGAAGTGGCTTAGTTGCCCTGGCGCTACATACATACGAGTGTGCTGTGTAGTCGGCGCCACGGCTCCACGACCATGGAGAAGCTGGTGGTGTCTGGCAATGTCGAACCTATAGCGTGTCAGATCAGGTATCCATTTCTTTAGCATTTTGAAACTAATTTTGTCAGCTAAAATAGAAAGGATTTGTCGGCGAGTGCTCCAGTGGCTTGCATTGTTGTAGCATTCAGTGAGGGCCTCAATAAGTGTCACGTCAGCATGGCCTTTAGTGTCCAGTGGGAACTCGCATGCTTTTGATGACAACAAGGCCTCCCATAGACTCCCTGTATCCTCTGGTGCAATTTCCTCGATTACGGCGTGGACGGCTTGCCGCGCTTTCCTGACGTAATGACGCTTAGTCCATTCTTTGGTCAAATGCCACGGTGTCTTTAGCTTAGACCTGATGGGACTGATATCTCTGCTCGATAAGAATTCATTTAGCTTGTCTTTACTGCTCTCTGAGCGTATGGTCTCGTTATCAGAATCCTCCGAGCTTTCCGATGGTTTGTACGCACTACATGGTGTCTCTGCTGTTAAGTGATGGGTAGGTGTTAAATGAGGCAGTTCATTATCTGAGTCCACCTGGTAAAGTCTGCATGCGAGCCAAGTGGCCCATCAGGCCGGAGCTTATCCCGGTTTCTGAAGCATGAAGCGACTAGGAGTATTTCTACTCCCCCCTGGATGGGATGCTAGTCCATCGCAGGGTTACCCCCAACATTAAGTTCGCCGGTACCCATTTATACATCTGGGTGGAGAGAGGCACTGTGAGAGTAAAGTGTCTCGCCCAAGAGCACAACACAATGTCCCCGGCCAGGGCTCGAACCCGGACCGCTCAATCCGGAGACGAGCGCACTAACCATGAGGCCACCGCGCCTCCCACATCTGAGTCCACTTGATGCAAAACAAGTGTTGATCAGATTATGGACGAAATGCTGTTCTGATGCGCTTACGAATATCAGATAATAATAAAAACAACAAGAAATAATAGCAATGACAAAGTGTCAACGTGCGAACAACAGTTCAAATTCAAACACAGTGGAATCCCGTTAATACGGACACCAAGGGGACATGCCAAAAGTTCCGTCTGTATTAAGCGGGTTCTCAGACATAAAGTCAAGGACACGTGTTTTATCGATGAGAGGAGTAAGGCAGACATTTTTACGGCAACAAAATGTTTAAATTGTACTTAAGGCTCAATAAGTTTAAACTACGGAAACCTAATAGTCATCTAGCATACTCTTGGAGAAATTTGTACAAGTTATCGAGCGGAAATTTTCACAGCACTAAACCATTGTTAAGTTTCTTCGGTAATTGTGACTGTAACTGCATCAAGTTTAAACTATGGAGACCGTGCGCACATCTACTCACTCAGTACTCTCGGACTAAAATTACTTTACTGTTGTTTTTCTAATACTGTCTGCAAAGCGGGGTCGACGATGTTTCAGAGTTTTTTCACTGGGGACACGGAAAAGTGTCCGTTGTACGTATTAATAAGTGTCCGTAATAAGCGGGTTAATTTTACAGACGAAATATGAGCTTTGCGTCGGGACAAACGAAATTGTCCTTAATATCAGGGAGTCCGTATTAAGCGGGTGTCCGTAGAGCGGGGGTTCCATTGTACCTGCAAATTACTAGATAACTATAGTTACAGTGTATTGTAAGATTATCGTCCATACCAAAGTAACATGGCCAAGTGTGCGTGAAAGCGACTCCAAATCTTTCCAGGGCGTGGCACATGCTGCTCCTTCCTCCATATCAATACTCGTGATACTAGCAACACTGGAAACTGAGCTTTCGAAAACACTTTTTCTGCAGTCTCTACAAATGCCTGGCGGTACAAACAGAACAACTGTCACCTTCAAACCAAATTCGCCCCGACACGTGAAAACTAACGCTCGTGTTTAAATAGAAGTGTTTTATTCAAATTAAAATGGAAGCTGTGAAAAGAAGAACAAAATCCGAGAGACCGTAAGTAAGCATGTTCCTATTTCAAAGATCCCTGTCTGGTAAGTGAATTGAATTTCTGAGCTGTGCTTGCTAGCAAGAAAAAGGTTTACACAGAGATGGTTTAGCCGTTTCACAGCGCGAGTACGTCCAGCTATTTTAAAGCCTACCAAAATAAAAGTCAAGGATTAATCGCCCCGCAGATTTCAAGCTAGAGCAAATACGCCTTAAAAAGGGTCTAAACGAAAGAGAAAACTTCCAGTAGAGTAAGAGCAACCTTTCGTGAATATTCAGAACACGTAATGAATAAAGCTAGTTCCTTTTACTCTGTTATATATGGATACTATTTAACAGAAACAAAAAATAACAGGCATATATCGCCAAGTCCAAAATCTGCACTAGAGAAACAAATGCCCTGTCTGTCAAATCCCTCGCCAAGGTCGTTTGAAATAAACAACCAGTTTCAGTTCGATTCGTAACGTTAAATAACTTAGCGTGTCTTGCCGACTTGCATGTTACCTTTTGCTCCTAGAATTTCCTCCGGCCCTCGTAAATCAGTATTCAGTTCTGAACACGGTTATCTTTAATCTGAGACATAGTTTACCTGATCCAACTGGAACAAACTTCCCCGTCGTCTTAAAGATGTGGTCCGATACCATTTTCGTAATTCCTCGATCCGCTTTTCTATTTGCTCCATGTTGAGATAAGATTTGTGGCACACAGCACTTAGAAGTGTTTCGCCACCAGCCAAGTCCGAGTTCACACCTGTGGTGTGGGCAGATTGTGTCTAATCTCTGCGTCTCGTCCTCGCGGAAAATACCCACTCTAGCAAGTATAAGTTCACTTTCCGTTGTCACTCCAGAAAATGACCAGTGAGAACAATGATTCGAAATATCCTTTGAGCAATTGCGTAAAGTAACAATTTCAAGACTCTTGCTTTTATCTAGCCTATCAAACGAGCAGTCTGTTCCAGTTATTCTCTGAAAAGAGCATGAAAACGCCATCGCTGAACTGCGTAGCGTGAGACAGACCGTAGGAAAATTCCTTTAATTGGGATCACAACTTGTTTATAATTAGCAACCATAACCACAATGACAAATAGTTCATTTCAAAGCTTTATATCAAAAATTGCGTAGCCCCTAGCGATTAATGATGAAAACTTGATTCTTTAAAGCATAAATTCCTTACAATTGGCAGCCGTTTCAAAAATAGAAATGGTATCAATTAATTAACTCTTGTACCGGTAAAACAGTATCATTCACCTGAAAAGAATACAGTAAACGCACTGCATATGCACTGTTCACATAAAAAAAATATCATACAAGTTAGTGATAAACCAAGCATGCCTTAGCCGCTGTATTTTCTAAACAGTAATAAATGACAAAACTTCGCAAGAACAAGAAGACATATCTTTTATTGAATTTGGGGCTTTGAGCTGCAATGATACAGCGGTCAGTTACGGTAGGTCACGCAATCTCTTGTATGATTTCACGAAAAATTGCAATTTTGAGCGCTCTCTCGTATAGCACAATCTAATTTCCACAGAAAAAAAATTATATCAGCTAAGAGCCCATCTCCTTTGAATTCTACGTGATAAATGTCATTTGATTTTGTGATAAAGGTAGTAGGGTAAATTATTTTTTGAAGTTTACTAGTAATTTACATGGAAAAACAGAGGGCTTTCCTTCAGGTCTCACTCAATATCTTAATGTTTTTCAAATGTCATAGGAATTGTAAAATAAAACCTGCAAAAGTTGTAGAATAAGCTGAATACAAGTGAATGTCTTCGGGGTTTATAGTTACGGCAAGCCGTTAGCTTCAAAATGGCTAATTTTTGAGTCTAATTTTCCAATGCCGGGCCCCGAAATCGAGTATCGTCATTTTCTGCCGAAACAAAACCCCATTTGACAAATGAACCACATAGCGATTAATAGTTCAATATGGACTACTAATAGCCAATGTTTGAGCGATTTTGAAATTTTGAAATTTGCCGCTCAATTTTTGATTTTTATGGACATGCACTCTTAAGAGTGACTCTCTGCAGGGACCGAGTGAGATTGAAAAAATG
>NC_138147.1:14282500-14305000 GCF_964199315.1 Orbicella franksi
ATATATCAAACACTTAAGACAGAGGTTGACCACATTACCAAATACCTCTAGGTTCGTCAAAAATACTCCGCTACGCGCCGTATTTTAAACTCTGTTCTCGGTGTTTGGAAATGTATTCAAACACGGTCTTTCGTGTTTGATATGTATTACGTATAAATGCATGTTTGAGTAACTCCACCACCTCATATGTTATTCGCTCATGCGAATGTCATTGAATGCCAACTTTCGTTTCATGAAATACTCTGACTTGGCTATTACATTAACACCAAACCAAAATTTTGAATCAGTCTTTAATGATTAATGAACATTTCTTGAATATTACTTTCTCAATTGTAGGCAAGCTGCTTCTGCAAATTTGAATCTTAGCAGTTTATAGTTACGGCTTTCCAGGTCACAAAGAAAGAGCTGTGTTTCTGATCGATAATTCGCTCAACTGTAAATGCGCGATCACGTCTTTCTCAACAGAGGAATCAGCCTAACTGCATCATCCAAACTATAAGTAATGCTGTTTGTTTAAATCAAAATGTATTTTCTTTGGAAATACCTCCTTTAAAATACTATTTAGTCTTGTAGTTATATTTATACAACAGCTTTAGACTATTTGTACAAGTCTATTGAGACCTTAGCGAGAGATCCATAAGTCCATCGTAAGAAATTAGGGACCTATAGGAAATCACCGCGACGCCAACGAGAACGTCACCAGACAAAACAGTTAATGAGTAGAACAATAGTTCTGCTCGTGCGTTTGAAATCTTGGTACATTTCTTAACAGTCTTTTGCAAAAAAACAACGTGAAATGACCTAATGTTCTACGAGTTTTGGAGAACGCGAACCGCAGTGGCTAATTTTTCGTATCTTCCTTTGGATTTGAACTTTGTCATTGCGTATTTAGCCTGAGCAAGTTTTTAGACCGATAGACGTACTAAAAAGAACTGTACAGTTGAGACATTCGAAGGTAAAATATAAATCTAATTTTTACAAGGCGTTGTCTTCGGCGTCGCCGTCGTCATGACTAAAAATCCCTATTAAATTATGTCCTTTTCTCGGACCAGAGAATACCAAGAGTAATCTAAAAGGGAAAAAGTAATGACTCTCAAAGATTTAAAATTCGACTAGTTCTGGACATTCCTTCACAAACCAAGTTTGATAAAGATTAATCAACTTCCAATCTTGTAATCTAGCGCTTGTTCTCAAAAATACATGTTCTTTGCTGCTCTGTAGGATCTTTTTAGCCAATTTATTTGTTTAGTTGGTGGCGTTTGGTAATATAGTATAGACATTACGGAAGAGAACTTTCGACGATCAGCGGAGATCTGTTCTTTTAAGCATGTTCAGCGCACTGTCTTCGTCACGTTTTTCAACTTAGTGTTGATGTCGTCTTTCTTGAGCATTGATGTGCCACTCGATGAAGGCTTGACAGAGCTGCTTCCCGAGGCTTCTTCACTTCCTCCACTTGTACTGGCTCGGAAATTGTTTCGAGTTTCTTGGACTACGTCACCTCTATTTTCACCAAGGATAGGTTGCTCCTCATCATTTTGTCGCCTTCTCATTACTTGCTGCCAGCGGGCTCTGAGATCTCTCCGCTTGACGACAATTGCGATGATGGCAATCAATAAAACAATTCCAGTAACTGTCCAGGCGACTATTTTCTTAATGTCAGTGTCATCATGCGGGTCAGCTACAGATGTACAGAAAAAAGAATCGTGGCGTTTCTAAGGTATTATTTTTGCATTCAAAAGTGAAAACTACAGCTATAGGAAATTTAATTGAAAGGTTGTAACACTCTATTTATAGCCGACGAGTTCTCCCACCGTATACTAAATAGGAAAAACTACAGAAATCATTTAACTAATTTCAAGTCTTCTTTTGAAGTTGGGGGTGTAACAAAACGCTTAATGACGTGGTAAGGAAGCACAACTACCGTAAATGATCTTATAAACTTTCCCTCTTTTATAAACGCCTCCCATCCATTAAACGCCCCTCGTATGGTATAAAGTTTGAAATAGACGCCCTCTCTAATAAACGGCCCGTTTCCAATAGACGCCCCCCAAAAAAATCGTCTGAAAATCAAGAAAACGCTCTGTAAAGCAAAATCGCGCAATTTATTTAACATCTTGCTTGCTTGAACAGCGATGGTTTACGAATTGTATCCTGTTCGATCTCAAGTTCAAAGTACGGATATCGTTCTTTTATTTTGTTAATTTCTGTGCTCAGAATGAGGGCAATTTTCTTTCCGTTTTTTCTAGTTCGATAGCATTTAGGAACAACAACGCCCACTTCACGTTTACGTTCTCCAAAAACTGCGACAGTGAGGGAATTCGTGTCAGGAGCGTCCAGAAAACCAGGAAGCACTTTTGAGAGCTCGATAGGAATATGCCCAGCTAAATCCAAATTCCCCTCGGGGATACTACTTTAAGCACACCAACAGCATTTGGATCATTTTATAGTCATATAGTCATATCATAGATCAGGTCCTGCACAACTTCCTGCACATGTAAGCGCACGGTGAAGTAAAAAGTTCTAGCTCTCCAAGTTCCCATTATGTCCACATCTACCTCGCACAGAGGAGAAAAGGAGCGTAGCTTCACTGTGTCGTTGAAATACGAGGCGATAGATTACGCTGAGAAGGAATCAAACCATGCAGCTGCCAAAAAATCTAAAGTTGATGTGAAGCGTATCCGCGAGTGGCGCTAAAACAAGGCATCAAGGTATCATGAGCTCTAACATTGACAGATATAAGATGGCGTGCGGAGTGAAAGCTCTTCCCAGTTTTCGCAGTTTTGGTGCTTTAATTCCTCTGTTATTTATGTCTATGACCACAAGTTATTGGATTAACTCCACTCCAAGGCCAGAAATCCTCTTACTTAGCGAATTTGTACATACTGGCAATACAACTTTGATTAACTGGCGGACGAAACCTTCGAGTCTAGAAGAAATATATTTTGGAGCTAAACTGACTTACTATCCAAACAGCGAGTCCTGTTTTCAGCTGACGAGAATTAACAAAAGCAGGAATATTTCTACGAATCTTGGTCCTACAGTGGAAAACACAAGTAGAGTGAGTTCTATCAGGAAAGTGTGCGCTGGATGCCTTAAAGTTCTCGGGGCGAACCATAATGGCGTCGAGTGTTCGAGTTGTTCTTGAGTATTACATTACAAGTGTTCGGCCATGAGTAGGAAGGATCTATCTATTTATCTATCTATCGCTGTCACGGAACTTGGTGTTGCTTTACTTGCTCCTTGCCTCAATTTTCGGATAGCTTTTTTGAAAACTCCATCGACAACGCAAATTGCTCAGATTCCTTCACTTCAAGCGACGAGTCTGTTCTTTTGCTGACTGAGTAGTTCACTTCAAACATCAACGCGTATTATAAGAGAAATTTGAAGATTGGTCACTTTAATATAAGTAGCTTTCACGGCAAAGCGGACGATGTTATAAACTTACTCAATGCGTGCTGATTTGATATTATTTTTCATGGCAGAAGGAAAAGTCGACGGGTCAGTGAGCAGCTCTCTTTTTGCTCGTCCAGAATATCGCATTATCCGCAGAGATAGAAAAAAGGGTGCTGGCAGCATGTGATGTTTCTTGCTGACTTTAGTATTGATATGCTGTCAGAATCTGGGTCTTCAGTCGGATCAAGTTATAATCTTTCGAATTTTTGCGACCATTTCTGCTTGGCAAACACAATATCTTCTCCTACAAAAGTCACAGCTTCAACGAAAACGTTGTTGGATGTTGTTCTTGCGTCGCATCCTGAGCGATTTGCCTCAAGCGGCACCCTTCATCTTGGTATTAGCGACCATGATTTAATTTACAATGCCGGTTAGAAAACAAAGACTACCTAAACCGATCGTATTGAAGAAGTATTGAATACCGATCCGATGAAAAATTTTGATGAGCCAGCTTCTCTTTCAACCTTAAGAGACACCCCATGGGACACTGCTTATGTGTTCGATGATTTGAATGATATTTGGTCCTACTGGGGAAGCCTTCTCAAGCACGCTATAGATGATCACGACCCAAGCAAGCGTGTGTACCTTAAAAGCAAGCACCTGCCGTGGATCAACCAGACTATTCAAAATCAAATGTGCTTCAGGAATCATTTGTATGGAAAATTGCGCCGATCCAAGACGAGTGAAAAACTGGAACAACTAGTCAAATGCAATGAGGACGTGTCAGACTGACTGCCCATTCGCAGTAGAGTTTCATAAGGGAGCCTTCTAGGCCCGCTTCTCTTCAATATCTTTGTGAATGATGTTCATAGCCCAGCTGGATCTTCCTCCCTACGTCTGTACGCTGATGACACGACGCAATATATCGCTCAAGAGTGTCCTGCTATACTCGAATCAACCTTGAATCAAGACATAAAGAAATTAACCGACTGGTTCACAGCGAACTATCTGCAAGTAAACACCAATATAGCTTAAACGGTGGGTAGTTCTCGTCATAGGCCCAGTTCTGACGCCGAACATTTCATGAGCCGAACCAAATATATTGAATTAAGTACATGAAAAGTTCGGCGTCTGAATCAGTTAAGAACGGCTATTTGAATTTGGAACGGCCCAGCCGTTCTTCCCGCCTAGCTCAGCCGGGAATTTCGGCTTTGGAACGGCTTTGATTCAGACGTCGAACTTTTCATGAGCCGAACCTAATGCATAACTTATTGTAACGTATTTTACAAGCAGTTTTTACTTTGCCTGAAAATCGCTGACATTTCGATGTGTTTTGGTTTAAACTAAATAAAGTTCGGCGAATTAAGTTCGACGTCTGAATCAACAGGTGTGCTTTTGGTAATTTGGGTCGGTCCAAATTCGAATTAAGTTCGGCTCATGAAAAGTTCGGCGTCTGAACTGGACCATACATTCAATATTTGAGTTGATGACATGCCCATTGAAATTGAACCGACTCTTAAAATTTTAGGTGTAGCGGACCGAGACTTGTCCTTTAAGCCCCATGCTTACGATCGAGTTGGAAAAAGCATATGCTATGATAGCTGCTTCACGTAGGATTAAACGCTTAGTTCCATCTGACGTTATGATCTCTCTGTACAATAATAATAATAATTTCAAAACTTATAAGGCGCAAATGTCTATACAAATATATTAAAATGCGCCACAGGAAAAAAAATAGCTGAAAGATAAAAAGTTAAATCTGTTAGCATAATCTTAAAAAAAATAAGCTAAAAATAATTTATAATCTAAGCTAAAACTACAATCTCATAATCTAAGTGGTACAAAATGCTTTGTTAAAAAGGTGGGTCTTCAACTTTCTCTTAAAAGTGTCAATAGAAATGGATTCCCTGATTAATCTAATGATAACTTAATGATAACTAAGTAGGGTACTATCACCAGAACTTCTAAAATTATATTTAGATACAGGCTTAGGAGTAATTAGAAACCTTAAGTACGAAGGTGCTAAGCCCTTAATAATCTTAAAACAATCAACAGGATTTTAAGTTCAATTCTGAACTTTACGGGCAGCCTAATAAAGCAGGGCAGCCTAATCTACTAATAAAGGAGTAATGTGACAATATTTACTTTCATTGCATATTAATCTAGCACACATGTTCTGCACACGCCGTAGCTTATTGAGTTAATGCTCCAGCAGACCATATTGAAGACTGTTACAGAACTCAATTCTGTTTGAAATAAAGGCATGAACCAGAGTTTTGGTGTCGTCTTAGATAGATATTTTCTTATGCGTCTCAGATTACACAAATAATGGAAGGCAGAATTACATGTTTTTCAAATATGGACTGCCATCGTCAGCTTGGAATCAAACTATGAGCCCAAGTTCCTTGCAGACGACACAGGAGTGATAGTTGCAATGCCGACACGAAGGCTGTTAATAGATACTTTAGCTAGTTGCTGCGATGTGCCAATGATCATGAATTCAGTTTTATCATCGTTCAGTTTCAATTTGTCGTTCAGCATCCAGTTACGAATGTCTTCGATACGAATGGCTATCGTCCGCATAGCAATTGATCTCTAAATTATGTTTGCCCACAATTTCAAATATCTTGCTAACATACACAACAAACAACAAATGCCCGAGGCACGAACCTTGAGGTACACCGCATTCCAAATCAAACTTCGTTGAGAGCGTGCCGTCGATTGAAACTTGCTTACTTCTGCCACTTAAATATGATGCAAACCAGGAAGGTGTCGTATCCCGAACTCAAAATGCAGACCCAAGCCTCTCAATTAAGATACCATGATCAATGGTATCAAAAGCCGCGCTCAAATCCAACAGAACAAGCAAGGTGACATGCTGTCTGCTCATCTTTAATAAAATGTCGTTTTTTTACTTTCAAGAGAGCGGATTCCGTGCCGTGAAACTTACGATATGATGATTGTAGCGCGGAAAATAAATATATTCATGTTGCCTACGTGCTACCACATATTGAATACTGTTGCCTGCTACTGCTGGGAGTCTCTACATCTTTAAAAATTACCATCGAATGTGCCAGTCACTACGCGATTAAGGTGGCTGAACACAGTTTTTGATACCTGTGTTTCATTCACCTTTTTCTCTAAAACCCTTCATCCCTCGGTCGTCAAAAATGGCAGCAAGCTAGTTAACAACACAAACTTTGGTTTTTTGATGGTTAAACTGACGTATGTGCCGTTGCCATGGCAACATGAATAAATAAAAACAGACCTTTAAAATCGGTTTTGTTTATTTGCAGAAAATCTAATCATTAGATTTTCTTTATAATTTGCATGCAACAAGCTTGTAACGATTCTCACATGTTAACACCATTTTGCTAATAATTTAACAGAGAGATCTTTAATTATCCCTTGTTGAAGGTTCACTGGAATATCTAGAATTTCCTTTGTTAAAGTTCAATTATTTTCAATACTCCAGTTACTTATTTCCTAAAGTATTTTCGTGCCAAATTTCGTGAAATTCTAATGAGCGGTTCTCGAGAAATAGGCGTATTTCCGAGAGTGCAATTTTCATTCAATCGCAATTTTTTGACTTACTACGCATGCGCTGCATTTAACTGGGTTCTTTCGGTAAGAAAGAAAAAGCTGAGAATTGCTGGGTTCTTTGCATCGCTACCTTTTCTAACATATCTTTGTAATAAAAGACTAAAGCCATCAATACGCTGCGTTCAATTATAGAGAAAAATAGCACAGATACTGCGGGTGTTGAGTAAATAAAATGATCGCTCTATTGACGGCATGTTTGTTTTTTGCAATCCTTGTGCGCGCGCTGAATTGCATCAGCAAAAGCGCGCGCAAAACTGTGTTCGGCCACCTTACGTCGTTACTGAACTCGGCTACCTATGATCTATGGCTAGGTAGACTAGCTATGGCTGCCATGGACACGCTTGAGCAAAGACGTATCATGCAATCGCTCATTACTTGGGCTTCCATAGGAAAGTCCGAGTCATGAAAATGCAAGCTGTCGGAGCGGGGAGGGGGGGTCATTGTCCCAGGCGTTCCATGCGTAGACCGTGGAAAGTGGGGACGTGAACGCGACATTGCTCGCTCTTCGTAACAGAATGTGGTGCCTTGCGAAGAAAGTTTTGGCAAGAATCGCGCCTTACTGACACTTCCATCTCACATACACATAGGCTTTAAGAAAGTCTCGGTCCTCGAATTATATTGCTTGAAAGCCAGCCAGGTAAGCAAAGCTCATGCTCGAAACGTTCTCGTGAGATAACAACTGAGCCGATCGCGGTATGACTTCAAACTACGAACTGAACACTGACAAAAAAATAGGTAGTTAATGACTGAATGTGGCTCCTGCCGTTATTATTGAGAACACTGCAGTAAAACAAATCATATTGCAATAAAACGAGCTAGATACGAAAACGTTTTTGGACTTGTTTCTTGCACCGCGCAAAATATGTCGATCTCCAAATTTGATAGGACTTTCGGTAAACTTGAATTAAATATCTTACCTCCAAGTTAGTTGGCTTTCTAGTAAGGTGCGGGGAAAACATAACATTGTGTGAGTCTGGAGACAATTTGTGCAGGAAAATTAAAACTTCGATTGTGCGGGGAATTGCGCGGGATTATTGACGAATCAATGTTCTTGCCAAGTCCTAAGGAAAATCTGCATTAACGATAGTTTAGCCAAATTTATTTCACTAGTAGTTCAAATATACTTAGCAGTCTTAGCAATCGCGAGTTCTTTTAGAAAACTGTGTCTGGCTGCTAAAGAAAATCATGTTGTGTGACACGAACTAGACGAGAATGAAACCAAAATAAATAGCAAAACAGAATGTCGCATCTTCCCGTTATATAAATGAGTCCCTTTAAATACTCTCGCCTTGAGTCAATAAAAATATGTAGCTTGAATATTTCTTCATAAACTGCGTTAGGGGTCGCAAATTCTCGGAAGGTATCCGCAAAAGACACTACTTGAAAGTTTCTGCAAATTATGTGCAATGTAATTTGACGCCCTGTTATTAGCCTTGTTTTCGCGAAGGAGTTTATCATGATTCGTTTTGGGCTCTCTCGAAAGAGGTTATTCGCCCTCCAATGGAGATATGACTCTTAAAAGGGTTTAAGATCGCAACACCGCGAAGATGTTCAGCTGCACAATCCACTCGGATCGCCACGATAGTAAATATCCTAGGGGAAAATATCCTGATTCGTTTATTTGCTTTTATTGTGTTCAATACGCGTACTTGTAAAGTACGATTTGATATTGCGGTACGAAGCCCGAGTAAACGCTCCTAGAGCGTCTAGTGTTATTTTTTAAGTGTTTTAGACTAGATGGCCCAAGTTATATTTCTCGGTTTTTTTACACCTAGGATAACTATAATTTAAGAGGAAGTGGCTTAAATGTTGTACAGCCACCATATAACACTCTTGTCATACACAACTCCTTTCTTTATAAGATTGCCCACATGTGAAACCAGTTACCAGCCATCACCAAACACTCGACCACTTTGACACAATTTCGTTCTCGTTTGAATGGTGTGGAATTTGCAGGGTGCCGGTGTATGAACTGTATTTTCTAACTCAAATTTTTAATATTAGGACTAGTGGCTCTTATGAATATTTTATATTTTAATTCTGATTTTATCTTAGCGAATATAGTAATTGTAAGTAGTAATGTGTTATTGTAAATAGTCGTGCGTTTTTGTCATGAGCCCCTGGCTCGGGAGATTGGGCAACCACTCCCTATGTTTGCGACTTAAAATAAAGTTACATTACCTTACCTTATCAATACAAGAACTGAAAGGAAAACACAAAGGGCAAGGAAGAGAAAGGCTTGATGGAAGTGGAAGAAAACTTACGGATGATAACCTTGAAGAAATAATTCTTGAATGGATCCATGGCAGAAGAGCAAGCGGCCTCCGAGTGTCACGCAAACTTATCATGATCAAGGCCGAACACTTGTACGATGAAAGATGTCCAGAAAGTAATCAAAGGAGACCTATGGCCAAACTCGTGGATTAAGTAATGTAGAGATGAAATATGTTGGTGAATTTGCAATTATTGGTGTATTATTAAAGGATGTTAAAAGAAGCCGGGTCCGTACCACGCAAGGTCGCACTTATCTCACAAAGCGTAGCCTTTTGTTGCACACACTGATTACAAACACATACGTCCAGAATAGCTAGGGTGGCAAAATTGCACCTGAACATGGCGTGGTAAAGGTTAAGGATTCCTGGGTCGCAGTCAGAGGACACTCCTGCCAAAAAAATCCATAGAATACTCTTCCCCCCCCCCCCACTCTCCCCACCCCCTCACCCACCACACACTCACAAACACACACCCAGATCTTGATGTTGATGTTTGTCTGCCTGCTGGGAAAATTTGCATGTTATCAAATCGCACGAGCTTACAGCCCTTTTTCATTGCATTTCACTCAAGGCTATAGGTAAGGTTTTTTATGAGACAGCACTTCTTAGCCGCTTGTCTCTATATATTGCACGTAAAATACATC
This sequence comes from Orbicella franksi, assembly GCF_964199315.1. Classification (NCBI taxonomy): domain Eukaryota; kingdom Metazoa; phylum Cnidaria; class Anthozoa; order Scleractinia; family Merulinidae; genus Orbicella; species Orbicella franksi. The sequence goes on from NC_138147.1 coordinate 14,292,414, forward strand.
AAAATAGGTAGCCTCTTTGGCAACCATTTTTAGCGTTGATCCAAAAAATCTGTCGACCTATAAATATGTGTTCCAACAAGCTCACAGGGGTTTTCTTTCCTTTCGTTATCTTTTCAATCAGGAAGCAAAAGTGTAAACAAAAGACAGGGTAAGAATCATTTAAGCTTATCAAAATCAATTATTTAATAATTTTTCTCCAAGTTTATGTGCATTTCACATCCCACTCAGAGTTCAGATCAATGTACTAAAATAAGCAAGACAAGTACAGAAAACACAATTTTAATCTACCCTTAACTCGATGTCGGTTGAAGGTGGACAACTCAACACGAAAAACTTAATGCTATAAACTGCAAAGCTTTGAACGAAGATCCTGCTTGATTGAACGTTGGATCTCACAGGAGATCTAATAAGCCAGACAAGTAAAGTAAAACGATAGTAAGTCAAAGACTACTGCAAGGCTGACACAACGTCGTATATTTAAAACAATATTTCGGCTGGCCTCAGGTTTAGATGTTACTAAATTATAAAAATGAAGTTGCAATATTATATAATGGTGCCGATGTTTGTCCTGTCGTCAATAGCTGTTTCGTTCATTAAAAATTGTTTCGCTCATATAAGTTCATTAAGGTTGACGACTTAAACACATTCTCATCAAAGTTTACCACATTAGTACGAGATTTATTCATTTTCAGGTCATTTTCCTGCAAACAAATGCTCATCTCCTGGTCATTTTTAACGCCTGGACAACTCAATTGCTCCTGAAATTCAGCCTTCAAGTTGGCCATAGTACTAATTCCAACATTCGAAGTCAACCCCACTTCACTTTAGCGAAACACCTAATATTATTATTGTCAATTTGGACTTTGAATAGTAACAGCGCAACTGTACGGTTACTATTCCAACATGGCGTCGGGCTCGGGCGCTCTCGTTTGGTCCGACTAATTACGAACGGTTTCTAAACCTGAGTGAGTGACACATCTGCATGTCGGAGTCCCCACAACAAACACGTTTCTACGCTTCGCGAATCCACGAGTTTAGAAATGACTTGCTTAAGGCGACCCGGAAGGCTGGCTTCAGAAGTATATGCTCCGAAATGGACTCTCACTGAGAAGAAAGACGACCACTGCCCAGCAAGAGGCACATAGAGTTATCTATAAACTGATATCCTATATACTACATGTTCACCGTCTTTCGCGACAACACGAAAATAAATCTTCTTGCATTATAGCTATAGATGAAACGCCTGCATGGGATGATATGGTGTCCGACACTACTGTTGATAAAGTGGGAGCTGCATCCATCAAACTTGAAGACGACGGGGCATGAAAACTGAGTCATGGTCACGGTATGCTTATTTGCTCGGGCTAACGGAACAAAATCGAAACCGTTCGTTGTGTAACACCTGTCGCACTTTGTAATAAAATAGCTGTCGCACTTTGTAATATAATAACAAGTTGTCGCACTTTGTAATAAACTAAGCTGTCGCACTTTGTAACAACAAGTTGTCGCACTTTGTAATGAGCTTTAAAATTTCCTTTGAATAGGATGTTTGGTAGAAATTATATGACTTCACTAATCCCCCAGGGCACAAATAAGTTCTTCCTTGATATTTCGCTCTGCATACTAAACTGAGGGGACGAAAAAAAAAGCGTTCTCCTCCACGCTTCTCGGAATTGTTATTTTGGAGATCACACAGCTTGCTTAGCAACAATGGAATGCAGAGGGGAAATAACTCCTGGTAAAAATAAAAAGATGCGCGAGAGGGTTGAGTTCAAGGGTTAGCAAGGAAGATGGAGGCTCCAAGTGACTCGCCACTTGTTGCTCTATATGAAGTTTTTCTTTTTTTGTGAGGGGGGTGGGGGGGAGATAGTCACAGGACTTAAAATAGTTGCTTCAATTGTGGGTAAAAGTCGGGGTACCTTGAACACCATTACAAGACAAATTCCAAAGTTCTTCGAAATATACACGCAATGCAGTGTAAATGGCCTATAGGCCCGCGCAGTATATGCAAGCACGGTAAATTGTAAAGGCAATTTCCATCGGTAGTTATCTTGAATGCCTTTATTCCCTTAGTACCCTCCTGGTCTTGAATTAGGGTTGAGCTAAAATGGTCTTCTGCTGACCTGTTCTAAACTTTAATGTTAAAAAGTGTATCTTGGGTTATTCGACTGTCATATTTCTTTTGCAAATCTTCGACAAGACGTCTAGATGATGAGCTGGAGTCTCCCACCGTTAATTTATTTTTAAGATTCAGCAGGTCTTCGTGAATGCTGCTAGACATAAGGAAAGCTCACAGCAGGCAACTCACTGTGAGCAAAATAAACCTCTAATATAACCAATGACAGCTCAGATCGTAGCCAATAAAATCAACTGAGAAACAAAGGCCCAGAGTAGCACGATCTGTCAGTGCTCACGTGCGGAAACCCTTCCGATGCCACCGCAAATGTTTCGAAGGGAAACTTCATTTCAGAATGGTTTCAAGTTGCTCTGAGTAGGTAACACGTCTTTCAATTTGGTGTCAGTTTTGACGCCTAAGAGCCGCCTATTTCTATTCCTTTTATTTTATCCCTTTATGAGCTGCTCTATCGTGTTTTTGCAGTTTCGGAGTAGAAAAGAAAGGGGAATATTTTCATAAGCGATGAGGCTTACGAGACGCTGTTGCTGCTGGTACAAGGAAATTGTAACGTGCCGTGGCAGAACGCACACACGAACAGAGGAATGCGGTAGTGCGCTATTGGCGCCAACGTAACAGCTTGCACCTTGGACCTCAATCTACCCCAACACTGTACTTTGATGGCAAGAAAGTAGTTAAGAAGTCATCGATAGGAAGTCTTGTTGCAACAACATTTGATCAAGCAAAAGCTGGTGGATGTGAAAAAACTGCGGAATCGAGCCGCAGCTGACTTCGCAGGTCTGAGCGAAAGAAATATCCTACGAGTGACAAACAACGAAGCGAAGTATCGCATTCACAATGTCAAGTTCACAAACAAAGCTACACCAAGGCCAGTATTCGCCAAGATCGTTCAAGGTTAGCATCATATTGACCTGATGGACTTAAGCAAAGGGGCTGTCAACCACAACAAGCACGTGCACAAGTATGTTTTGAACGTAATGGATATTTTCAGTAGGTATTTGTAGTTGGGGCCGCTGGAAAAAAAGTCAAGCGAACAAGTTAGTCGGGCACTTCAGAGGATTTATAACGAGCACGGTCCACCGGATCGCTTCCAAAGTGACCTAGGAAAAGAATTCGAAGGGAAGGTTAGACCTCTTAGCAAACAATTACAAATAACGCTAATTAAATCGAGACCCTACCACCCGCAGTCCCAGGCAAAGGTTGAGAGATCGCATAGACGATTAAGAAAAAATTCATGTACGACTTAGCCGTATCTCTGGGCAAAAATGGGGTTAACTGGGGAGCGAATCTTGAGGACTACAACCGGATTTTGAATGAGGAATGTAAAGAATAACTTGGCTGGAGGTCTCCTTTCGAAATATACTACGGGCGGAAGTCAAATCAATTAATGAAGGCGTCGCTGGACTGTGTAGATTCTGATGATAACATCGTTACCACAGCGCCTAAAACATCGGGAATTGCCCGGCCACCTGAAGAAAGTAAAGAAGATCAGACAAAGAGCTAAGCTTTACAGCAAGAAGCTTAACGATGGAATGGTAAAGAGCCACAAGCGACGCCACAAAGCGGAAACTTTTAAAGTAAAAGAGCACGTCCTAGTACGGTACAGACCGCAAAAAGGAGGTAAACTTCCTCCGAAAAGAAGGTGTGTTGTTAAAGGTACAGTAGTAAAAAAGAGAAAACAAATCCTGACCCATAAAAAGTCAGGTTTAGGTCTCCTAATTCTTGTAAACACATAGAAAAATGGTTTTCGGTAGGAGACATCGCAAGGATTAGGAAACGCCTCCCAGGAAGCACAAACAAGGATAAGCAGAAAATAAAACAACTTCGAAAAAAATTGTACAAACCATTAACAGCCTGCGATCGTTTTCTGGACCTAGACTTTTCTGACATGGATTTGTCTCTCATGTACCATCCACCAGATGAAGGAAACTGTCACTTTGGGGCACTGTGCTTCTGGTTAAACCGTCTTGGTATACACAGATTACCAGAAACTGTCCGGGAAGAAATTGTGAAGTACCTGACGAACAATCCAAACGACAGTGAAGGTATGCCTTTGGAGCTTTTTTGCGGCCACGCCCTGGGCAGAATATTTACACTCAATGGCAAAGAATGGCACCTATGGTGACTAAATCACTTTACAAGCGACAGCAGATTTGTAAAATATTGCTGTAGTTTCGACTTTGGGACCTGATGCCACAGTGCTGATTTCTCCCTCTTCTAGCATACCCACTGCAAGAGTTCAGTGGGGCATTATGCGAGAGCTACGGAGAACACTACATATGTGTGGACGGCAGAGTGTTGCTGAAGGAGGAAGAAGAAGAGGTGGAAGATGATGAGCAGGAAGAAAGGGCAGAAGAAGAGATGGAAGATGATGGCCCAGATTTGTTATCTACTCAGGAGGATAACACACAAGGCCAGTATATAGGAAAGGAACGAGAGCTGCTTGAACAAGATCAACACCGTATACAAATACCCATCAACTTTATTGAGAGCCAGACCGCTGAAATGGCATTTAAGAACGACAATACCGTCCCCATAGAAAGGGTTCCGAATGAAATTTTAGAGAATATCCTTTTCGAGGACTTATTATCTTCAGGTTTTTCCTGGCCTAACCATGTATGCCGTATGTATAACAACCTATGTCAAGTCAACGTCCGATTTCGTGATATCACCCGTAGACTGGTTGCGATGCTGCAGAGTATTTACTTCTCTGATGGTGGTGAACTTGGCATCGTCAGCGTCAGAAGCCTACTTAAAAAATTCGGATCTTCGAGTGGCGTTAGGCTGAAGGTACGGCGAATAGTTGCCAGGCCAAATTGGGCAAATGCTTGGCTGGATCTACGATGTCGTGGTTTGGGATAGTTTGACATCCTCAACATTTTCTGGCGAAAAAATCAAAAGTAGCATTTTATTAAAATCTGCGTTGTTTGTTTTCAACAAAGCCATCTATATCTTACAATATAATTTGGAACAACAAAGATATTAAGATAGATAATAAAACAATATATTATTCAAATTATGTTAAAACAGGTATCCTGCTTATCAACCACTTGCAACTCAACAAGAATAATATAGAATCTTATAACAGTGCTAAAAGTAAAGGTTTGAAGCATACAAGTTTTTGGGTCTGGTCAGGAATTCGTACTGCTGTTCCTGCCCACCTGAAGGATTTGGATGTGACCGAAAGTGAACTAGAGAGCTGTTTGGAATTTCAATGTGGGGAGAAAAAGATTAATCCTACTGTATGTAAAAATAAACACTTTTATGAATTGCTTGTTTCGGGTAAGGCACGAGTCTCACGGGGCTTTGCTAAACTGAAAGAGGACTTTGGTTTAGCAGATTCAGCTGTTACTAAAGCGTTCATAAAAGTGAAGACTGTCTCATCCGAAATGTTTATCAGAAGCTTCCAATTCAAGATTTTAAATAATATCACTTTCACTAGTTCTCGTCTAGCCAAAATAGGTTATGTTCAAGACGGTTCTTGCGCATTTTGTAGAGTTAGCTCAGAAACTGTTAATCATTTATTTTATGAATGTTTTCATACTAACCAGTTTTGGAAAGATTTCAAAAATTTTTGGTTTGCACTTTCTGGTAAACAGGTTGAATTTTCCTTGCAGGATGTTTTGATAGGCAAATTAGATGAAGTAAGTGACTTACTAAATTACTTTTTAATTGTTGCAAAATGGCATATCTGGACGAGTCGTAAACGAAGTCTCAGCCCAAATATTACTGTTTTTAAAGAAATGATTAATATGAAATATAAGACTGAAAAGTACATAGCCTTAAAAAACAACACGCAAAGGAAATTTCAGACCAGATGGAAATTACTTATTGATAGTAAATTATGATTTCTTATACTATATAGTTCAAATAATTATATTATTATCAACGTTTTGTAATTATGTTATTGACACTTAATAATAGCGCTGTACTTTGTATTTAATAATGGAAATAAAAAAATTTTAAAAAAAACAACAAAAACAAAAACAAAAAAATCTGCGTTGTCATGCCCATCCAGAACAGAATCACCCATGGTCTTTTAATGACCATTTGCTTAAAAGAAAAAAACAGTTTCTTGAACTGAAGAGAGAGAAACATTTTGTTCGTTCAGTTGTTTGGTGAGTATTTCGAAACAACTAGTTTCCGTTTCATGTTATTGTTCGTTGTTGTTCACTTTTATTTTGATATCACTCTGGTTCAATGCAGTAGTACCAATATCACATAAACGGATTACGCTATGATGGTTGCTGTTTCGTGTTCTGGCTTATGTTAAAAGCCTATGCAATTTTTGAATTAAAATACGACACTATTTCACAATTAATCTATTTAACTATAGTTTACGGTACCTTCTTAGAAGACTCTCAGAAGTACAGCTGTTCTCATTACCAGCAAGATGTCCCCTCTACTCTTTTACTGATACAGGATGTCCCTGCAAGTTTCTTTCCAGTTTCTTCACCTCTAAAACTCCACGGAAACAAACCTTTTTTCATCCGCAGGAGATGCCGGTATACTTCAAATTGGAATCTTTACTTAAGATCTTAAAACCCCATAATAAAGACCTCTTTTATTACCTAAATTGAGCTATCATTTACAAATTAAACATGCAATAGGGTCATTTGCACGATAATCTAGACTAGTACCTAGCCAATGGAGCGGCTAAACAAAACCGATTTTTAAAAGTCATTATTCTTGATAGCAAATGTTTCTGTCACGAAACATCGTAGTCAAGAGAAATAACAATTGCGAGAAGCGTGGAGGAGAACGCGGTTTTTTTTTGTTTTTTTTCGTCCCCTCAGTTTAATATGCAGAGCGAAATATCAAGGAAGAACTTATTCGTGCCCTGGGGGATTAGTAAAGTCATAATTTCTACCAAACATCCGATTCAAAGGAAAGCTTATTACAAAGTGCGACAACTTGTTATTACAAAGTGCAACAGTTTAGTTTATTACAAAGTGCGACAACTTGTTATTACAAAGGGCGACAGCTATTTTATTACAAAGTGCGACAAGTGTTATTATAAAGTGCGACAGGTATTACAAAGTGCGATGATTATTACAAAGTGCAACAGAACGCCTGTGTTTTCCTTTAATCGACGTATGAATGCCACCGATGCAAAGTGTGAAAGATGCACTTGTCAGAATTAACGTTGATCAAGTCATAATCCCCACTGGTTGTACAAAATATGTACATGCGCCAGACGTTAGTTGGAACAAACCGTTCAAGGTATTAGTTACCGCGCAGTATGATGAATGGATGGCAAGTGGTGCAAAGGAATATACAGAAGCTCGAAACATGTGACAGCCACAAAGGAAGACTATCGTCCAATGGATACTGAACGCCTGGTCACGGCTCTTATCAGAAGTGATTGTAAAGTCTCTCAAGTCTTTTTCATTGAATCTGGCAGTTGATGGCTCCGAAGATTAAATGATTCACGGCTTCACGGCTTCGAGAACGGCCAACCATGTGAAGAGGGATCGGAACAGTAACAAGCACAGCTCTCTGTGCTGGGTGATCCCAGCCTCCCAAACCCCTTTCGTTTCATCACTGAGTCGGATGTCGACGAAGCCAGTTGAGAAAACACTGATGATCCAGATGACGACGAGGACATTGATATAGAACTATGAACTTGCTGTTTACGCCGCATTGATATAAAACTATGAAGTTTTATGTGGATTTTGTCAGTAGTTGTTACGGTTAACTTGAATTATTAAATTCTTAACCTCGGATAATGCAATTCTAGCTTTCTGATTGGTTCACTGGGTCTCGGTTACCAGCCATTATACCTACGTTTGACCTTATATGGAAATGAATGCGGTAAATGTCGCTCGGCATAAACTTTTTCGCGCCAAGCCAAGTTTCGTCGACAAAAAAAAATGAAAAAAAAAAAAAAACAGATTCGGTGAGCTATCTACAGAAGAAATACAGGAAATTATGGATAATTCCGTCCCAGTAACAACAGAAGAGCCACAAAGTTCGAGATTAGATTATTTAGCGGTAGGTATACGTTAAGTTTCCCTTAAAAGTTGCAAATCAAAATATGACCGTCGAGATTTTACCCATTCATGAAGATTATGTAACAAAAACAATGTGTACCTTAACAGAATGGCTTGCTAGTCCTGGTGGCACTAAATTTTCGAGACCGATATAAGAAATGTCAAAAGAAGAACTGAATGTTTGTTTGAAGTGTTTTTACACGTCTGCGAGAAAGAAAGATGGCACGTTTTGCAAAAGTTCATCGATTAAATCCATTAGAGCCGCCATTGATCATTTCCTTCACACGCCGCCGCACAACAAACCGTTTTCCATTATATCTCTGACCAGGCAAATAAATTATTAGAGCATTTGTAAAAGGCCTCAGTAAAACAAGCATCATTGCCGGTGTAGTCCATGAGAAACCAATTTCCAATGAGCAGATGAGGAGACCGTTCGACTTAAGCGAGCTTGGATTGGCCGAAAGAAAAAATCCCGCACAGCTACAGAGGACGACCTAGTTTCATCTCGGTCTCTTTTATGTCTGACGTGGACGAGAGAATCAACGACAGCCAGCGCCAACAATTCTGTGCTTGCGAAAAACTCCTCAAGGAGTTGAGTGTTTTGAGCTGAACCGAAGCCCGCTTCTTTACCAGTCACGAAAAACCATCAGGGTGACCTCGAAGATTCTTAAGATGAATCTGATGCTAAGATAATTCTGTCCCTGACTCTGAATCTGGCCAAAAATGAGCTCCACGCATACAGCTCGAAATGTGAAGGCTTTCAAAGCAAGGGATTCCTGAAAAAGGTCTTGTCGAGAATAACTTTGGCATAACGTCTGTGTCACGTGGCGATCAAAGTTTTCCGCATCATTATTACAACGACAACGTGCAAGTACACAAACCTAATTATACACTTAGGTGGAGAGAGGCATTGCAAATTCCAAGTTTCTTGTCCATGAACATAACTTAGTGATCCTGCTCATGGCCAGAAGTACCCAGTCCGTTGGATGCGCTCTCCACCGCACTAACCATGAGGCCACCGGGCCTTGAACAGCTGTCGCACTGACTACAGTGAAAACCAGCGTATAAGAACCTAGGATTTTTCAAGTTAGCCTCCATAGGTTTTGATATAAATGGTGTTTACTGTGAAATTAGGCTACCTGCAATCATGGACAAAAGTCTTAGGACAAATTTGCACTTTTGGCGCTTTTGCGCACACGCCAGACGCGAATGCTACTTCACCTACCTAACCTCGCCCCCCACCCTCATAAAATTTTGAAAACAATTTCTTCTTCTTCAATTTCTCCTGATTTACAACATTGTATTGGGTGGGGAGGGAGAACAGTAACGCGTTTCTAAAAGAAAAGCAGTGCTTTTTTCAAACTTCAGTAGTAAAACACAGATAATTCGTTAAATTACCTATGTGTCTCGAGGACTTTTGTCCACGATTGTAGGTTCTTAACCAGGTTCTTACGTTTTGTTTAAAAAGAAAACAACTTGTACCCATGGGTGTGGCCTTTTTATTGAATCATTCACAGTACAGTATTGTGGTCTTATAACACTGCAAGTGTTCTGGCTTGTTTTGTTACCTTTTTTGTACTGCATGTATGTACTGTGTTATATTTGACAAAAACTCTATATTTTGGAAATAAGAACCTGTATTGAGATTTTAGCGTAGAATGGTTCTTTTGTGAAGGGTGCTATAACTGGAAAATTTTAGCCTAACAGGTTCCTAAATTTTAGGTTCTTATACGCGGGTTTTTACTATATTTCTCTTTAGTAAGTTGACAAACCTTACCCTTAGTAGGAAAATCTCACTAAATCATTAAGGTCACTCTATGCTTTCTTTGAAGACATACCGATCACCCACTTTTTGAGAGCTCTGTTTGGTTCACCCTGTTTACTATACTTTATGACAAAGCAATGAAGCACGAGCTTGCTCCACTATGAGACCTTATGGTTGTGAACGTGACTCATTGCTTATTATCAACTCACTTGTTGTTGGAGCAATGGTTGATGGAGCAATGGTTGTTGGAGCAATGGTTGTTGGAGCAATGGTTGTTGGAGCAATGGTTGTTGGATTCAATAGACAAGCATCTTCACATGCACATTTGTGCGTCAGGTTGAGTACCTGAAAACGGAAATATCAGAACGGGTCAAAATGGAATTTAGCAATAGATTTCTGATAAGAACAGCACAAATGGAATTATCGACCTTCTAATTACTTCATTAGCAAACATGCCAAACTTATTGAGCATGAGTGGAAAAAATAGCCGAGGCTTGCCAAATTCCTCCATTTTCCTTCTGCTGATTAAGATTTTGCTTGAGTCAAAATGTTCTGATGGTTCGAAAATTAATGATATGAGACAGACGTCTGATTGCTCGGGCGTGAAGACGAAACGTGTTGAATACGAAGAGAAAAAATATATATTTATGTATATAGATCTGTATAATTGAAGAGGATGAAGACAAACCCTTGACTGTCCCGGCTTCAATACGACAACGTTTTGGCTATTCAGTCTTCTTCAGGTTAAAATGAGCTTTACAGTAAAAAGCTTTTAAAAAATATTTTATATTTAAGAGTTTGTCTTCATCCTCTGCAATTACACAGATCTATAAAATTCAGAGAAGACACCGTATCCTTGGATCGTCTTACTGGGAGCCTTTCATTTGGTAAACATTTTACACTGCTTTTACTCATGTATGTATATATTTCTCACTTATTTATATTTATTTTTTTAGTCAGTCAGTCATTCAGTCAGTCATTCATTCAGTCATTCAGTCATTCAGTCATTCAGTCATTCAGTCATTCAGTCATTCAGTCATTCAGTCATTCAGTCATTCAGTCATTCAGTCAGTCAGTCAGTCAGTCAGTCTTTCAGTCAGTCAGTTAGTTTGTTATCTGTGCTAAGCTTATCTTAAATGTTTTACACATTTCATACAGAGATTACCTATAGGGTCATTGGGAAGGAGGCCCCACACGGACAAGACATGTGCTCGATCGTTTTAGTTCGTTCCTCTGTAGTTGTTGTTGTGCTAAAATAAGTATTGTTTTCACATTGTTTGTCTAGTTATCGCGGTAGTCAGAAAAGAACTCAGCATAAAGTTTTCAAGACACGCAGAGGCTGTCAACGTTTGTACGTACGCTGCTTTCCGCCCATTGCCAGATTAGCTTGGGCTATATGCAATTAAGAAAATTAAGTATAAAAGACCTGAAGCTAGAACTAGTTTTTTATTGCTTTGAATAGGAGAAGTTTTCGTTACATTTGTTCCCTTTCCTATATTTGCACGCGAGGTCTTCAATATGACGTCTTCAAGCAAATATGTTGTGTTCACTGAACAGTCAGTAAAAGGTTTCAAACTGTCAATTATTTAAAATTTTCAATCGATTAAACTTAATCGTTTCTTCATCACTTACAACTTCTTGGGGGTACGTTTTTCGCCATACTTTAAAGTCTCCTTTTTCTTCTTTTGAATCGCACTTGAGCAACACAGTGGTTTCCCAAGGAGGGTCACTAAAAAACAACAGTTTTCAGAATTATTACCACTACTGGGAATAATGGACACTATGAATACCCCAGTCTATTGTTCATGTGTTTTTGGTATGGCTGCCTCGCGTCTCATACTAGTGTTTAAGCTTACTTGAGAGACCAACTGACGGACTGACTGACTGAATGGCTGGCTGGCTGGCTGGCTGACTGACTGACTGACTGACTGACTGACAGATTGACTGATTGACTGACTGACTGACCGACCGACCGACTGACTGATAAAAATCTCTAGCTTAGGAAAATGGCAACTTGCCCCTTTATTATTCTCCGTGCACGATTGGAAGTCCCGAAGTCTTTTGATCGTCCTAAAAACTGTTTATTTTTTCCGCGGGACATCGTAGCATGATGATCGCGCATTTCAAATTCAAAATGGCCACCACAAAACAAAGACGCGTCGATAAGATATTTGCTGGCCAATCTCGTCTTTATGCAATTATTTACAGCTCAGGTCTTATACAATAGTGTTAACTTTGTCAATCAATCACTCAAATTATACCTCTTAAGGTACTTGTGGAGCAATCGTGCTCATAATTAAAAATCGCCCTCGAGCAGCGCGATCGTCCGATTTTGAAATTACTCGTTCGATTACCACCTGAATTGTATTCCACTCGGTCCAATTACTATTACGAATTTTCATCATGACCATGCAGACTTTTTCGAAACTGCCCAAGGTGGGTACATAACTGTGATAATCTCTTATACTGTAAAAGGTCAGGTTTTCACCATGGTACGGGGTTTTCGTTCTGTTAAGGTACAGCGAAATCTATTTACATTGAGTGATTAATTATTGAGTATTTAACCCTGAGCTTGCTCTAAAAGATGACACTATTTTTGTTGGCTATGACTGTTGTGAAGCGAAGAAGACGATTGCCTGCTAAACTCGAGGCTTTAATAAGCTAATCTCGTACCAACGTACAACGCAAGAAAACA
>NC_138147.1:14310000-14322500 GCF_964199315.1 Orbicella franksi
TCAAAAATAAAATGTTCGTTCCGTTCGGTCACCGTGAGTTAGCAAATGCGGTTGTAATGAATGAGTTTTGTCTGCATATTCTCGTTCCTGTTTTTTATTCGAAAAACATTCCTGTACGTTCCGCTTTTGTAATAGCCTCCTACGCAGACTCTTTTTGGGCTCGTCACGCAATCTTCCTCCGCCACGTTCGTGGGGAAGAAAGATCGCGTGACGAGCCCAAAGGGCGTCTGCTTAGGAGGTTACTTTTGTAGATGAATAAAATGCCTCAGCCCCACCCCGTCAAAAATACTAAGATGTGTACCTTACAGGAACCCTAATCTTGAACACTTTTTGATGTGTTAATTCTTAAATGAATTTTTTTTTTAATTTGCTCCTTAACCCCAGCGAAAAAGTGTCCCTTTAGACCATGACGTTTATAATGCGCTTTTCAGCGTTCTAAGCGGAACAAGAACCTTAACTGACTGGCCGAAAAATTCTCAAGGAAGCTTAAGGCCACGAGTTTACCGAAAATGGCAAACCAACTTGTATGAAGTGAAAGAAATTCACGACCCGATCACTGGCTGCTTAACAAAACGCATTATATACAGGGCATCGAATGGTATGGTTGCACGAAAATTAGAAATCGCGCAAATAGTGGATCGCGCTTTCCAAAAAACAAAAGGTGAGGGTGCCAGGAAATTCAAGGTGCATACTTCGCATCATTACAGTGGCTTAGCCCGTAACGCCATACAGAAAAATTTGAACGTCATGAAGCAACCCCAAAAACTGAGACCGCTTTTCCAAAACAAAGTTCCCCTCGGACCAATTGCTGGTTTTCAGTGTCACACAATTCAAAATAGATCAAAATAAAAATTAAAACCGGTCAATAGATAAAGTCCAGAATCTGGGAAATGAAAGAAGGTAAATATGCAAAGACTCTCGCCAAAATTCTGGTCACAGCAATTTTTCTTATGCGAGATATGCCAAGAAATGTTTTACCCAAATTTATAGAGATTCGTATGGAGGCGCCATGGTGGTGCCCATCTTATGGGCACCAACATGGCGGCCGGAAACCAACAGAAACATCTGACACTGAGTTTTGCAACAAAAGAGTGAATTTATCCCTCAAGGAACTCTAAAACATTAGAATAATACTTTTTCTAAGACATGAATTGTTCAGATAACCAAGTTCTCCGAAATAAGTCACTCTTTTAACCATCATTACAGCTCTCTAAGCCGTCATGTAAATGCCGCGTCACGCAAAAGCTTAGAAATTTAAGCGTAGTGTATCACAAAACCAAGAACCCATTCGGAGCGAAAATTTGTATGAACATTAGTTTTCAGCTGCTCTTATACATCATTTAAGTAAAATCTCAGGAAGACCAATAGTTTTGTAGGTCGAATTTTAGCGACGTCATGTGAAAACCACCTATTAAGGCTTGAAGAGTACAAGAGAGGCACCAAGTTGACCTAGTGAGTATGGCGAGTATGCTAGCGACCATAGATGGTGGCACATACAAGTATATAATGTCTGTTATTGACGCTTTTAGTAGATTTGTATTCCTGCGTCCTTTACAAGCAAAGGAGTCAAGCGAGGTAGCGGAACACTGACTTGACATTTACAATGAACACGGTCCACCAGAAATTCTGCAAAGTGATCAAGGGACAGAGTTCAAGGGTGTAGTGAAGCCAATATCTGAAGCACTAAACGTTCGCATCATTAACAGTGCAGCATACAGTCCACAAACTCAGGGGAAAGACGAGCGCTCCCAACGAACGTGGAAAGCAAAAATCAAGTTTGACATGATAAATTGTGAAAATGATCTAAATTAGGTGGAAAACCTCCCCGAGTACCAAAAAGGTCTACAACGAATCGCCACACAGGTCACTTGGCCTTCTACACCATTTGAAGTATATTTTGGTCGCCCTTCTAACAGACCAAGAAATAAGCCATTTCATGGTGAAAAAAGAGACTTTGAAGTTCCAGAAGAGAATATTGACGATGCGAACTACGACAGTCTCACAGAGCTGGGAGAAGAGTTAAACAACTTAGCAAGTGAGCGAGATGTTTTGAGGAAGAAAGCTTTGAATGCTTCGAATAACGCAGTGCAGAAAATGGGGAAAAGAGAATTGAAACGTCAGCTTCCTTCCTTGTATTATAAAGAAGACGCCGTCGTAGTCCAAATCCCTATCAAAGAAATCTGTCAAAGGTAAAAAAAGTTCGTTACAAAGCAGCTGTGATGGTCGTATCATTGACGCCGATCACAATATAAATTGAATTTAATGATCCAGTCACAGGTAAGAACAAAAACACTTGGTTTAAAGTGGACAATATCACTTCGTTGACAAAGGAAGAGGAAAATAAGCGGCAACAAATCGCCATAGAGAAGATTCGTCGAAATAGAAAGCGACAAGCTGGATCTGAAAGTAACACTGAGGTTGACCAAGTACGTGGATCACTCCCAAAGGCAATTCGAAAGGAGAGTATCCTAGATGCACGAACACATCAAGTGATCTCTGACGAAAAGTTAAACGGTGACACTATTAACTTCTATTTTCATTATTTCAGAAAGAACTATGCAACTTCGGAAGTAAACACAGTTAGCTTTGGAAGCACGTACTTTTATCCCCCTTTAGAACGCGGAGACGATGCATATAGAAAGTACATTGGTAGAAAATCACTGTGGGAGTATGAAAACGTCATGATACCGGTACACTTGCCCCGCGAAGAGCACTGGTTTCTTCTGGTTATCAGCATCAACAACCTTTGTCTTTATGTTTATGATTCCGCTAGCTGCCATGTTTACACGTACAAAACTGTCCTTGACACAATTAAAAACATATTCATTAGAAAGGAATGCGAGTTATTACCTGCCGAGGAAAGCGAGCTTTTTCGGGAAAACAACTGGGACGAAGAGCTCCCAAAGTGTCCAAGCAAATGAACAAAACTAACTGTGGTGTTTTTACTTGCCTGTTCGCTAAGCATTTGATTTCCGAGGAGTGTAACTATGACGACATAAAGTTGGATCAACCGCGCGATGAAATGGCAGGTGATTTACTAAACCTCGCGACAGCTGGAACCAACAGGGTTCAAGATTTGCCTGAAAATCTTCAGTGGATTTTTAGAGAGGATGCCAACCACAATGAATCGGCAAGAAGTAAGCTTGACAGAGAAGGTGCCAGTGCAGGTCTCAGTTATCGCCAGCCTCCGACACCCAAAGACGGAAACTGTCTATTTCACGCAATGAGCGACCAACTCACTCGCATGGGAAAGCCCTCTCAGACAGCATCACAACTTCGCGCAGGTGTAGTATGCTTTCTGCGAAGTAACCCGACCACCCCCAACGGTATTCACTTCAGATCGAGAATTCGTGAATCACGGTGGATGGGAGACATACCTGAGACGGATGTCCATGGACGGCAAGTGGGGTGATTACATTGCCTTGCTAGGCTTGGTAAACATGCTTGACATTCCAGTTACTGTGGTATCAAGCTTAGGAGAAGAAGGCTTAAACATGATTTATCCAACCGTTAGGCATGGTGAAGAGGACGCCGATTTCGACTGCATTGCTTTGCTTGGCCATGAAGCTGAAAGCCACTTTCACAGCCTTCAACAAATGGACAAGGAGGCGGCCAAGAAACCAGAGGTAGTTGAAGAATTGGAATTAAAGTATGGCGAAGGGCGAATTACCGAAGATGAAATATGCCCAAAATGCGGGAAGAAATTTCAGTGCTATTCCCATGGTGTATTCGAGGACGAGAATGGCCTTTTGCATGTCTATGCCGACGACAGTGTATTTTGTGACGACTGCGTAGCAAGTCAGATTAGTCCGAATCATCATCAAGCTTCAATTTCATTTAAATTTCTCTTTTTGTAAGAACTTGCAAACATCTAAACACCCGTTACCTAATTTTCTCGTCTTCTCGCGTTGTCATTTTAACTTGCGTACTTTTGTCATTTTTGGACTTTTCCTGTTCGCGGAGATATTGTAATTAAAAGAACTGTTCCAGTTAATTTTTTGCGTTAGACTGTTAAACTTTTAAGAGTGGTTCATTAAACGTCGTTTAGGTCATCGATCAGTGCATATTTAGGAGCTTTGATGCTAAACGGTAACAAAAAAATTACATATGCATGTTCCAGTTTCATTAAGTGTCTTGTTGTCGTGTTACATTGTAATTCATGACGCTGGATATCATTTTTACAGTTGTGCAATTTACTGATTTAAACTGTTCAAATACTGTACATCTTGCTTTTGCTACCTATAGAACCTGTTGCATATAAATTGGCTGTTGGTAATTTTGAGGAAAAAAATGGATGAAATAAATCCACTGTCCAAATTCCTGAGTCCAGTCATTTCCTTCATTTGCGGCGAAGATACCATTTCCGTTCCGGGGATCGTTTGCGGTACAATCTAGGGATCATTTCTGGTCTGCGATCCAATTTGGGGATCATTTGGGGTACAGGAATCATTTGCGGACCGGGATCATTTGCGGGCCCGTACAGATCCGGTGACTCTACTTTTTTAAGCATAAAAATATTCAACCGCAGAAGCGGAATGCACGTGCGAAATTGTAAAAAAAAAAAAAAACTGTGGAGTGGAATTTCTCCAACTTGGAAATTTCTATTTTTATTTTTAATTTAAGAAAAATCCACTCTACAGAATTTTTTAATAATTTTGCCTGCTGTTTCTTCTGTGTGTAATAAAAAGATTTTTATTTAAAAAATATGTGGTCACTGGCTTAGTTTTTAAGATAGATGTAATTGATGGTAAAAAGTGGGTCAAGTTTGTTGCTATGCAACAGGACAGTGTAACCTTAAGTTATAACTTAAACACAATGAATGGCACAGTGGAGAGTTACCTTAAAAAATAGCACAGCCACTTAAAACAGTACAGTTCCAAGCCTGAAAAATCGTAACTAGTTCTATTCTCAGTTCAAAGTCTCAAAAAAAAAAAAACAGAAAACTGTTTTGAGCCACCTTAAGCAAAGACAACCCAAAACTAACATATAACCTAACAGTTTATAACGTCCAGACGTACGCACAATTCTTCGACTCAGTTCTTGTGTTGGGGTTTAATTATACTTCAATGACGTCAAATGACGTCATTTGTTCCTCGATCTTAGATTCCCATCTTGGATTTCACTATCTTTAAAAAGTCAAGAAAAAGCGGAAATTAATACAAAATCAAGCCAGAATGCTTATGGAATGTAAACATTCAGGAATTTGAGCAGTTCGATGTAGCAAACTGGAATTACTCAAGCATCTTTAAAAAGCATGCTTGGGAGGGACAAATCATCGTTTTTTTTCGGAAACGAGTACGGGGACCCAACGGTATTTTCTATACAGTGAGTATAGACCAATTTCTATTGCAGAGTTAAAAACTATCGCTGAAAATGGATGTTACTAAAACTAGGAACGGGGAACGGGGAACGGAGAACGGGGAACGGGAAACGGGGAACGGGGAACGGGGAACGGGGAACGGGGAACGGGGAACGGGGAACGGGGAACGGGGAACGGGGAACGGGGAACGGGGAACGGGGAACGGGGAACGGGGAACGGGGAACGGGGAACGGGGAACGGGGAACGGAGAACGGGGAACGGGGAACGGGAACGGGAACGGGGAACGGGGAACGGAGAACGGGGAACGGGGAACGGAGAACGGAGAACGGGGAACAGGGAACGGGGAACGGGGAACGGGGAACCGGGAACCGGGAACGGGAGTCTGGGAACCAGTGTACAGCGGTAACCTACCTTAGAATTCAACATGGCGGACAAAGGAAAAGAAAAGGGAACAATTTGGGGAAATGTGAGGAAGTGTTACGGTTGTAAACGTGAGTTTCTACCGGCTGTGCCCAAAAGTCCAACATGGTCCTGGGATAAACAAAGCATGAGATAGCGTCTGGGGAGAAAATCGAATCGGTGTTATCACATGCTACCCCAATCGATCAGTACAAAATGCAGACTACAGGCTGCAGAGCGGATACAAAATGCAGACTAGTTACAAAACTGCAGACTGGGTACAAAACAAAGACAGAGAATAAAGACTGTTTTTCGTCTGATACGTGACAACATGTCATTTGAAAACATACCGAGTGTCACGCAGTCGCTTTTCCGCGGTCATCTTTCACCAGCATTTGCATTGTTGTGGAATATTCCTTGCCCGTTTCTTCATATATTTTGTCTTTAACAAAGCGGCCAGGCCACATGTTATTTATCTGCTGCTCACCTGATTTGCCAGCTGACTTGCCGGTCTCCGAAAGGCCGCCATACTAGCTGCCGAATGCGAAGACAGCGGACGACCCACGTTTAAAGATGGTCCTGTGTTATGTCACTTGTCCTCGATATCATATTGCGAGGGGTATCGAATGGTCCCACTCAATTTGAAAGTGCTCGCAAAATTTGGCCTCTGCTCGAATTGCTCGCAAAAATTACACGAGTACTCGCTTGCTCGTGCTCGCAAATTTTTGCAACTGCTCGCATGCTCGGATTCTCGTTAAAATTCTCTGCCGTGCAGCGGAAGCATAATTTGCACCTAGAAACAAAATTTGATGCTGGAAATAGTGTTTCCCGTATGGCAAAACTGGGAAACATTGGGGAAACATGCACGAGCTATGAAGACTGTAAATGTTTGTGGAAAAATGCTTTCTCGTTTTGTTGACGCTTTATTGAAACTGACCGGCCAAAGTTCAGTCCCAGGTAGTAGGGTAACCCTACCTGAAACATTTTGCCCATAAACGCGGGCTATCTTTGTTTGACCCTCATGGAAGGGTAACTCTAGTTACAGGGTTACCCTACCCTCCAGGACCCTACTTGCTTATGAATAAGGCCTTAGAAAGCTTTAGATATCCTTTAGCGTCCACCCAATGACTCACGTGAAACTAATATATACGTGACGTAATTTTGCATCAAAAGGCATCAAACAAGCCATATGTAACCTGCTGGGAATACCTTGGTTGAAAAGCGATAAGATCTTAACGTGTTGTCTAGCTTTGCGTCTGTTGTCCTGTTTTGGCGGTGTCAGCCGGATTACTTGACGCAAAACAACTTTTTAATAAAAGAGAGATTTCAGCTAGTGGAAAATTTACGGAGTGTTCGCCGCTCACCATCTGTATTTTCTTAAGTGCTCTCTGCTCGCATGATTACTGCTCGTGCTCGCAAAAATAACACGCACTGCTCGCATGCTCGAAAATGCTCGCAAAGACCATTCGATAACCCTACTGCGTGTTGCTATTTTTAAATATTGATATGACAGCTCGCGCAGCTCGACTGTGGCCTGACTAATTGGGGACGTAGCTTGTGATAATACCGATTCGATTTTCACCCCAGGCGCCATTTCATGCTTTGTTTATCCCAGTACCAATCGGACTCTGCTCTAACAAGAACGTACTGAGCACATGATCTAGGGGCACAGCCGGTAGAAACTCAAGTTTACAACCGTAACACTTCGTCACATTTGCCCAAATTGTTTCCTTTTCTTTCCCTTTGTCCGCCATATTGAATTCTTAGGCGGGTTACCGCTGCACACTCGTTCCCAGACTCCCGTTCCCGTTTCCCGGTTTCCGGTTCCCGGTTCCTCCCTGGTTCCCCCGTTTCCCCCGGTCCCCCCGGTCGCCCCGTTTCCCCCGGTCCCCCCCGGTTCCCCCGGTCCCCGTTCCCCGTTCCTCGTTCCCCGTTCCCCGTTCCTCGTTCCCCGTTCCTCGTTCCCCGTTTCCCGTTCCTCGTTTTAGTAACATCCCAAGAAAATAAGAACGTAGCTAGTGTTCGGAAAAGACAATATGTGCTCTCAAGAACACTGCGTGCGTGGAACATATTGAATGCCTGTCGGCTAAATATGGGTGCCTTTATCATGAAACGCACATCAAATTGCTCCTTAACATTGATGCAATACA
The DNA here is from genome assembly GCF_964199315.1 of Orbicella franksi. NCBI lineage: Eukaryota > Metazoa > Cnidaria > Anthozoa > Scleractinia > Merulinidae > Orbicella > Orbicella franksi. The sequence continues at coordinate 14,317,870 of NC_138147.1, forward strand.
CCCATTGATGTTTTTCTCACTTAACTTTCTCCCTTTCTTTCTGCTCTCACAAAGCGTTAAGTGAATTGCTCAAATGTAAACGTTTCTGAAAGCGGATAATTTAAAGAAATATGGGGCTTATTGAAGGTCCTCCTACTCCTAAACGAGTACTGGGACCCTCCTTTTTTATTTTAAAATTCAAGTTCACTTGATATAAGCAACCAACAGGTAAAGTATGAAAGAAAATCTATTGTGAGTTCTATTTCGATGGAATTACCTTAAGCTTAAGAATAAAAACGGCTTATGTAAGAAAACGCTCTACTCTGATGTCGAGGTAACTTGTGAGTTTCTCAAAAAATGCTTAATCATGACCAAAACCTGTTTTTTTTCTCATTGTTTCTGTTTGTTTGCCGAGTTAGCGAAAGACTTTGAAAGGAAAGTCAGATGCGTGCAAGTGGCTAATTTGCCTAGTGCAGCGCGTGCAATTTCAATAAATCTTGACAAAGATTTTTTCTTTCGTTATCTTTTGTGCTGAGATGCTTCAACATAGTGAAATTTTACAGTGCGAAAATAATTAGTTCGATGTACGTTCACACTTTCACACGAAAGTGCGGAAGTCCAATTTCTCATGTTTACTGACTGTACAAAACACGCATCGGCGGGTCCTCTTATTCATCGACAACAGACAGTTTATTGCATTTTTACACGAACAAAACTGAGTAGTATCTACAGACGTAAACTCATTGGGCCTTGATGAAAATCAAGGTTGCTCACAATTCAAGCGAAACTCAAACTTGGAATTTTTTTTGTACTTTTCGGTCCCGATAAACTCTGGCGAAATCCCCGCAGGCGTGTGGCAAGAGGAGGGAGACTTTGAATTCCTGAAACGCTGCTATATCCAAATTTATCTTTTTCTCAGCTCGTAAGCGGGCGGAATTCAACAAATCCTGCAATCTGATTGGTTCCTGGAGCGGGCGGAATTTTCTCACCCGGACCCCCACAACGGGCGGAATCCGTCGAGTTCATCTATTTTCGTGAACGAATTAGCGGTAATCGTCAATCTTTCGCCCTTTTTACACTTCCATCGACGATTAATCAACGCAAGTTTATCTCTATTCACCTTCAAATGGCAAGAAAAGTCATCGTAAGTAAATTCAATTGAGTTTTTTGAAGTTGTGAGAGTTTGTTTGGCTGTTTGTAGCTCGGCGCTGCAATGGCGCGTAATCCTGTCTTTCTCTGCGTACAATTTTAAGTAAAAAATTAGTCAAATTCAGTCGAGTTTACCTTTCTGATCGTTGCTGTATTTGAGAGAATTTCTGTGGATTACACTTCACGAATTTCCTCGCTATCTGCCACTCAATTTGCGGTAGAAAACTCTGATTTCGAGTGATTCGCAACGACTGACAGAAATTGTTTTTGTAGTACAACTTCAATCTTAGCACGAAATTTCAAACCGGAAAAACACTTACGGAGAACTGAACAGGTGAACTAAATGCAACTAACATAAAGTAGTTCGAAATAAATCTGTTCTTTAATACATCTTTCTTTGTTTAGTTCTGAGTTACTGGCTCGTTCGCTTGTTAGATTTATTTTTTACGAATGGTTTGTAGACGGTGCGAAAGCCAATTCAATGACAAAGTTACGTAAACAAACCCAATTGCAAGCCAATTTACCCCAAGAAAAAAAGATCAACATGTTATTGTCCGGCTTAGGTTGGTCCGTATAGTGAAAAACTGCGACCTCGGTCAAAGTTTTTCTCTCTACGGACCTCCCAGCCGGCCAATAACATATATATATCCAACTAGTTTTTTGCTGTGTTATGGAAAAGCTGTTAAATCTTCAACATGTGTAAAATGTAGAGTGGAGTAATGTGGAGCTCTTGTAAAAGAAGCAGCGGAACACAACTTGGTCAGCGATATAAAGAGGGACATACCTAAATTCGACACTGTCTTACCTCACCGACTTCACTCAAATTTGAGCAGAATTCCAACAGACATAAACGTATTGAGTCTTGCGTCAAAAGCATAAAAAATTCGAGAATTTCGGACTCCATTTCCACCGCCCTACATCCGCAAAAATCCTCTCAGCATGAACGCGCGTGTGCCACATGCGATGGCGCAATTCGTCCTAAAAATAGAAAAATTGTCCCGTATCATGGGGACAGCCCCAAGACTACAAATGGCGCGCGCTTACGGTCTCCGTCCCCGATTATGGCTCCTGATAAGGGATAACAAGACAATTACTATGACGTTTCAGTTCATATCCGTTACATGGCATCTCGCCAACCGTTTAACGGGTCACGTGACCCAACTAATCAAGATCATAAACCAAAAATGAGTTAAGGTTGTTATGTTTTATATCTTTGCCAAGTTTGAAGGTATTTTGGTAAATCGCTGCAGAAAAGTTATGGCTGTTTTCAGATTTTATGCAAATTAGGCTGTGAGCCTCGCCTTAAAGGAGAAGGTCACTCTAAAAAATGTATACTTTTTGTCAACGCTAATAAAAACCTTGCACTCAGTTAAGCCACTCACCGAAGTTTCAGCCTCTAAAGTGTAGGTATTCCTTATGAAATTCGTCTCCAAAGAAGCCCAAAATTCGAACATCGCTGCCGCCATTTTGAACAGTACTAGGCAGCCTGGCCGCGTTTTCGTGACTTTTTTCCGTCCGAGAGATTTTCTCCAAATGGCTTCCTAATAGCCTTTTAACTACCACTCTGACTTATGGCTGCTCTTGAGCCACATTATTTTGAGCCAAACACGCTCCAAACTCCGAAATGATAAGGTTGAAGATAGTGAAGTGGATAATCGCTTGGAAAAATAGATTTTGCTGACCGAGTCCGAGTCGGACGGAATGACGTCACTTAAGCACGGCTGGCTGCGAAGAGAGTTTCAAAATGGCGGCCTCCGAAGTCGCTTCTTTCGAGACCAATTTCTTCATGATAGCGGGCAGTTCAGAGGCAGAAACTTCGGTAAGTCGAAAAGCTGAATTAATGTTTACTTGCTATAGGCGAGGACAAAAAAAGTAAGCTTTTTGGAGTGACCTTCTCCTTCAACATCCTTGAGAAGTAAAGAATTTGGCCGAAAAAAGTTAAATTTGCAGTTGCCATGGTAACGTCAGAGACCAATTTTTGCGGAGGATGAAGAAACAGCTACTGAAAGTTTCAGCCTCTTAGAGTAAATCGTCTTTGTAATACTTTGAAAAGACCTTATATGGAGGTGGCATCCACCCCTGAACGTCCGAGGGTAACAAAATAGCCGGGGACATTTCACTATTTCTCTCCTGAAGCAAACACTATTAACCTGTAATCCACCTACTAGTATATAATTTACACAATAAAATAGGAAGACGAGACATCACGTTAAATCGGTTATTAAGTGTACAGGCTTACCCACAATAATGCAGCATTGGTATCTTAGTGCCTTTGTAGCGACCAAATTTTACTGAACTTTGTTTTCCTATCATCTTGTGGGCGTAATTGTGCCATCGACAAACCTGAAATACAATTAGGTTTCGAAGAGATCAGGTCAGGCCTTGTTTTGCGTTGTAGTATGCTTTGCTTAGAAAGTTTTAACGTTCACATGACGACCGTAAAGGTTAATTTGCATACTGCGTATACTTTAAAGAGAGCGGCTGCACGCAGACTATTCTAGAGCAGTTTGGATGTTGGAGTCATACACTGCAAATGATAGCTAACGCAGCCTTCGGCCTCAACAGCTATCATCTCAAAGAAATCTCGAGCTTTTAATCTAACTCTTAAATAGATACATGTCTACACATAGACAAGGGACTCTCATGGAATAATTGATCGCGTCGTTTACTACAGGAACATTACAGTTTGAAAAAGAAACTCTTACGTACAACTATATTTTCGGAGCTGACATCTCACTTCGGCTTTCTCGTTAAATTCTTACAGTTCCTACTTAGCTGGACTTACCGCTACATCATTTTTAGACTGACAATCACTTCCTTCCACTGAAGTTCCTAACGTGAAGGAGATGCATGGATTGAAGCTGTAGTTATAGTCGCTCTCAGACGCCGTAAATCTGTTGGCGAAATAACAGCAGTGTTGCTCACAAGGGCAAAAACTGCCAGATTTTGCGGATGTTGAACTTACTAGCCAATAACCAACTTTGTTCTGTTTCACACACTTATGAAATGTATTTTACCACGTTCAATGGTTAAATAAAAGTTTAGAACTATTGTCAAACCAGTAAAAGTCCAAAATTTCTGACAATGGGCTGTATTCGTATTGCCGGTATTGGACTGGAACCAGCTTGCAACTGTGGCTAATGTGGGGAGTCTTTTCAAATGCAAATGACATTCATCTCTTTTCAATGATATTACCCCACATGAGCCTCCATTACAAGATAGTTCCAGTCCAATACCGAGAACAAGAATATGGTTTATTCTGCGTTCACTGGTCTAAATCGATCTAGATCCGATTGGGATACTGTGAAAGTCATGCTAAGTTCCAGACCCATTGTGTTGTGTATTCCACACATTCATTGTGAATGCAACTTAGTGGTTCATTCTCGAGACTTAGCAATTTGATTGTCAAAGCTGTTTCAAAAAAGGCCGCCTTGCAAAATTGTAAAAACACACGGAATGTCAGACAACTCGCCCCCTCGACAATTCGCCCCAGACAACTCGCC
>NC_138147.1:14327500-14380000 GCF_964199315.1 Orbicella franksi
TGCGTCATGTCAACCCAGCGCGCGCGTGGCGCTTAAACCATGCCTTGCGTGATGCGCAGAACGTGTGCGCACTAACAAAAGTAGGCACCGTCCTTAATTTTAACTTCCAAAAGGTCGCATCAGTTATTCCAGCGCTGAACAGGAATTTACACGGATGTATTTCTCCATATCGCCTTCCTAATGTTAAAACGCTAAATCTGACTGAACCAAATGGCTGAACTGATCCTTATTTCCGGGAAAAACCCCGACGCTCAAATGACTAGCACGTGACATAAATAAATTTACCCTTCGCACTTAATGCATCTCTATAATTGAAATGAAGAGATCGCACCCCAAAAGCTTATTACTAAGCACAGAAAGCCAAAGAAAAGGTTGCAAACTTTCAGCTACTTAAGATACTACTTCTTAGGTCGTCAGTAGTTACATATTTTACAGATGTATTACTACCCGTTCAACTGCCATTTGCATCGAATATTACATGTAAATGTCAACATACTGCAAAGTTCCAAAGTTTATCATTGTAGTTCACCCAGTTGGTTTCATTTATAAACGTAACTAGCGTCATTAGTATTGTCGTAACTGAATGAGACGAGAATTAATCTAAAAAATAATATTTCTACATCACCACGTCTCGAAAACAACAAATTATTCCATGAACGTAAATCAATGCATGTCAAAAAGTGGCAAAATAACTTGTTATTAAATGGGAGCTGGAGCCGAATTTATGGAAATGAAGTCCTTGTATGACAAATATCTTTCTGAATTGTCGTTATCGAGGATAATTGCTTGGCAGTAGTCAAAAAAATACCGGCAGTCGACAATCAGCAAGTTTTTCTAGCGGGGCTATAAACGGTGTTTCAAAGGTAAGACGGCCACAAAATCTTCGAAAAACCGGAAGTACAGTTACAGAAGAGTTGTCCATGATTTCTTAACTTTTTTGTTTTTAATGTGTACTATAAAGACTAGGAAGTGTAATGCTTACCCAGTAACGTCGTAAGGTACTAACTAACACTGGTGAACTCATACAACACCAATTGCTTAGTTCAATCAGCGATCGTCATGTTCTATCCCAGACTTCACTACAGCCGCTATTATTAACGGACCCACCAAGAGTTCCACGAGTTAAATTAAACTTAGGAGGTTTAAACAGCAGCACACATCTTTTATTACTAAACATCGCGGTCAAAAATGCGAAACGACTTGAAAAAAGTTTCTATCTATTGACATACCTTATGAATATGAATTGCTTCCAAGTTTTATAGCTCTTCGTATTTATGTTGCAATTTCACTCAGATCAAGTTGTAGCAAATTTAATCCTAGCGAGCACAGGGCTGAACCCGTTACGGTATTCTTCCATCAAGAGTTAACAAAGATGGTCCGGTCAAATTCTTAAGACACTTCGATGTTCCACGTTTAACTGTTAGCTCAATTTCCGGCCTCTGCAATAAACAATCGCGGTTTGAAAGTAAGGCTTGTCAATCCTATATTGTCACGCTAAAATGTTACGGGTCACGCGATACTTCGGATTTTCAAGCAGTTTTCTCGGAGCCTGCTTGTACTTTTTGAGTGTGTTTTTTTTTGGGGCGGGGGGGCGGGGGGGGGGGTAATAGAAAGGAACGCCAAAGAGTGAGCCAACTAAGGGGAGTGCTCCCTCGATAATATCTGAGAAATGATAGGAATACATTTTTAAAAATATACTCTATGCAAAAGTCAACAGCCTCCAAACTCAATCAACATACTATACGACTTTGTGCAATTAAATTTATTCCACTGGAACAGACCTTCCTTTTACCTTTTTCATGGGTTAATTAATATAAACCAGGGATCCCGCAACGAATTTACATCGACTCGAAGGAAACACTCAGGCAGTTCAGTTGATCGAAATTGCACACTATTTAACGCGTTTTCGCTTTCCGTCTTTAATAAAACGATCGGAAACTTTCATCGTTTCCATGGAAAACGCAAACATTCAAAAACGCTATCCAGACCTCTGAAACGGAGTCCTTCGTATTAGTGCGGACAGCGGAAACGGAAGCCTTCTCGTCTGTCCACATAGTTTTGCTCTCAAATTTGTTTTCAGTTCGTCGAGATCGCGCGCAAAATTAACTGGTTAACCGCGGGGGAGGGGTGGGGGTATGACCACGAGAGAAGTGGCAGAAAAAACAACAACAACAAAAATAACAACAATAACATCTGTAGACAGACTACAAGCCTTTGTAGTCATTTATTTGTATGTTCATGCATTCGCCGCTGATTATTGTAACTTTTTCTCATAGCCGGACATCAGCGTTTCCGAGCATTTTAGTATGGGGAGGTGAAAACGCTGTGGTGGTGTTAACGCAAAGCGTTGGACAAGGTTTTGGATCGAAAAAGCATCATCTTAAAGGCATCGTTCGAAGAGGTATTAATTAGTTTTAGTCAATTTCCATGCTCACTAATGTAAATAACATTGCGGAACACCGTCCGGAGGGAGCCATCAACTGGTCATCTAGCGAGAGTTGAAGCCGATGAATTTTTTTCTGAATGGAAAATCAGTGGATCTAAAAATCACCTTAATGGCTATAAATCCACCTAGAAAACTCACGATAAACAAGGAAACGCACACCTGAAGCGAGGTAGGTTTAAACTTTATTTTTATTCATAGCCGTTCACATTTTTTGCGACTAAGAAAATAACCGTTTTTCTCAAACAAATCCTTAGTGCTATATTTCGACAGTTGCGCCATCTCAGTACAGTCAGTACATCTCAGTATGTGTACGATAACCCCAAAACTAAAAAACTGATGAATTAAGCTCGTAAGTAGCGTTTACTGCTACACGAGGTTGCACCAAAACGACCATCTATAAAGCTTAGCGACTGAAAAGGTCTGGTTTGGGTCAGGTATAAAAATAAAATAGACTACGAGTAGACCCTCTTTCGCTTACTCCGTCGAGCGAGACCGTGAAATATATGTCTCTGTCAACTTATTAGCTGGAGTATGGCAGTCATCTTGCGCGACTCCGCCGTCGTCGTCGTCGTGCGTACGCGCCTACGAACAATACCGCTAGCCATGATAACCACGATGAAAATCAGCTCATGGGTTTCCTTTACTTTCCTATATGGGTATGGTAAAAAAGCTAAACGTTTTTATTGTCCACTAAGCTCAACAACTCGTGAGAAAATCACGCTCAAAACGTCAGCTTCACAAACTCGCCACGGCGTTTAATTTTGAGGGCGCATTGCATTGTGGTCTTTGTTTGCCAGAATGTGGCCCATGCAAGGCTCATATCAAGCAGAGTGGTTGCACGTACATTGGGTTTCTTGCGCTGGTTGGAAGGAACAACTTACTATTTCCACTGGAGGTTTTCCCCCTTTGCAGCTGCGTCAGGTAAGTCTTTCACTGCTGGATTACTTTTCTCGTATGTGCTACAGAAGTTCTTGCCCGCACTTGGTTCGTGAAATCTTCTTTCAAAATCAGCTGTTGCTTTCTGTCTCTCAGCGGACACTTTCCGCTTCTGTTTATTTGAGTTCTGTTCTTCTGTACATTTATATTTAAATAGCTACAAGCGGTGTGTAATATATTTGTGTTTTTTGGACGCCATTTTGTCGGAGAGTGAACATCCGGCAAACAAATCGAAGACAAGCATCCTATTTTTCGAGATGGATTTCGCGTTTAATATCTTGAGTCAGATACACGAGTCGAGTCAAAATTTTTAGGAAGAATTTCCGATGAGGATTTTGACCCAAGGACTGGTTAAATGTAGCTCTTATGCAGATTTATCTATGCATCATTCCAAAGCTGTATAGCAACAAGTTGTTTCTGAGGTGATTAAAAAACAGCGACTCGAGGGCATGTGAAAGCGTAAGAGACCTTCCAGTTGTGTGAGCAGAAGAGTAACCCAGCTGGTATTTCCCCCGTGTTTAAACAAATAAACTACAAAACACAGACTGAGGCACCGTTGATCATTTGTGGCTCCTAAAGGAGTCGTTTTTAGGGGTTTCAATAAGTTCTGAAGTAGGCGGCAGGCCCTATTAAAGTAGACGGCTGTAATACTTCAGGGGCCATGAGGCCCCTCCCTCTAGGGGTGTCTGGGGGCATGGTCACCCAGAAAATTTTGGAATCTAGAAGCCCAGAAATGCCATTTCCCGCATTCTACCATCAAATTCAGTACTAAATAAGTAACAATAGCATTAGTGACTGTGTTTAGTTTTTCAGTTGAAGTTCAAGTTTAATTAAAGGATAACATCAACCATAGAAATATACTGAATCTTGGGAATTTTTCATCACATACAGTGTACAGCAATTGTGAAGCATTTGCAGATGCATAGCTGAAGTCCAGAAGTATTACATGAAATGAAATAGGAAAACAATGTTTAAAGATAGAATGAAAGTTTATGACTTGCTTTGTTGTTGTCTTACTATCAGTCTATGGTCACAAGCATAACCATTACTGATATCCACAAGTTTCAATGACTTTTAGAAGCTACTAAAAACTGAAAATTATAAGGTAATAACTTTGTAACTAAGCGCACCAAACAGGTTAATGCACATCTGTGGTGTCCCTGTGCCATCGAAAAAAGCCTTGGATACCTGGGCAATGCAATCATCATGTGGTAAAATGTGCATGTGCCGCAACACTTTGCTAGCAGCGACAACATGCCAACAAGATAAGTCATTTCACAATACGCTGACAGCATGAAGTTAGTTTATACGAGCCTTGGCTCAGTCAAATTTCATTGGAGACTCTTTATTTATGAAAGTGTTTATGGATATTAACTACGAAAACCAAAGGGAAATCTTTTCAAAAAACATTTGAATTATTAAGCAACTGAAACTGCAATTTTCCTGTGTTAGAAAATTCCAGTCAATGTCCAGTGAATAATCTTAACTTTGATTTTTTGGGGCGAATTTGATGACTGGATAATGAATGGATAAACAATGGTAATAATTTAGTTTACAGATTTGTTTCGGTTTCCGGTCTTGATCATTTTATTAAAATATGCTAAAATACTGCCGCCTCCAGTATGTTTATGGCTGGGTTCCATTGTCGGAGCACATGGACTGGAACTGAAGTAGCCTCTAAAAGTCATGGAAGAGCGAATGTGATCAAGGCAAGAATTGACAGCAGTCCCTGTCCTCTGTTTAATCAAAATGGCTGACTTCACAAACTACACTGTAAACCATTGCACGTTGAAATTGTTAAGATAACCGTGACCTTTCAGAAATATACTAATACAGCAAAAGGAAAAAATGGACACAGCAAAAAAGTGTTTTCTTTTTATTCCATATTTCATATTTAACAGGTGAAAAATTGTGTGACTAAAGAAACTCAAGAGACTCAAATGAAATTTGAGTCTCGAAAGTAGGCAGCAATGAATTGGGAAGTAGTCAGTGAAATTCATGGGTTGCTGGCTTCTATTGAAACCCCTGGTCATTTTGGTTTATCTGACCGAACCCAAAGGCCAGAGGCTTGCGTATTGCACGTCACTCATCGCAAGGACCATTCAAACGTGAACACGCTTGCAGTAGTTGTTTAATGGACTGCTCTCGGTTTTTGTAATGGTTTCACAAGCTGAAGATTTTGGACTGTAGTTGTCGGTGTGTCTTTTAGTGGATACGGCAGAGCTTTCTTTCAGAAACCAATTTGATCTGCAGAGATATTACACTGTAGTTTGCTCTCCTCATGCAGCAGTGTGATCAGCATGTACAGGGGCAGCAGACTCTTCCCCTGGGTGCGTCTGTTGAGGCCGTTTTGCCAACCTTCTAGGTCATGGTTTGATCGTACCGCTTGAAGGTAAACGCTCCAGGATGCAGGGAGTTAATTGGTGCTAGTGATCCATGTCTTGTCAACTTATTCAGTGAACTCCTGTAGGGGTTTGCATTTCAGCTTTCTCAAAGCGGATGGAATCTGGTCCTCTGGAAGGAAGGGTGGGGCCATAATCTTTCAGATCCAGGTGTTTGTGCCCTGGTCTCTGCTGTAAAAGGTCTGAAGGCCAAGTTTGATATTCAAGACAGTTTGATATTCTTTAATTATAAATACAGGATATAGAATTCAAGATGTCTGTTAATGTGTCTGTTTTGTTTTGCATTTCTGTATCTTCATGAAAAAAGTATATTTACCATAAAAATTAGGAGTGGTGTACCACAAGTGCCAGGGTTTGTAATTCTTACACAAGTTGTTGATAAATGAGCAGTCTGGAAGAGACTCTCTTACAAAAGATTGTATCCTCTTCTCAACAAATTTTTTCAACGCTTTTAGAATTTTCCTGACAGGAATTTGAGATGGTTCCCTGTCTCACTTTCTCCTGCAATTTTCTGTTCTTATATGGGTTTAATTTTTCAGTGCTAAGAGTCTGAACATAATATCCCTTATTGTAAGTAATATTGTGTGATCTTGATATCTTTTTAGCATGCACATTTCTTAGGCAACCATGTGTCAAAGCTTGATCATGATCTTGTGTACTACAAAGAGAGTTAAATAGTGAGCTGTTTATGCTAACTGTGTTGTTTTTATTGCAAAGCCAATTTCACTTTTCATTTGTGCAAATGGTGGCCACTGATTACATCGCCTCCTTGTACTTGGTTTGTGACCACTAAGGGTTAGAGTACAATGACTCAATTCAGTTGGTTTAAGATGACCATGATGGGTCGTTGGCACACCGGCCACCAAGTACAACGACTCAGTTTATTGAATGGACTAAATGGTTTTCAAAATTTGACCATCAAATAAAATGTGGAAAACTAAATTAAATTATATTGCTGAACAAAGCAACTGGTTCAGAGTCTTCATTTAATTCTTTGATATTTGGGGAGAAAATATCTTGTTTATCAAGTGGGGGTATGCTTACTTTGAGGATGGGAAGAAAGCTGCATAACATTTTCACTTACATTTGGATTCTTGCAAAGTCACCCAATGACATGAGTACAATTTTTATTATTATTATTCATTCAACACACACTTACATAATTACTTAAACAAATTACATTATTTACACCACAAACATTGCAATACTTGATTTGAAGTGTACTATTTACATTCCTTGCAATACTAGTCGCTTACAATTTCATACCTTATATTTATTGCCTACTCTATATTTTACTTTCACTAATAAATGTACAGTATTCTACTTGTAATTAAATTCTTACATTGCTTACTTTTTTCCCTTATTAATTTATTTACTTATTTATTTATTGTGTTCTGTTGCACAGGAGACAAACAAACATACGAAACTAATAACGAAATTAACATGTACAATTAACTGGGGCTATAACTCCTACTTTTTTACTCCTATTTACCTTGCTGCTAGCTATAAAAAAACATTGGTTGAGAGTTTACTTACATTTAGGATTGGCTATAGACTCATCTGCCATGCACGAATATTAATTGGCAGATAAAACAAGGAGAAGATGACGCAATAAATGGATTGCACAAAGAAAACAGCAACAGCAGAAAAAAAGAGAGACAAAAGGGGAAGACAAATAACTAAGTTGATATGTATAATTATTGGCTCTGTGACCGATGCTTTACATTCCTATTCCTAAGAAAATTTAAATACAAAAATAGGGAATGCTAAAATCAAATGGAATAAAATTGCAACAAATAGAAGTGGTCAGTGATAGTGAATTTAAGTTTTTTGAAGAGTCTATCAACAAGTAATCAAAGTTCGAGTCAATGATACTTCTTGGCCAGAAACTGTCACTGGAGGTCTGGAGCGGAATAAATTTCAATGGATGGGATGATCTAGTTTTAAGAGAAAATGTATGTGGTACATAACTTGGAGTATTAATAACTTGAATTTTACAGTGGCTCAGTCATCCCTGAAACCCTCGTAAACACTAGTTTGGGATGGATACAGGCGATGTATCACTGTCACCACACAGGAAGGATGCACCTTTCTGTTTTCCTTTCCTAGATAACCATAGCAATCTAACACATACGGGTGATACCCTACCCGTCCAAAGGTGAGAGTACTTTTGTTGTTGTGGTCATTTTTGATTCCCCTATTTTTGATGGCTAATTGAAGCCAGTTCTGAAGAACATCAGGATCTAAGCACGGCTAAGAAAATCTGGTGTGAGTTGTCACTCACCTTTGCTGGGAGCAAAATTTGTTCTCTATCTCCTGGCATGGGGCATGATTTGATTTGCCCCTCACTTGTATCATGGCAAGCCTGTGTTACCCGAATCTGGTGGTGCTGCATCTTAACTTCAAGCAACTTTTTTGTCTGTTGAAGTGCCAGGGGTGGGTGAAACATTGCTTTCATTGGTTTCACTGTCGTCATCCAAACCATCCCCCGTAATTAAGTGTTTGGAGGAATTCCTGAAAAGACATAAAAGTGTAAACTACAGGGGAATAAAGAAGTTTATATAGGATATGTTACTGCTATAAAAATGGTCTGGGTGTGTAATAGTTTCTTCTGGTGATTTATTTAGTTTGATCTAATAGCTGTAGTATCGGAGTGTGATCACCTGAAGCAACTGAGTGAAATTGTCTTATCATTCAGTTTAGCTTCTATCACTATTTAAAAATAAAGTGCACAAATCATGGTAATCTCACCTGATTTCAACATGGTTTTACTGTTGATCTGCATGAGCAATCGGTGCCACATGTGACTCATGCAGGCTTGCAAGGACAGCTGCAATTAGCATTCTGGTCCATTTTGTTGAGAAATTACTATTAAATGAACAGATGATGTGATTTTCTTAAACAAATGAGATGATGGATCTGAGGAGTGATCATTCCACCACAGAGTATGCCTCAAAAGTCATGGAATTTAAGTGAGGATCATGGAAAGTCATGGAAAAGCAATATGGTTTCTGAGAACAAAAAGGAAAAAAAAATTTAAAACAAAAACAAAAACAGATGAGTCAGTAACAGACTTTAAATTCAGTAGGACTAGACACAAGCACACATTTTAAATAAATAAATAATGGAATAAATAAATTAACATATTTATGCAGGATGAGGCATTATAATGCTGGAAAGTACATTGAATAAATGATTGTTTTGATACTACAGTACAGTGAGAATAACTGCTTAGCTTAGGTCATGGAAAATTTGGAAAGTTCATGGAAAAGGTCATATAAAGTCATGGAATTTTAAAAACTTGAGAGAGTACAAACCCTGACTGCAGTTCTCTGTTGCCTCTTCAGGGTCCATAGCTTTGTTAGTATTAATTTTCTACCTGTGAAATGAAACCAACAAAAAGTACTACACTAGAGGCAGAAAATGCGTCAAAACTTGGGCCAAGTTTGCCAAACTGCAGACAAAATTCCAACCCAAATTTAGTTTGGTGTATACTTGTGAGTCAGAAGAGAATGATACCAAATGTTGCACTTGCATAGGTCACAATGCAGCCCTTTAACATAATCCTTAATGAAATCATATTATTTATTTATTTATTTATTTTTGACACTTTAATTGTGATTCACACAACTAACAAACAATGGTACGTCTACTTGCACTATTTCCAAAAGTAATGCAACTACTAAAATCCATTACATTACTGACAAAACGTTTTTATGCAATTCAAATTTTTATATTATGCTACTATTAAATGCTTATAGCATAGTGTCTATTTTGTTGGCTGTCTGTCAAGCAGTATTTTCAGTGGAGCAGGGGTGTTGTAATGTATTTCTTCCTCACACACACAGTCTGAAAATTGGTAAAAGCTGAATTAGATTAGACCTCATGCTATTGGAATCTTTCCCAACATGCATGGTATTTCCAATTCCTACTGGTTCTATATTAGCGGAAATTGTGGGTTTTCAATGTTTCTATGTTCACTTGGAAGATGATACAAAGCACCAAATAGTGCTTTCCCTTGCGGTGTTACAAACTACTTATGATTATTACAATCTTTCCCCTAATGTCCCTTCCTTAAACAATTAAAACAGAGTCCAAAATTAAGTAATAATCTCTTACATTACTTTGATGTCCTGGATCTTGCGGCAGTCCTCATGTGGACGACTTTCTAAACAGAAGGCACAGTTTGTTTCTTTTCCCAATGCCACTTACATAGTTGTGAGTGGTAGGTCACTCCGCAGATTCCAGAAGTCCCTTGCATTACTATGATGTGTGCTCTCGTTGTATTCTTCTCTAAGCTCATTCTCATCTCCAAGGGCTTGAAGCAAGTTTTTCAAGTTCCACAGCTGATGTTCTTCTTCTCTCATGATTATCAACCGCAATGTATGGGGTAGCTTTTCCAAGACCAATGGAGCCATGATAGCCGAATACATGCTCTTGTCCATGTCAAGGGTCTGTAAGACTCTGTATTTTGTCATACATGTACAGACTACAGAGTCACTGGGCACCTCTTTTATTGAACACCCACTGCATGTTCAACAGGCTTTGAGATGAGCTCACTGGGTTGCCGTTTTCTTGCTATGTCTCTTCTTTAGCAGGTCAGTAGCCGCTCCATAGTTTGCAGATGTTAATGGGAAACCAATGACCGCCAATCTGGCTGGTCCTATAAGCAGTGCTTATAAGTAAGAGAATTTATCCACGTCTTCCAGAGTCTCATTTTTGTGAATGGCACTTTTGAATGAGTCCCAGAACTCTTGCCATTGGTGCAGTTTTTCATCAAACTTCCATTAAGCTTCAGTAATCTAGCTTTTGTACTCACACTGGGAATATTTGCATTGATTTCTGGATTGACTACTGGTTCAACAGTCAACAGTTCAAGGGTGACCAATCTGTTTTTCATGCCACTTGCTAATTTGTTGCTTTCTTGCATCTCTTTGGCCATGTGTTCTCCTCCCCATGCACAATGGTAAGGAATAATATCATCTAAGTCAGTGCATGTTTTATAACAATGATATTTTAAGAACAACCATAACAGTGGTTAAAACATGATTGCCAGCTTTTAAACTGTAAAACACTAATCAGGAATTTAAGACATTTTTTTGTCCTTGATTCCCTACATATATGTGGGTGAATGACAATGTATTCATTATCTTGATGGCACAGAATATGGCTCTAATGCCATATCTATTTTGCAGTGACAACTTCTGACCTGAATGTTAACAAAACTGAAAATTACTTGTTTTCACTATATTGATATGAGAGACAATGAAATCTCTAAATTGCATAGAAAATCTAACAAAATAGAGAAAATAGTAAATGCATTTGTACACAAACTTTGTTTAAAAAATATTTTAATAATATTCCCTGAAACTGGTCACAAAGCCTTTACTTTTCTTGTGGTAACTTCAGCAGTTGTTGAGTAACCTGATTGATCCTGGTTGGATGATCTTGGAAGTAGCACAGGTTCTGTTTCAGGTAGGAATGATGACTGCATGAGCTCTGCAGCACCAGTCAAATACTCCAGTTGTCCTTCCATTTTTTTCATACTCTCTGATGACTGCATATGTTCCAGTAGCTGCCCTCCAGCTGCCCTTCCATTCTTTTCAAAAATGAACTAACTTGAAGATGGATTTCACCATAACCAAGCTAGGGTTCTCTAGGCAGAGATGTTGCGTGAGATTCTGAGGTCATCTAGAGCTCTGTTATGAAATTGAATTTACTGATCTTGCCAATTGACTTGCTGGAGTTGACAAATAGCAGTGGTGAGCAGTTGCTGGCATCCTAGGTATAGTCTGATGAAGAACAGGCCTTGTAGTGGCTTTGTTACTATCAATGGCAAGTTGGAGATGGAGACCATAATGAACGTCCATAATAGATTTCAATTTGTCAACTGTTTTTGCCTGTTTGGCTTTGGTCACTTGATGAGCAGGCCTTGTTGTGGCTGTGTTACTATGGCAAGTTCGAGGCATCCATGATATACTTCCATGGTGAATGGAAATCGATTTGTCAACTGTTTTTGCCTGTTTGGCTTTGGTCACTTTAATAGCAGGATACTGAGAGTCATGCTGAACTGCATCAGCAGGCAAGTAATTTTTTGACAAGTGTTGATCAGGCTGGACAGGACTGGACAGGACTGGATAGAGCAGAATGGATGGCACAGGACTGGATAGTGCAGAACTGGATGTCACAATACTGGATAGCAAAGGACTGGAGGAGCAAGACTGGATAGCAGAGGGTCACAATTGCAAATACCTCAATCCAAAGCCTGATCCAGGTTCTTGTACCAAACAAATTCAAGGGTATGAGCTTGCCAGACAAGCAGGTCCATAAGCATTTTTATGAATGGCTTGTCAAACAATTGGTAACTTGTTGAGTGATGGAATACTTGGATAGTGACATACTTTAGCCTGGACAAACTGAATAGATGTGAGTATTGTATAAAGAAAATACTTGCACACCACCAACACAGGGGTGTCAATAAAATTCTGGGCAGGTGTCCTTAGGAAATCTAGAAGCTTGGAAATGCAATTTCCAGAATTCTGGGCATCAAAAAGTTTACTTTGAATAATTTTCCATGTTCATAACTCTCAGTGATAGTTTATATCCACTGAAGCAGAAATTTATTTGAGGTAGTGTTTAAAACAAGGATAACTTCTTTGTTACTCATTTTGATTTACCAACATAGTGGTCAACAAATCTCTTACCCTCTCAGAAAACAGTGGAATGAGAGATCTTTGCTTCATTGAAAAATAAATTAACAATAAAAATCTTTCAGCTTATATTGTTGTAAAACCAATCCTTGTTTAAAACTTTTTATTTTCCCATGGTTCATTATTTATGCACTCAATAATCAACAACTAATATTAAGACAATCACATATTTTCATTATCCAATCAATCAATCCATTCATTTATTTTAACATGTTTCGTTGAGCTAAGAACTTGTTCATCCTGGAATGAACAGTTATAACATTGATAGATGACTACAAATAACATGCAATGCTATTTGTTCAGAAACTTCAGTCATGGTTATATATCGGGAATATCTCCCAGCGCTGGTTCACAATCAAAGGACTGTTCCATAGATGGGGTTATTTCTTTTCCAATCTCTTTTGCAATGTTACATGTTCGGTGTCTAATCTGTGCTGAATTAAAGCTCTTACATCAATGGCTTTTACATTCCATAGGATTTTATTACAACAATACTGCGGTGACCTATTGCTTATGCAATCTGTACCTAAGCATCACGCCATAGCATAAACAATTCATGTTGCATGATGTGGAAAATTGACTATTATCAGACAATAATATAATGTGGTTCTTAATGTCCCACCCCCAGGAAGACTAAGATGATCAAATTCCCTCCCCCTGGACAGGACAAGGCATCAAATGCCCAGGGTTTGCCACGGGGGAGATGTTGAAGCTTTGACTTGACACACAACTTAAGAGTGCCTGTCTGTAAAAATCAGACAAATTCTTAATTTCGTGGCAAGGTTCGAAAATTCAATTTCGCTCATATTCTTATGGTAGATAGGCTAGGGCATTACAAAAACTACTGGATAGTTTTTTTGGCAAAATATCCTTTTATTTCAAAGAAATATGCAAATTACCAAATTCCGTTAAAATCGTCATTTGACGCACCATTTCATCAAGCAAGTTTGATAGCCTCACATGCAAAACCACATCATTCTTCCGTCTTTAAAACACTCAAGATCAGTAGCACAGTTCTGATGTACAAAGGTGTAACATTGGGGTAAAATTGAAAAATTTATTTAAGAATCATTTCTTGTTAGAAATAAGTCAGAAAGTGAAGGAAATTGGTTCCTATCTTGAAATTATGTCATTTCAGTCAATTAAGATGCATTTTAAGCTAATTTTCTATTACCCATGATGCAATGCGGCCACGCCCTTTTTTGTAAAAAATGCATAAATACCGTATTTAAGGAACACTTTGGCAAAAAATGTTAATTACAAGCTACTAAAGACAAAAACAGTTAAAGGGATGCCAGAATTTGTTCATGTTCATCCAATGGAACTTGATAAATTGGCCTTCCCCTCCTTCGCTTTGACACAAGTGGTCCACAAATGTACCGCACAGTTCCTGGGAATACTCCTGCCACCTTATCATCTAGTTTGTATGTGCAATCAATAATGTTCTCCCTTAAAAAGAACTTTCCGAGAAGAACAGCCTGTCCTTTGGAATAAATGCTTCCACTATAAGGATCCTCAAAGTTTTCTTGAAGGGAAATGACTCCACTGCTAGTAACTTTAAGGAGGTAGTAATCATAGTGGCTGTCCTCTTCAGCTGCCACAGCCACAATACTGTCTTTCATTGCCAGGTCAGCAACTTGAACTGAATGTTCAATGGTGCTTGCATCTTCAGTTGTTCTGGTCATGACACCTGAGGGCTCTCTTGACAGAACAATCTCCTTCCAGTTGCCCACCCATTCCTTATTTTCACAGCTGTCAAAATTCTCAACAATGCAACCATGGTAGTAACAAGATCTTTCCCTCGTGAAGACTTTTAGCTGTTCACTGCAAGTCCTTACAGAGTGTAGTTGTCGAATGCCTTTGACAGTGCAGAATCTTCCACCTTCCCTGTTATGTGCAACACTCAGTTCTCCACTAGAAGGCAAATAGAAGACACGCCGCTTTAACTGCACTGACTTCTGCCGAGCAGGAAATGAGGAAACAGCTGGTTAAGAGAAGTTCTCTTTCAGAAAGTTACAAAGATCTTTTGCGTTTGATAGTGTGACTTTCCTGGAGAGAACTGCTTAGGTCGCCTTCTGTTTGAGATGGGAGCCAGCTGCATCTTGTTCTCCCTTTGCATGGGAGGTGGCAAAGTAGTTTCGCTGGACTGTGTATCCAAGAGTTGCCAGGGAACAAGATAGGTCACCATAACAGTGCCAGCTCTTGTACTGTCCTGCACATCCATCTGTGAATTCATGCATTTTCTTAATGGTGCAGTTGGATTCTTCTAAATGCTTTGAAATTAACTTCTGGATGTGAAGGACAGAGTCATGATCCTGGGTGACGTCATCAGAGATTACAAACAAATGCTCCTTACAAATTGCTGGTTCCTCTTCTGTGCTCTGAACACCATCCACCTCAGCATTTGAATGCCTGTAAAGAATTGTTACATGAAGACTTACTTTGTTTACATCAAAGTATTGGGACTGGATTTCATCTTGAAACCGACAGGCATAACCCTCAGAATAGTCATGGATGCACACGGCTTGATCAAGAGGAAGGTTTTCAAGAAGAGAATCTAGCTGTTCCCTTTGCCATTTAGCAAGAAAGGAATGGTAAGGAAACTGTCCTAAAAGCTGAATGAAATAATCGAACAGTTCCTTTGGTCCTGTGCACTTCTCAACAAGGGCTATTTTTTTCATGTCTTTTCCTTCAGTGGTAAGTTTTCCAGTTGACACATAGTCGTACCGCTTCCATTTCACTTTGTGATTGCCAACACCTTTCTCCTCTGGCAGCAAAACCAAGTTGTGAACTCCACAGTCTCTGCACTCCCTTTTCAAGCATTTCAATTTATGATAGTCTTGGTCTTCAGGTTTGGGGCAAAGTGTTTGTTCAATAATATTTCCAACTGAGGTATACACTTCTGTAACTGCTTAATTAGCTTCTCTGCTTTCATCGATCACTCTCTTCCTAAACTTCATGCAGTCTTTGAAGACAATTTGAAGTTCAACGTGCTGGCGACACATGCAGGTCTGTCTATCTCGTTCCCTTGCTCCCCTAACAAAATAAAGCTTCAGGTTTTCAAATTTTCGCTGAGATATCTTTATCTCTGGGTGCATTGACGCAAACTCAACGTAGGCTTCCGTTTGGGTTTTTTCAAGCACGTGTTTCGGATGTTCAACCCACGTTTTCACTCCAACTCATTTTCTTATCAAGTCTTTCTTGTTTCCTGTCGGTCTACTTGCCACCATTTTCCAATAATCATAAACAACCTCTTTGGTTTCTTCAGTGACTGCATCCCGCCTGGTTTTTCGTTTGGTTTCAAGCCAGCTTGGCTCTTCACCTTTCAAGATCATTTCGCGTTTCTCAATTCCCGACTTGATGCTTCTTCTATCTAAGGCTATGAGCTTCGAAAGTGTCTTCTGGCTTCTACTCTTTTTAACATTTTCACCAAAAGAAAGTGATTTTGCCGCTCCAAGTGCAGCTCTTCCTTTGTTTGACTTGTCATTTTTGACGGCTTTAAGGCCTTGGGTGAGATCACCAGCAAGCGCTTTTAGTGCAATCACTTCTTTCTCCTCTTCTGGCGTTTTTATTAATCCGTGTTTCTCGAGCACTTTCCTCGTCCGCGGACTTTTTGATATAGCTGCCATTATTTCTGCTTTCTTCTCCGGGGTATCTGGGAGACCCTTCTTAGCTCGTCCAATGGCACGTTTCTTGGCCATCCTGTTTGGGAACGGCGTACCAGTAACTTCGATCCGTGCGGCTTCCGCCGCTTGAACCTGTGTATTTTGGTCTTTCTTTTTTTGACAGTATCGCGTACTTCGTTCTCTAGCCATCTTTCTCTCTCACTCAAGTTTTCCTTTATTTTCTGAAGCTAACTTCTACTGGTTTTGTTCGTGCCGACGTTTCTTTGTCATGTCTTTGATTGGAACATACTGTAGTTGTCCGCTTTTGGCTTCTCGACTTTTCTTTCTGGCTTTCACGACCTTTTGAATAATTTCCTCTCGGTTTTTCTCATAATGTGCTCTTCTTTTCTCTTGTCTTTCCTTCTTCTTTTGTTCTCGCCACATCTGAATCCTAGAAACTCCAGAATCCATAATCGCTGCATTCAATTTTACGGCCTTGTGCTTGCGAACAACACAGTACTTGACTACGTGCTTGAAACAAGCGGCATGTGCTCAGGGAGTTTCCCACTCATTTCCTTACCTGATGAAATATTTTACTTCCTAATAAGGAAATCTAGAACAATGCTCATCGATTCTGTAGACTGTAGGATGATTTGGAAGGAATGGAAGCCGCCAAAATGGCCAGAGCGTTGCGCTTGTCTTTGCTCGAAATTCGATCGCTTACCTTCCTCAGGATCAAAATTGTCGACCTTATGTTTCGAACAAACTTCATAGCCAATATTTTCGTCGGCTTTTAACAGATTCGATCGATTTTGGTACCAAAATTTAGCTTGTCATTTGAGCATTTTGATTATGTCAACATTGACACGCTCCAGCGCACTCGTCGTAAACAATGCGACTGGGAAATTTAATGATCAGAATTATCGCGCGCCAGATCACACCGCTTGCCAACTGTTTAGAACGCAGAAAAAATTCAAATCTCGGCGACGTTTCGATATAAACACAAAAAGGTGGAAGGAAAGTGAAAAGCAACTTATGAGCATTACATTTTGAGGTTAAATTGTTCTGTAACTCAGGAATTATAGCTCGCACAATGAATTGAAAATTACCTGTGTCTCCCAAGCTTGAAGCGTGATGCATCATATGGTGAACACTTTTGTTGATTTTAAGGAAGATTTAGCACCAATTTTCAGGCTTTTGTTTGCCATTTTGCTTAAAAAGGAATCTTTTCCATCATCTGTGAAGTCTTACGGTTATAAATGAAACTTAAGTTGGCAAAAACAAGAAAACAGTCAACAGTGAAGTCCACGCACGTTACGCGTGACGCCATGTTTTTGTCGCTAACTTAACAATTCGGCTCCGATTATATTTTTTCAAAAATCCTTTATTCTACTTCTATTTAGTCCAAAACCATCTTCAACACATGTGTAACACTTTTGGAAAGTCTCAAGCAGATCTGATCATTGTGCGCCGAGAAATTCTTAAAAGATTCAAGCAAATCCGTGATTTTTCCATTAGCGCGTGACAAGCGTGCTACTGATCTCAAATGTATTTTTGTGCAATGTTTAAATGTGTACTGGGTTGATTTTAGGGAATGTTGCGTTGTCTTTTTGGGTGCAAAATAGTTAAATTTCGAAGACATGTATTTCATTCACTTAAAAGTACTTCATGAATATAATTAATTTTCAACATGTGTGAAACCTTCAAATGGATTAAGCTTCTGGTTACAGATTCCTGTAAAAATTTCTTTGGGCAAATGATTGTGAGCGACGCGAGAGCTTTTCAAAGTACATCAAAAATGCAACTATTTGACCATCCATTGTCAAATTTCAATTTACGGGTTAGACGTATATTTTAGCATGCGCCACATGACTTGACCTATAATAAGTTGAAATAGACACAGAGCTGATAATTTCGAAATGTTCTAACCTTATTTGTTGTAAAAGGCAGGTCCAAAGTCGATTTGACGTGTTTCTAGTCGATCTCTCACCATTCGTTGCACATAAAGCAGAAGTTTGCTTTTGTTTACACAAGGCTAACATCCGATGTACATCGCCTACTGTCAACCTATTATTGGTCGAATATCATGAATCTGTGACAGTCTTTCTGTGCATATGAACATCACTGCATCTAAGTCAAAAATGGCTGAGTCATTTGTAGATAGTTGCTTGCTTTGCACTGCACCAAAATATTACGTTTGATCGATTGCTGATCATTGCTGATAAGCGTGTCGGCGCAGCACAATCTTACAGTCTTTATTTGTTCATCACACAATGCCGTCATGGCATATGCTGCCCATTTTGATCTAATTTGTATAGAGCACTCTCAGGATAGGTGAAAAAATTTAATCATTGTTCATCTGTTTGTTCTTATATATAATATGCGTATATTTATATAATTGTATTCTATAGTGTATGTGGCCTCAGTCCAAATCACGTTTGTTGTACGTTCTGATGTTTCAGACAACAGCTGATAAAGCTAGTGCCTGTATTCACTAGAATTTTAAAAAAATCGCCATAAACAAATTATAGATCAATGAAGCAAGAACTAGCTGAAATAAAAATAGGAAATCACAATGTGTCTAAT
Source organism: Orbicella franksi (assembly GCF_964199315.1). Lineage (NCBI taxonomy): Eukaryota > Metazoa > Cnidaria > Anthozoa > Scleractinia > Merulinidae > Orbicella > Orbicella franksi. The sequence goes on from NC_138147.1 coordinate 14,346,186, forward strand.
TCATAAGAAAAACAGACTAAATTTAATTAGTACATAATTACGTGAGTAAATAGCCCTGGCCATGCCATTTTATTTGGCGTATTTTGTTTGCTTAGTGGCAAGGCATTGGTATGTTTGTAACAGAAAATAGACGACTGTTGTCAATACAGTCCAAAATTATTGTCAGTAAAATATTGTAAATAAAACACCTATTGACCGGTTACCTCCGCGGCCACCATTTGGTCATTCCAATAAGGGTTTCATTATTGTCTTTACCACTATTAAGCGGCCACCGAAGATTTAAAAACTTTGTTTTGGAAAGGGCGACGGCAGATAAGAGTCTGAAATTGAAGGTGCATGACGAGTGATAATTCAAACACACATCTATCTTGATTGTCTTCAATTGACTCCCGAGGGGGGGGGGCACTGCCATATATGGGCTACATAGGTATGTGCCGCTGTGAAGGGTATGGTTTTCAAGCAGTTTACTCTAGGATAGGGTATATAAATCAGAGCGTTTGGGTCTAGAATAGGGTATCATTTTTCCCAAAACTGAATAGTTGGTTGAAGATTTTATCTAGACTAAAGAAACCAGGAATTGCCACTCAAAAATATAAAAAAATCAAATCGGCGAGTTTAAATTTACGTAAATCAGCCTCAATAGTGTCGATAGATGGGGGGATTTGGGGAGTTTACTCTAGTATAGGGTAGCAAAATTCAGCTGAACTGGCTCTGGTATAGGCTAAGGGTTCCAAGGTCCCAGCGGCACATCCCCACCTAGAAATTTCCAAAGTACCTCCCCCGGGAATTGACTCCATGTTCACCAAGAAGTTTATAACCGGATAGTGAAAAATTAAATATTCAAGGTACACCAACCTCTAGCCCCATTAAGCGGTCACCACCCATTTCCCTGAGGGTAGCCCACTGTATTACATGTAAACCAAAAATAATTGCACAGCGCAAAAAGACCTATGTATGAGTTTAGCGTTATAGTTTTTCGCAGGGCATGTAGGTAGCGATGGTCGAGTAAAAGATAACAACAGGGGCAATGGTAAACTATTCATTCTTTTCATTTCTTAATTTAATCTCTTCCTACTCAACATGATTGTGTGCTCCCAGTGGTTCCAAGCCTTACGGAGCCTTACATATTAGGATAGAAATTGTCCTACCTCTACCCCCTAAAATGGGATGACAGCATTGCGTGACGGACAAGGAACCGCTGAAAGCAAGCATTCAAGCCATGACAGATCGAATAGGGCAACATAGCATGATTGGGTCATAATAAGAAACTGAGCTCAAAATTCAACACAACAACTAGGAGATTGGATAGTCGCTATGAAAAATAGATAAGCTTAATTAATATGTATCAACAATATAAAGATAGCACAGATTTCTTTTATTTAATTACTAACCAATTTGAATGATACAATAAGTCCGTTATCAATAGCTGAACTGCAATCATGTATTGCAATCTGTGGCGAAGGCATACGGAAGCTGCCATTCCAATGGCCCCAAATTCAGCTTGAGGAGATGGATTTTTTGCCTTACTCTTGTGGTTAACTGCGGCTGCTGAGAGGAGGGAATGAAAGAGTGGGGCCCTCTCCTGAATCTTCACTGACAGTTTTTCCATGCTGAAGGATAACATGTCATCCTTACTCAGTTTTCTTAGGCAGCTTGGATCTTTGTTGGAACAAAGCTAGGAGCATTCTTTCTCTAGATCCTTGAACACAAGCTCAGCTCTTTCTTGAGGCTCTTGTTCTGCCATGCAGCATTGGCGATTTGCTTGTACGTTCCATGGGCAAGCAATTTGCTTAACGGTTCGAGATCTTTGGGCAATTTTCTCTCTGCATCTTTTGACAGCCATTTAACTTTTATCAGCATGTCAACTGCTTTTGTGTTCTGAACACTACTTTGAAGTAACTATATGGAAAAAAGCCTCATCAGGTCCATCACAGACTTTTTTCAAGGTTGGAGCATCGTGATCGTCGCTTAGCGGTTCTCCTGATTGTTTGACTGTGAGCGAATCTTCACTTGTACCGAGGTTTCAGGTCTGCTTCCAATTTTTCCTTTGCTCAACAAGTGACCAATGTTTTTTCAGTTTCGCAACTCGGTTTCTTTAGACGTACTCGTTTTTGATCGATCACAAAGTCATTGAATTGTTTCCATCCCTTTGAGAGTATCACACTTTCGTTTCTCTTTTTTGATGACGCAAGAGCATAAATTACAATAAATGGATGAATCAGACATAGCCTTTTTGATCTTTTGAAATGCAAAGCAAAGCTTTGTACAAAAGTACATACAATATACATGCGACCATATTTATTTTTAGCATTGCATGATATAATTATTATCACCACAGTGAAATTGGCAGCTCAATTTTGCTATGAGAATTATACTGCTACTAGCAGCTAGAATTTTTAAACTGAAAATGTGAACTTAACAAAAGTATAGGGAATATGTTGTACCATGGCTAACAATCTACATTTACTCACCTGGAGCCATGATTGCCAGTTGTCCTTTCAAGGCTGACAGTTCCTCTTTGAGGGATGTATTCTCTGACTCCAGTTTCTTATTTTCTGCAACGATCTTTTGTAGATTTCTCTCTACGTTGAAAGTATCAAGTGTTGATGTGTTGTAGACTTATTTAATAGCAACTGTTGTGATGTATTCTGATCATTCTCGACGATAATGACATAGTCATCTTGCGGGGGTTGTTCAAAATATAACAAAGGCTGCTGAGCACTAGGGCTCGACTGTATTCAGCCCACGTTTGAGGAATGCTTGTATCTGGGTAGCTGGTTTGTAGGATTGGATCAGGTGCCGCTGGGAGTTGATAGCTATAGGCAGCTTGTAGAGCTGGAGATGTAGGGATTGGCAGGTTTGTTGAAGGTTCAGTATCACCAAGTGCTGCTGGAAGAAGATGAGCTGCTTGTGGTGCTGGAGTTGTAGGGATCGGTGATTTTGTTGAAGATACAGTATCACCAGGTACAGGTGGAAGTAGATAGGCAGCTTGTGGAGCTGTAGCTGTAGGGATCGGTGGTTTTGTTGAAGTTGAAGCATCACTATGTGACGCTGGAAGTAGATGGGTGGCTTGTGGAGCTGTAGTGGTAGGGATCGGTGGTTTTGTGAAAGTTACAGTAACAGCATGTGCCACTGGAAGTAGATGGGGGGCTTGTGGAGCTGTAGCAGTAGGGATTGGTGGTTTTGTTGAAGCTACAGTATCACCATGTGCCGCTGGAAGTAGATGGGCAGCTTGTGGAGCTGAAGCAGTGGGGATCGGAGTTGCATGGGGTGGATTAGTGGAATTTGGAGGAAATTTGCTTCCGTACTTGCTGACAAACATGAGCTGACCCATGCTGTTGACGGCTGATTTTGCTGCAATTTCTTGTTATCACCTTTCATTAAGCTTCTTGCCTTTTCGCTTGGCTGTGGCTAACTGATTTGTACCATTTATGTCTTTTTTTACCATGTTGCCTTTACGTTTTTTTGCCTACATCTTGTTCCTTTTCTTGGTCAAGGCTTTCCTTCATTACGGCCATTGTTTTTCGTTTCCTTTTACCCAGAGAGCCACTGTTTCCATTTTCTTCTTGAACATCTTTTGATGGAAGATCTTGTAGGGAAACGTTGGAAAGGTCACTTGAGATCGTATCTCCAGAACTAGTGCCCTCCTGTCGTCTCTTACTCATGGTTTTCACACAATACTCTTCAAATTGATCGAGCACTTTCTTCTCTTCTGTGTGAGAGAGCAAAATCATATTCATTATAGCTACTACTTTTGTGGTAGGCCAGCTCTCACAGTCAACAAAATCCATCAAAACAAATCGTGACCTAATAACGATTATTTTTCAAAGGGAGATCTTACTTTAGTCTGCTATTTTCACTATTTTGCCAATGTATGCTTGTTTGTTGTTATCTGGTCCTCCCCAAGTAACTTCGACTTCTTCTCCTGCTTCAAACCCACCTCTTAAAGCACACCTGCTCTTAGGAATAACTGAAAACGACTTATCCGACTTAAAATAAGCACAGACATTGGTTAGCCATAGCTGTCTTCGTCTCTATTGAGAATTAACAGGTGGAATTTTGGCCAGTTTAAACAGGAGCAGCACTGACTCTGAGAACGCTAAATTTTCCTGCCTGCCATTAAAGAATTTTTTATTTCAGTCTGCCAAAACCTGTGACACAAATCAGTGGCTGTAATGCCATCATGTGTTCATGTGATCGACAATCTCGCGACCACGTCACCCACTAAAATGACGTCCTGTCAGTATTGCGTAAGAAAACCTGGGTGTTTTGGAGGTGTATGCATGTGGAAGTCTCCATCAAATTTAATGCAACTGCCTCAGTATCTAGCTTAAAGGACCTCACCGTTTGATTGCAAAAAGTTCATTTGAACTGAATATAATCCAAAAAGACGGAAAAATGCCACTGATGATCAGGATAGATTTCAAGAAGTTTCCATTCGTTTCAATTTACCACAACAAAAGGAAAGCAATTTCAAGGAGGAATTTAAAGAAGTTTCAGTCCCCCTCAAAGCCATGAAAACTGTAGGCTTTGCTTGATCATCCCTGAGTCCTTCAACTCCAAGAAAAGGTGGCAAGATGAAACAAACATCTACTGCCTGCGAAACAGTTATCAATTTAGAAACAGAAGCTGAGGTCATCGATGAAGATTTGGAAGAAACTGTTTTCCTCGAGAATGGAACTATTGAGGAGAAATACACTGAAATTGAAGCATCGTTTTGCAGTTTGCTGAATGCAGATCACTCTGTAGTGAATGAATCACCTGAAGATTATGAAAACATCGAAGCAGCTGATTGCATGTGGATGAAAGTCACGCTAATGTGTTGCTGACCGAAAACGATGATCCGAATAATGATGACGAGTGTATGTATGAGTTGGAGGAATTTGACGATAACTTAACTATCAATTCACAAACCAACGAACATTTGCAAACTTTCCCCATTCCATCAATACCAGTTCTTGAGAGTAGTCAATCCACAAACGATAATCAACCCGCTTGTGGCAAGTCTCAACTAACAAATCCTGCTATGATGACTTTGTTAGCTTTGTTTACAGTCAAATATCATTTGCCTGGGGAAGCCATTGCACATTTACTTACACTGCTTTCTTTAGGTTTACTTCCTGATCACAACTTGCCATCTATGCTAAAGAGTTTCAAAGCTTGTTTATGAAATCTGAACAGTCCAGTCAATTTTCATAACTTCTGTTCTTTTTGCTTTGCACCGAGTTTTGAGACCCAAAGGTGCCCGTAGCTACTTTCTTTATTTTCCTATTGCAGAGCAGTTGTAGATGTTTTTTAAAAGACCTAGTTTCTACACTTCCTTACAGCATTGTTTTAACAGAAAGAAAAAAGAACCTTCTAACATCGAGGACATTTATGATGGGAAACTTTACAAAGATCTCGTAAATGAAGGTATGTTGAGCAGCAGAGATAACATTTCCTTCCTTTTTAACACGGATGGAGTACCAGTTTTTAAATTTTCAAAAGTTTCAGTATGGCCTTTATTTCTGGTGATCAATGAACTACCGTATGAGAAAAGGATGGCAAAAGAAAAACAGCAACTTTTCTGAAACCCTTGTATGAAGAACTTCTGTTAATGGGAAGGGTATTACAGTAGAGTCTTCAGAAAGAGGCAAGTTTTTATGTAGAGCTTTTCTTCTAGGCGGGAGTTGTGACCTCCCTGCCAGGTGTTTGGTGTGTGAAAGCCTGCAGTTTAATGCAGAATATGGCTGTTGGAAATGCCTTCAACAAGGAAGAACAGAAAAAGTTGGTATTCGAGGCCACACAAAAATATTTCCATATATAAGGGATAATCTGAAGGGCCCATTGAGAAATAAACAGGATACTATAAAGCACTCTTATGAAGCATTGATGAACCTTCAATCTGGCCAGAAACAATATGCAGTAAAGGGAGTAAACGGGCCATCCTGGCTTTTATTTCTGGAGAATTTTGACATTGTTGCGGGAATGGGAATAGACTATATGCACGGAGTTCTATTAGGCATTCAGAAGCTTCTTTTGAAGTTGTGGTTTGGCGACACCTATTCCAAAGAGCCCTTCAGTTTTCGGCTCTTAGTTGGAGTTTTAGATGATCTTCTAAATGACATCCTTCCAACTTTAGAAATAAGGAGAATGCTGAGGTCAGTAGCTGAACACTTAAAACACTGCAAAGCGAGGGAACTACGTTCATTTCTCTTGTTTTATGGAGCTCCCGCTTTATATGGTATTCTTTCCAAAGACTACTTTCAGCATTACTCTCTGCTTGTAAATGCCATACATTTGTTGTTGAAAGACTCAATAAGTGAATCAGATCTCAATGAAGCTTAGAATTTGCTGTTTAGTTTTTGTTCCAGTTTTCCCGCCATTTATGCGGAACGTTTCACTACTATGAACATTCACCAGCTGTTGCACTTAGTTGATGATGTATGCAACTTGGGACCACTTTTCATTGTTTTCATCCATTGTTTTCATTTTGAGGATAAGAATGGTTTTATTTTGAAGTTTATTAATCAGACACAGTCGATATGTAGACAAATATTATTAGCTGTGTCCGTCTCACAAAAGCTACCAGAAATTCGTACAAGATACATCCTTCATCACTTAGAGGCAGACAACTTAATATCACAGCCTTTTAAGCAGATACTCCCCTAAAAAATCTTGCGAGCTTGCACCTGTTATTTTTGCTTTGGGAGCCCCGCAAAAATGAGAATCAAATGGAGAATAATTCTTGGCAGTAGCTGAACTCTTTCAATGTGCCCTGCACACTGTAAATGTAACCTCCTTTGTTCAGCTCAAGATAAATGGGTTTTACATTCATGGATTAGACTACAAGCGCTTAACAAGGAGGAATTGTTCCGCGATCAAATACTTTGATGGCAGGTGATACAGTTTTGTTCAGGTAAAATGTTTTATTCAGATTGCTGACTTCTTGGAAAATATTCTAGATCTTCCATTGTGCTACCCTCTGTACTGCGAGAATTATGACAACTCTACACATATTAACATTTTCTCACAGACGGACTGAACCAGACTCATATCAGTTGATATTAAAAACATCTCAATGAATTGTACATTTATCAATTTTAAAGATGATCTTAGCCGGGCTTATGTGTGTGAGTTTCCCAACAAATTGGAGACCAACTAAAGTTGACAAGTGCAATCAATGGTAAGAAGCATGTTTTATACTGTTGTTATGCTCAAAAGCTGTAAATATAACACATGTGCCTCTGGTGAAGTCCTGATCCTGACCTCTTTTACTGGATATGATGTAAGCGGCCTTTTGTAAGTTGTTATGGTTTTGGCAACCAGATATATAGCCATACTGGTATGCATGACATGTTCGTGATCTTGAAGCTGATAATTGTTTATCTTTTGGCTGTACATGTTTTAGTTGTTTTTAAAACTGTGACAAGGCCCACCTGGCTGTAAACCAAGTAAGATATTTTAATTTCTCCCTTTATTTTTTGTTGATGTACAACTTTAACCCTTTGTATACCAGACTTTCGGATTTTTTTTTGTAGCTCAATTTGGGGGTGTAATGCAAAATGTCATACAAATTGATCAGTAGTGAATACCACCACCCAACTAGACTTGCCACAAGTCGACCTTTTCATAATCCTTGACTTATTTATCTCCCTCGAGACGGCGAGAGGGTAATCTTCGAGCGGCGAAGTTGCGAGGGTGAGTGCGAGCGACGTAAGCCGCAAGAGGTCAACTTGTTTCACTTGCAGGAATGTGAATCACAGCGTAAATTTTTGGCGCAAAAAACATGATTGACATTTCTCACTTTTCATGTGCTCCACGCGCGATCGTCGTGAAAGCAGAAAATTATTTCCATCAAAACGTTTAGGAGTGTACGAGTACTGTTCCCTAACTCAAATAAATTTATTTGTGTACAGTGCAGTATGTAGTCAGCAACTGGCAAACAGCAAAAGTTGTTCCATTGAGTAATAATTTCTTAAAAGACAAAACGGTGTTTAAGCGATCGAGAATTATTTTAGTCTAGATTAACCAGCTATCGACCAGAGAGCTGCCTGACAAATGCTATAAACTTATGTAGATCTAGCTTGTACCGACAAGAATCCGAATTAACTAAAGAAGGCGTGATAAGTTGGGGAGAGCCTTAATTCTGTAAAGCTCTCGTGATAAAATAACGTTGAGAATCGAAGTCGCAACGAACGGCAGAGAATAAAAGCGCTGTTCCCAAAAGTCCTTCATAGATTGACCACTGCTTTCAACACGGTAAAACGGCCAAGGCAAAGTTGCTGCAATACCCTTTCTTTGTACAGAAGAAACTTGGTCATTCAACTAAAGCAACTAAAAGTGCAACAAGTACACAAACTCCAGGAACAGCCCTGTTCTTCTGGGAAAGGTCCAAACTTAATTAATTCTCTCAAACGATATGGATCATGCAGGAGCTCAGATTGCGTCCATAAGTAAACAAACACGTATTGGTCGGATAAATAGCCTTCCAGTGCTTTTCCCTGTCCTTCTTTTAAAGACTTGAAATTAAGTAGGATAGACCATATTCAATTGCTTCCATAAACCTTATATTCTTAAGTATATCCGAGAACAAAAGTTAAATGAAAAAGATTTTTGAACTCAGCAGACATTTGCTCTGCGAGTTGTGTTGTTGATCGCGAGCGACGTCATGACGTATAGTCAGTACTTGTTTGTTCATTGGTTAATGTGTATATACGTCACCGGTGGAAAAATCCACCGGTAAAATTTGGCACGCTGCAAGTGGGAAAAGTCCTTTCCAACAGCGAAACCAACAGGCCAGGAAAGAATTATTGGAAAGTACTTTTAGAAAGTCTACCACCCAACCTACCTATCAAATTAAAGCTTAATGTTTATTCTATCACTCTGATTAATTAAAAAGTCAAAATTTCAGATATTACATGTCACCTAAGAGGGCAATTCCAAAAAAAAATGAGATTTTTTTGGACAAAAAAGTGATATTTTTATGAACAATGAGCTAAAACATGTTCCCATGATATCATGACTCAAAACTATTAACAGAAACTAAAAGTACAGTGAAAGAGCTTTCATTTGATACCATGGGGTCCCTATTTAGTCAATTTGGGTATGATCTGAGGGAAATTTCAAAAGTTCACTTTGTGGTGGAAAATATCAGAATATATCAAAGGTCAATGATAACATGAAAACGGAAGTTATTTTCTTTCATGGACACTACAGATCGGGTAGAAATAGTCCAGGGAGGTTCTCATTTCAACAAATAAGTCTAAATGCTAAGGCAACCCCTTGCTCGCTTTCTAGGTCTGCCACGCACTGTTCCCCTGACCACATCAGCATCACCACGGTCTTCGTCATCATAGTAATAGTTTTCCAGGGTGTGAAATCTTTCGAAACAAGGTGCAGGACACATCCTAATGTGGCAAACAGAACATGCATATTGGGTATCAACACGCTGCATATGCACTTTGCAGTGGGATCTAGTAGGCATTGATACTGGAAAGTGGCCCAGTGAGAGGTTGAATCTTCCTTCATCTGGCAAGGATCGATTGTTCTGTTGCTTTCTGCGATAAACACATCCCCCTATTAGCTTCTCGATAAGTTCCCGGCAGAAAGGGAGCATCCGCTGAGCCTTTTGTGTTGCTGGAGAGTTGTGATGTGGGTTCTTTCTTTCTAAAAGGTAAGCATTCATGATTGCCACTTCCACAAAATAGAAGAACAACTTCATGTACCAAACATAGCTTTTAGTGTTGCGTTGATAGTTTCTTACTCTCTGCTCAGCTAGATCCACTCCTCCCATGAACTTGTTGTTTAACTCTACAATAGCTGGCCTCTGGACTTCTTTTTACACGCACTCTCCTTTCTCTTTGACCACCCGTGTTACTGTTGAACGCTCACTAGTCGCCGGCATTGTTGTCAACAAGTGGACAAAGTTGTCCTTCCATGTCAAGCAGTGAGTCTACCTTTCTGCCTAAATACACACTGCCCCTTTTCATGGACTTGATCTCTTTGTCTTTGATGTTCATAATATCACCAGGTAAGCCTTTCCTGCCAGCTCGCACAGTGCCACATGCCAGAGTCTTCTCCTTTGCCAAATCAAGGAACGGTGCAGGACTTGAATACCAATTGTCCACAAAAAGATTATAGCCCTTTCCTTCAAGTCCTTCTAATAGCTTCATTGCAACATGGTGAGCCACCCCTTTCTCAGGATCATGACCAGTCTTGCCAGGGTACATGAGTAGATCCCAGACATACCCACTTGATGACTCAGAAAGAGTAAAGTTTTTTACTCCAAATCGACTGGGTTTGTTTGGCAAGAACTGACGAAACCCAACTCTTCCCTTGAATTTTACAAGTGTTTCATCAATAGCAATATTCCTTTCAAGGTTCAGTGCTCCTTGAATGTTTCTTCTAATGATATTCAACAGGTCTCTGATTTTATAGAGTTTGTCATAATCAGGACTGTCCTTTGGCAATTTAGCAACCTCACTTTCATTGTCAACAAAATGCAGATAACGCAAGATTTGAAGAAACCTTGTTCTAGTCATAACTAGCAATACCTGGGGTATTTGTCAGGGTGGACTGGCCCCAGTAATCCACTAGTGAAGGTTGCTGCACAATCCCCATTGAAAGGTACAAACCAAACCAGGTTTTGAACTCCTCAATAGTGAGGGCAGTCCAGGGCGTCTTTTGGTTGCGAGGCTCTTTTCATTGTTGAGTGGCATACCAATTGGTCTCAGTTATGATGAGATTGTAAAGATCATCAGTAAATATCAGTTCAAAGAAATCCAATGCTGACTTGTTTGGTAACATTCTTACCTTCAGGCCCACAGAACTCTCGTCAAAATCAAAGTCATTGTGAGAAATGACATCCAATCTCCACTCCTCGCTGTCAGATTCTTCTTCTTCCTCTTCGTCAGAAGGCATTTCGAATTGTTCTTCATCTTCTGACTCTTCTGAATGAGTAAGAAGAGAGGCAAGCAGTAGGTTGTCCTCAAATTCCTCTTCATCAAATTCAAGATTTTCATTGCTTTCCATGTCAGAATCTCCAAAAATTTGCCGAATTACACGATCAGCGTCACCTGAATCCTTGGCATCCATTTTTAAAGCACCATGTGAGAAGTACTTCGGAGTTTTGTTGGGAAAAACCTTTTCAAAGCTTGAAAACTGTGAAATGACTCGATAGAATCCAAACACAACTCTTTAGGTACCCTATTAGCAATAGTAGAACTCCCCTCTAGGCAAAGTTTAAGATATGTGCATATATTTTTTCTTGTCAGAATAAATTACGCATATATGTGTAACTGGTAAACAAAGGGTTAACAAAGTGTGGAAATGAGTTTAACGTAAATGTTACAAAGCCCAGGTGCTACGCGTTGTATTACATGTAAAGACATCGAAAACTCAGAACTTTAACTTTAATACATCCAGTTGTAAATCCAAACATCCACAAGCTAAAGTACTGCGACAAGCTTGGTTCATTTCGATCAGCCCAATTAAAGCAATTCAGGTTCAGCTAGTCCAGGTTTTCTACAGACATCAAAGTGAACTAAGTAAATACGGGAACCAAAAGAGTGAAACTGTGCAAATGTGACCCTTACCGACTGTTTCATTCCAAGTACAAATGTCCAATGTTCTTCCAAAACAACAACATGGCGGATCGAAAAATCAAAGACAACCCACATGCTTCATAACACGTGAGGCAAACACGTTATGTCATACACAGGTCTGCACAACGTGCGCAATGGTAGCTACAGTAAACAATCATTGTGTTTTTCATGTTGTATCGATTGCATCATAAGAAGAAACATGGCTATGAGACTAAGAAGGAGGAGGTTGTTTTTCCTACAATATGGTTTATGTTCACAGATTCAGCCAACAACGACATCAACCACATTGATGCTGTTAAATTTTGCTGATATGCACTTACAGAATATGCAAACTGAACGATCTTGGCAACTGAATCAATGAAGGGATTCGGCGGAGTGTGATCTTTTTTCTTTACGATTTGTTAAGGGACAAACAAGACCCAACTGCCTGTTTGCAGTTGTGAAACTCTGATGCCCTGAAGAATTCACACAGGTCAAGCTATCAAAACTAGTGCTGCGCTACTGGTCAAATTGCATAAGAAAACAAATGTTATGTATTTAGGACAGCACAAGAGCAGTACACACCACTCTTGAGCTGAGCCTTCTGATCCTCTGTAGTTTTATTTACTCTGGCATTAGATTTCAAGCAAACATGCTGTTGCACGCTTCATTGGTCACACCAAATATTGTGTTTGGAATTTGCTACGCAAACAAATATGAAATCTCAAGCATGATTCTAGCACGAATCTGACTGCAACATTAATTCACAACTGTCATCGCCTTTTCTCAAAACGTTCAATGAGAAAACAACAGGCATCCTCTTATCTAACAGTTGCCTGGCGTGGGGACGTCTTACTTTTCAATCACTTAGTGACCCCGCATGTTTTGAGTATTATCATGTTCATGCAATGAACACAACAGTACTCAAAACATGCAGACACTACTTGATGACTGGATTATGTTTTAGAAATGGACAAGTTCAGCTACTTGTACATTCATATACATGTATTGCTGTTGTGGATCTTAAGTCGACTCTTGCTTACTTTCACATATCCAACAATCACTTTCAAAATCATTAGGAAAAAGCAGATCAATTAAATTATCATCGGAGGAAGAGTCTTTGCAATGGTAACTAGGCTGGTAAATGGCAATGTCTAAATCATCTGATCGCTGGTGAGCCTGTAATGTAGAATTTATTTTACGATTTTTATATATTGTGCAAGAAGGTTCGTGTTCGTACAGCCTGGGAAAATTGCGTGCCCGGTTAAAATTACAATGCGCACCAGATCAAAACATCGCGATCACGCAAGAGTGTTACAAAAGTAAGGCTTTTGTTTGGCAAATTGTTAGGTTGGGGTTTACATTTCACACAGCCAAAAATATTTTGCTTAATGCTCGGTTAATTTCGGATGGACGACAAAACCCTAGCAATGATCCTCTCTTTTCTAAGGCTCTTGTTAGGGTTACCAAAGGCTAACAAGCAACCTAACGTTAGCCTTGTTTTTGTTAGCCTCTCTAGCTGTGAGCCTAACCAAAAAATTGTTGGGCTCAATTTTGGTTCTTGTAAGACCCTTGAAGCCTTTAATGTATGTTTTCAGGCCTTTCTCAGGCCTGATTTTGGCTCTGTTAGGCCTACAAAATTTCGTACAGGTCCTCCTTCTTGCTGAAAAGGGGGGCAGTGGTAGTTTTTTGATGACCCAGAGCTTTGACAACCCAGAGTAATCATTCCTATGTTTGCCTTGGTATCTGTCTGAGTGGCCATCACTCCGAGATCTTTTGAAGCTCTTCTTAGTTTCTTTACTGAGCTTGGAAGTGATTCTGTTGGTATCACTAATGTCTTTTATTGCTTTAGGTAGATCAACTCCAAAAAGCTCAGTTGTTGGGTTTGATGGAGCACAAAGACAGCGGTAGCTTGTATGTAGCTCAAGTTTTAGAGCCTATTTACACCTAAGATTTAACTCTACGTTGGCATTAGCCATCAACAGAACATTCACATGATCCCTTGCATGCAAGTACTGCTGAAAATCCCTTGGTCATAAGGCAGATTTAACTCTGAGAAATATGTCTTGCATCTTAAAAAAACATCCACACTAAACTCACTACATAACCCCAAGGAAAATGTCATGGATCACAAATTTCAACCCAAATATGAAAAGGGACTCACATATCACCATCAGTCTTACACCTGAGTACCCTCCCTCACTATTTCTATTCTTTAATTGGTTTAGTTGCCATCAGCAAAGCCAATCTGGTAATGGCAGTCTGGTAGGAGAGACTACAGACACCAAGTAATAATGTTATAGTCTGAAAAAGTACATGTACTGTTAAATAGTCAAGTTGCTGCCATCCTTGTTCTTATTTTAATAGTGACAAGTTGTAGTCTAAATATTACTGCTCATTATCCATACAGAATGAATATCTCAATTTGAATCTGGCAGCAGCACCAACTAAACAGATTCAATTCAAACTTTTTTCAATTCATTAGTAGGGTCTATGGAGGCACACATTAATCTTGCATTGCATTCACAATCAAACTTCAGCTGTTATATTGGTTACATCTATCTTACATTATGTTTCTTATAGAGAAACAGATTTCACATGTGTTAAGACCTGACCTGATAAAGCAATCATGCAGTTGTTAAATTAGAGTATGAATGCTTTTCACCATTCTGACATCAAACGTGTTGAAATTACTTTAGAAAGTTCCCATCTACAATGTAAAAAACAAAACAATAGGCAGAGGTAGATTATTTCAGAAGGGCCAAATAATTGCGCTGCCTCTCCCCCTCCCCTAGTTTAGGATATCAGTGGTGTTTTTCACAAGTGAGATTTTTGTTTTTCTATTGCTAAACATTTGTGTACCCCTCTCTCTTGTCCCTCTTTGTTGAAATTCCAGATTTTCCCTTGCCCCGTACATAAGTTTGTCTGATCAAATTAATGTTACAAAATAGTCATCAGTGGCCCAGTGCCAGGTTCTCAACCAATGTCAAAACTGCTGGTGACATTACGTCATCTTAGATTGAATCATTGGCATTTTCCTCCTCCAATGCTGAACTTTCTCTCTAACTTGTCCACAATCATCTCATAAAGTTCATCATCTTGCAAAAATTCCTGCAATTCATCTAGAGACTCATCATCAACTCATAGCTGTCAGTATCAATTAGAGTAACAATTGCATCACTGTTAACATTAATGTCTTGACATACATTACATTTCAGCTGAAAAACATTGCCCTGTAATTTTTTTCGCTGGGTTGCTCTTCATTTTCGAGAAATAACATATGCAAAAAAGGCACTTTTCCTAGTGGCATCTTTCTGTCAAACGTTAAACAAAAGAAACCTTTTGTTTTGCTGGACAATGAAATCAACAGTGTCACATTACGCGCTCATTGTTTGCACTGATACAAGTATTCATAAAAAAGCCTTTCTATTCATGTTGTTGCATTAGTGTGAGGGCCATGACCCATAATCCCCCTAGAGTTGTAACTCCCATAAGCCCTTGCAGTATAAGTGTAATAAACAAGAAAGCACATGGTCAAAAGTGTTGACTGTGTTTGTGGATTAGTTCGCTGTTTCCCACTCAAGACGCTGTCAAGATCCTGCTTTGAAGCTCTATCAGCCAGCAAGTAACAAAATTGGTGTTTCCGGCCGGGCAGTTCAGCTGATAGAAGGAAAGAGCGCCATCATTTACACATCCAAATACCAGCCGGTGTCATCAAGTGATGCAAGTATGGCCGCATGCCCAGTGAACTGTTCTGGTAAAGGCGATGCAACCAAATAGACGAGGTAAGAGACTAGGAACCTGTATTGTCGAGTAGAGTGTCACAATAAAAGTTCAAGTAAGAAATGGCGGAGTAGCTTCAATTAAGAACCCACACGGAACTGTGCGAAGCGACCGTAGAAAATGCCAAGCTGGTTGCAAAGCATTTGAAGATAAATGAAGGGGAACTGAAGGACAAAACAAAGGTTCTGATCATCAATAAAATCGTTAATGTTATTGAGAAAGAGTTGACAGGTGTGGAGGAAGAGGAAAAAGTGACTTTTCTCCAAGCTATCGTTGAGATATTGGTCGACACTCCTCCGCCACTCGAAGATGTTAAAGAAGATAACAGTGAGTTAATTTCTTTAAAGAAAGAAATTGAAGAACTTAAGCTTTTGCACAAACAGAAAATCACGGAATCGGAGAGTAAAGTAGGTAGTGCTAAGGTCAAGCAGGAGCTAAATTTACAGTCAGGTGATGGCATGTCATCCCCTTTGCATTCTCTTATTGAATCCACGAGTGTACTTTGACGTCAGTTTAAGATTACCAGCCAGATTGGTGATCCAGACCAAAAAGATAAATTGAATTATACTTCATTACAGAAACAAATTGAAACAGGTGTTGAACAAAAGTACAAAGAGCATGAGATTGTGGATGGAGTGATTTGTGCCATCAGTCCTGGCTGAGTTTTAAGAAGTTTTCTGGAATCCTTGAAGGATCTGTCACTTGACCGCCTGAAGAAGATTCTTCGTAGTCATTATGGGGTTAAGAATACTGCAGAATTGCACCAGAGTTTAGCATCCATCTGTCAAAATGGGAAAGAAACACCTCAAGCATTCTTAATGCGAGCCCTCGACTTGAGACAGTAGATACTCTTTGCAAGCCAGGAAGGGGAAGACCCATTAAAGTATGATGCTGGTCACATCCAGCAGCTCTTTTGCAGAACTGTTGAGACTGGCATCCAGGATGACAGTATTAGAACTAAGCTCTGCCCATTCTTAAGCAATCCATTGGTTGAGGGTGAGGAACTAATTCATCAACTCAATGTCGCAGTCTCAGCCGAGGAAGAAAGGATAAAGAAACTGAAGAACCAATCGAAAGGCAAATCACCTACAGTGTTCAAGATCAGTCAGGAATCACCAGAACCAACCAAAGTACCTCCCAGTAAAGTAGCGACCCCAAAGGAGGACCCCAAGTCAACCAACAGTACTAAATCAGAACTTCAAAAACTCAAGGCTGCAGTTGAAGCACCCAAGACTCAGTCTTAAGGCTAGGTCTGGTACAACCCCCCAGCCCGAACAAGGAAGAGGAAACAGATGGAGCAGCAGAAGAGGACAAGGAAGACGCAAAGTGAGACCGCGCCCACCCAAGTGTTCAAAGTGCCTTGCAAAGGGAGAGCAGTGGTGTAATCATTGCTTCAAATGTAGAAGTAATAGTCACTATGCCATTGGTTGCCGTTATGGTGAGTTGTTTGGACAGCGGCCATTAAACGGAGACTGGCTGCTTGTGCGGCACCAGAAGTAGCCGACACCTCACATATGTCCCACCAATGTAACTGCTGTGGCCGAGTAGAAATGCAAGTCCCATATCAGCACTGTTCCCAATGCCAGGTGGTATGGTGCTGTTCTTGGAGATGCCAAGAGGAACAATGGCCGAACCACAAGAATATATAAATAAATAAATGGATAAATAAAGTGTCTTCATTGTTCAAAAGATAAAATTACGTATCTCATGTTACATTCAAAAATAACAATGTTAATGGGCTACAATACGTCTCTAAATAAGATAGATATTTACATAGAAACAAATACAAAAATCGAATAAAAAAAGTGCACTATTTACAAAGCTACATTGTACTTAAAAAGTATCCTCTTAAAGAATGTATTCTTGAAACGGTCTGAGTGAATGGTGGGCATTGCGGAAGATTTATTCCTTAAGTTGTATCTTGTAATCTTAGTCTCAGGGAAATTAGCTCTAAGAGGGTGGTTTGGGATATTAGAAACCTTCCTACAAATTCTATAATCTTGCACTTTAAGTAATTCACCTATCTCTAATTTCTTGGATATATAACTGCGTTTAAAGCATCAATCTAAAAACTGCTGGGCTATAGTTAGCTCTGATTCGGAGGCACCATACACAGATAAAGCGTAAGTAATATTAGGTAAAACTATGGAAGAGAATAAATGGTCTACTTCTGCTTGACTACATCCTTCTTTTCGGAGGCATCTGATGACATACAAGCATTTATTTGCTTTACATAACTTTCCTTTAAGATGAGTGCTGAATTTGCAGTTCGGCTGAAATGTGAGACCTAGAATGGTTACTGTACTAGTCTGTGGTATGCCTAAAATACTATTGTATACCTCAGCAGTGTGTCGTTTTTTTATACATAATAAGCTCTTTACATTTTGTAGAATTCGAATTCATTCTATTTTGGCCTGCCCACCGTACAAACTGATTTATTAAGTCTGCAGAGTGATCTATATCATCATATACCAGAGCAATAATCGTACAGTCATCAGTATATTTAAAACCAAGTGCCTCATTCCTTAATTTAATCTCCAGATAGTTAAGAAATATATTGAACAAATAAGGTCCTGAAACACTACCCTGGGTTGTGCCTTTGTTTACTGATTTCCAATTACAAACTGAACTGCCGAAAATAACTCTTTGTTTTCTATCTCACAAAAATCCTAACCACCAGTTTATAATACGGGTTAAGCAGTATGCCCGGCTATAAAGGTGCTAACTCAAAGGGAGAACCCCAAATCCACTGAGACGGCATTTGTGAGCCACATGACACCCACACAACATGCGAAGATTGTTAACCTAGTTGGAAGAAAGTGCACCGTTAAGTGTCTCTTGAACGATTCCGAAGTATCAGCTCTTTGGGACACTGGGGCCCAGGTGTCAATAATGACACAGGCAATGTTGGAGGAAACGCTTCCAGGAACAGTGGTGAAAGACATTCAGAACTGATTAATGTTGGACTTGATCTCACAGCTGCAAATGGAACCAAGATTCCTTTCATTGGTTGGACAGATGTGAGAGTAAGACTTCCATCACCAACAAAGGAAGGACAAGAAGTTCATGTTCCATTTCTTGTTACTGTTGATCGTTGAGAAATGCTGATACTGGGCTATAATGTTATTGAAGAGTTACTGAAAATGGATAGTCAAGAAGGAGAATCACCCTCAGGATTTGGTATCCTAAGTTACCTCAAAGCAGCATTTGTAGATGGTGGTGAAAGTCAGTTGGAAGCCCTGATTAATCTCATCCAAGCCCCAGAAGATGACTGCCTGTGTAGTGTACGGACACCAAAGAGAGACACTGTCATCCCACGTGGCCAAGCAGTAAAAGTGTCATGTGAGGCAAACACCGGTCCTGTGTTGACAAATTTACCTGTGCTGTTTGAAGCTGATGAGCTGTCTCAGTGGCCAACAGGACTTGAGATACATGAAACATTGAATACTGTTAAAAAAGGATCTGTGTCCCAAGTTGACATCGAAGTTCACAACACAAGTGATCACAATAGTACTCTTCCGCGTCGTACTCTGCTGGGTAGATTGCAGCTCAGAAAATCTGTTACACCTATGGAAGTTAAATTAGCCTCGACAGCTGATAGTAAAGAACCTGAATCTCAATTTGCTGATGACTTGAGTACGGGTATTAGAGAAGGAGATACCGAGTCAGATGCCGCTACCCCTGAAGTTGATATGACTGGTCTAACCATGCAACAGCAGGAAGTAGTCCAGAAGATGTTGAAAGAGGAAGCTGCATCATTTGCAAAGAATGATGATGATATTGGGTTTATAGAATACCTTCAGATGGATATTGACTTGTCAGACAGTACACCAGTCCAGAGAAATTGTCTCAATCCCACGGCCCCTTTATCAAGAAGTGAAACACTACATTGAAGATCTACTCAACAAGCAGTTCATCACAAAATCACGGTCATCATATTCATCTCCAGTAGTGTGCGTCGGAAAAAAAGATGGAACTTTACGTGCGTGAGTGGACTATAGAGAATTAAACTGTTGTACCACTCCTGACCAACACCCAATCCCAAGGATCCAAGAAACTTTGGACAGTTTAGGTGGGAACTCTTGGTTCACGGTATTAGATCAGGGAAAGGCCTACCATCAGATGTTTATTTCACCAAAGAGCCAACCGTACACCGCTTTTATTACTCCATGGGTCTGTACGAGTGGGTGCGTATACCCTTTGGCCTAATGAACACACCTGCAAATTTTCAAAGGTATATGGAACATTGTCTTGGAGAATTAAGAGACGAACTAGCCATCCCATACTTGGACGATGTCATTGTGTTCAGTAAATCGTTTGAGGAACATGTTGAATGTGTACAAAAGGTACTGTGCCGACTTCGACAACATGGTATTAAACACAAACCATGTAAATGTAAACTGTTCCGAAGAGAAGTTTGTTTTCTGGGGCGTATTGTTTCAAGGGATGGTTACAGAGTTGATCCCAGTGGAATAACTGCTGTCACCAGCCTTGCAGAGAAAAAGCCATTGACAGTTGGTGAAGTGAGACAGTTGGTTGGATTCCTAGGTTACTATCATCGTCATATCCCAAATTTTGCCAGGCTTGCTAAGCCCTTGTATGAACTGTGGAATTAACCTTCACAAGGAGTCACACCCAAGAATACCACTAGGAGGTCCCCAGACAAAAAGAATAGCCAACTACCATCTGGAGCACCAGTTAGGTGGACTGAAACACATTGGCAATCGTTAAATGAACTGATTGGATATCTCACCACACCCCCCATTATGGCCTATCCTGATTATGAAAAGCCATTTATTGTCCACGCAGACGCCTGCAAGGATGGTCTTGGGGCAGTTCTCTAAGCGCCAAGATGGAGAAATTAGAGTCATCACATATGCATCCCATACTCTCACACCAGCTGAAAAAAACTACCATCTCCATGCTGGAAAATTAGAATTTCTTGCTCTGAAATGGGCAATTACAGAGCAGTTTTGCGACTACCTGTACTACGCGCATAAGTTCACAGTATATACTGACAACAACCCTTTGACATACGTACTAACTTCAGCCAAGCTGAATGCGACAAGTCTACACTGGGTTGGAGAATTAGCAGATTACAGGTTTCAAATCAAATACGGTCCTGGGAAGTCCAATAATGATGCTGACACATTGTCACAACTGCTGTTAAACATTGAGGACTACATACAAACATGTTCTCAAGGAAGTAGCTCTGAGCAGGGGTGGATCCAGGATTTCACTTGAGTGATTTGTACCAACTTAGCCCAAGAAAATTTGGAATTTTAGTGCTCTCAGAATGCAATTTTCCTGCATTCTGAGAGCACTTCAAGCCATACAGACACATTTAACAGCACCTTCTGATCAGGAAGACATAATTCTCTACAAAAGATCATTTTGTGTGTAAACACCTTACAGCCTAAATGTATTTTTGAATTTAATAAAACTCTCCAGTGCTAAATCCTTTAAAACTGTAAAAGGTTTATTTGAATGAAATGATCACCAACCTTTTACACAAGCTTCACTAATGCAATCTTCAATCCAAGCTTCCAGGATGCTTGTGAGAGTGGAAATAACTCTCCAATGGGAATCTTCTCAGTCAAAGAGGAGGAAGAGGAGAAAAAATATCAAGATTTATTAGTGAATATTAAAAGACATCATTGTTGTGAAAATGTAACAGCAAAACTGATCAGTTGGAATCATACCTGAATTTTCAGCCTTATAGATCAGTGTATAAGGTGATGTGGTCCAATAAGCTCAGAATGAGAGAATATGTAAAAACCATTTCAGCTTTTTGAGCACCCAGTGTCAGTGGAAACATAACTCTTAAAACTATTGAAGAATGGGTTTTTGTCCAGATATTAGTGTTAATACAATTGTACCATAGACACCAGTTATGTATCTGTACTGGTCTCCATCAGTTTAAGGATTACATAAATCCTGATGGAACATAACTCACGAGTACTCTGGAAACACTAGTGACTGTCTGGTACAAAATTATTCACTTAAAATATTGTCCATTCTCATTCTCCGAGGATGTAAATTAGCAAATAAATCTAGAATTTGTTCAATGTCTAATTCCATTTCTCTATGGGCATGCATCAGTGCTAATCCATTCAGCCTATCCTGGACCATTGTATTTCTCAAATAAGTCTTCAGATTTCTGAGGGTTGAGATAGACCTTTCACAAGATGCTGATGAAATAGGATGGTTATCAATATTTGAAGTATAGTGTATATATTCACATAAGCACCCTTGTCAATTTGTTCCTGGGTGGCATCTTTGCTGTCAGGGATGTCTTCTCTTCTATCATTTCTCCCCTTTCACATTCTTTCCCACAACAAAAGCTCTGCTGGTAAACCTTCATAATTAGGGATATCCTGTCTGTAATAGTTACAAAATTCCCTAACATTATCCTTCCAAGTGGGGTCAGTAGCCAACAAAATAGAAGGAATCACTGAAAATCCTTTGTAGCACACAAAAACAGCATCTTCAAATCTGGTTTCCAGTTTCATGAGAGCATGGTTGAGGAAGTCTCTTGTAAGATTAATCCTGTGATAGTCTTCAGGGGTTGGGGCTGGTGCATTGTTTCTGTGAACTCTCCTTTGAGTTATCCTGGACGTGCTTGGCTGTACTGAAATACGTCTTGCGAGGGTAACAGCCTCTTCATAGAGAGTATGGTGTCTACTATCAATGTCAGTTTGCATATCTGTTAAGGCTGATTTTAACAGAACAATTTCCTCTTTTGCTTTGAGAAGATCCATTGCTTTCTTTTGTAAACTAACTGTGAGTGGTCTGGTTAAGTCTAAAATGTGTCTCACAATAGCAAGAGTAACAATAAAGGAAAATGTGATTGCATTAATTAAGGCTTGTGCATCATTTCTGCTGGTTTGATTCCAGTTCCCATGGTTAGGAGCATTTCTGTTGATTGAAATGTCTTCAAGTGTAGCCACAACTGGGTAAAGAAGCTCCACGATTCGGTCCATACCATCAATGCGCTCAATCCACCTTGTTCAACACACATTTACCAGAACAAAGTGGTTGGCAGCAGGCATTAATTCTCTAATCCTGCTGATCAAATGCTGCTGTCGCTTTGGAGAATTGTCAAAAAATTTGGAGAGCTTTCTTACAACACCCATCATGTTTGTAACAAGTGGTAATTGGCATCTGTCAGCAACACACAAGTTAAGCCTGTGGTTCGTACAGTGAATGTAAATAGCTTCATCATGTTCAGCCCTAATTAGGGATGAAGCTCCATTCAAGTGGCCAGACATATTGCCCGCACCATCATAACACTGGCCACGACAGTCATCCATAGGAAGACCTAAATCAGTTACAGCACCAGTTATTAATCTGTCATAGCTGCTCCTGTTGTTCCATCCTCACAAAGGTAAAATCCCACAAATTCTTCTCTGACTGCTTTGGTCGAATCGAAAAATCTGATCACAACTGAAAGATTTTCTTTATTTGATGTCAGCTGCTTTGTCAGACATAATAGAAAAATATTTGCTATCCCTGATTTCCTGTGACAAATTATTCAGTATGATAGCGCCCACAGTTTTAATCATCTCATTTTGAATGGTTTTAGAAATATATGTGGCATTTCTGGGTGCAGTTTTCAGGTGATGTTACAGTGTTTGGTCGCCGCTGTCAATTCGAAATTCTAACAGTGCCTGGAAATTACCGGAAAGACTGGCATTTTGTGGATCATCATCTCGTCTACCTCTGAGGGCTATGTTGTTTTTACCACAGAAAATTATTGTTTTGAAAAGGGATTTCAGAATTTCACGATTTCTGTTGATTAGTTGTTGAAGTAAGTTGTTAATCTGCTGATCAATTGGGACCGCGTCTCTTCTCATATTTCTCAGAAAATTCTCCTTTGCAATCACTGCTAAATTATGCATTTCACATTTCCTGCTCGTGTGTTTGGTAAAACGTGAAATGGCGGACATCGAAAGTGTTAGTGAAGACTTGTACAATTTGTCTAGTTTATTCATATTTTGCCCACACTGGACTCCAAACAAAACACACGGTAAACAAAAGGCACCTTCAAGATATTTAGAGTATGCTAGCCAGGGAAATCTTGTTAGCCAACCCCACACAAAATGGTACTTAGAATTTGAACATTCCACTGACACTGGGAACTCAAATACCTCACCTGGTTTCCAAACATTCTCTATTAACCTGAGCTTGTCCTGGTCTGAATATTTTTTCGTTTCCTTGAAAACCAAGCCAATATTAGTCACAGAGCAGTCCTCCTTTCGGCAAACTGGATCGCCTCGAACCATAGTAACTTGTTTTGTAAATTGAAATCCCCTCTTCCTCCGTAGCAAGTTACTGATGAACTCTGTACTAATCTGAACAAAAACAAACAAAGGACTTTCGGGGAGAGGTTTCCCTTTGTATAGGATTGTCAGTAGTTTCCACGGTAGTTTGCGGCCTGGATAGCCAATCAAAACTGAGTTTGAGTAGTTCGCAAGACAATGTGAGTGTTTCTGGCCAATCAGAGAGGGTTTTGAGTGATTTGTGAAAAGATCCATATACCACCCAGTCCCACTCACTGCGTACACATTTTTTCCAGTCGTGACTACGAATTTTTTTGTTGATCTCAGGAGTATCAACAAAGGATGAAAGTGCGCAAACAGAGACTTGTCAAATTCGCTCGGGAAGGGCTGGATTTGCTGCGTAATCGACAGAATAACGAGATACGACATTTTTTTGTTTGTTTTATTTTGTGTTAAACAATAAAACAAGAAGGATAATTGATTTCTTGAACTACATAAAGAACCTGAGAAATAACGAACACAAATATTTGGAAACATTTGAGTGATTTCTGCAAATCACTTAAACTACTCTGGATCCACCCCCGCTGAGGTTGTACAAGCTGCCATCTGTTCTGTGCGACTTCAAAGCCAAGGCGATCTTCCATGGTTAACGGCCCTGACAGATTCAATAACTGCCATTGATGATGACTACAACAGTCCTAGCATACAGCAGCACATTGACCTTAGGCAAGCTCAAGCATTAGACCCTGTGATAAGTAGAGTTGTGCATCTTGTTAAGATAGGAAAACGTCCCTCAGTAAAGGAGAATAAAGGTGAATCAAGGGAAGTTCAGCAGATGTTACTTACGTGGAACAAACTATCTTTAGGAAGTGACAATATCTTGTACCATAAAACGAGCCTGAATCAACAAGTTGTGTTACTGCGGCAGCTTCGTCTGACCATCTTTAAAGAACTCCATGAAGACATGGGCCACTTAGGCGTAGAAAGAGTATTTGACCTAGCTAAGTCACGGTTCTACTGGCCCAATATGAAGGAAGACATAACACACTATGTTACTAAAGTCTGTTGATGTTTGAAACACAAACCACCTGCAATGAAACAACGAGAGCCATTGCAACCCATCATTACCACAGCGCCCTTTCAGATGGTATCAGTGGATTTTCTCTACCTTGAAGCAAGTACAAGAGGTCATGAATACATTTTGGTTGTTATGGATCATTTCACGTGATACGCTCAGGCTTATGCAACCAAAGACAAGTCTGCAAAAACAGCTGCAGAAAAGATATACAATGACTTCATTTTGTGGTTTGGACTCCCAGAAACAATCCACCATGATCAGGGCGGTAAATTTGAAAATAAACTGTTTTACAACTTAGACAAACTTATTGGAGCCCATCGCTCTAGAACAACACCATATCATCCGCAAGGAAATGGACAAGTAGAAAGATTCAATAGGACACTCCTATCCATGCTCCGGACTCTGCCTGAAAAGCACAAGTCAAGATGGCACGATCATCTGAATAAAGTGGTACATGCATACAACTGTACAAAGAATGATGCCATGGGTTACGCACCATTCTTCCTACTGTTCGGGAGAGAGTTCGGTTCCTACCCAGAGTATGTCAAGAAGTGGAGAAATGCTATGTCAGAGGCGTACAAGATTGCCTCAGAAACTGCAGAGTGGAATGCCCAGCATGGGAAGACCCAGTATGAAAAGAAGGTGCGTAGGATTGTGTTGGAACCAGGTGATAGAGTGCTTGTCCGAAACATAAGTGAACAAGGAGGTCCAGGAAAGCTGAGATCATATTGGGAAAATGAAGTGTATATCGTCGTAGAACAAAAAGGTCAAGACACCCCAGTATACGAAGTCCGATCCGAGTCTGGGACAAAGAAAAGAGTGCTGCACCCAACTTACTGTTACCTTGTACATACTTGCTAGTGGAAAAGGCTGATGTAATACCCAGGGATAAAGACAGTGCTAGACGGCGGAATCAAAAGCCTTCGTCCCAGCTCAGTAAGCAGTTGAATCAAACAACGTGTACGGTCAGTCAGGCACACGATGATGAAGACATCCCATCCTTCACAGCTAACCAACTGTAGGTCGAACATCTGAGTAACACTGATGAACACCCAGAAACAGAAGAGTTAAGTACACAGGATTCTGTGGCTACCGATGGTACTGCTGACCACTTACTGGAAGTAGAACCTGAGCTATCTAGCAATGACTTGCAGAATGAGTACACACCTCATGTAGAACCTGAGCAGTCCCAGTCTCCTACATCTGAACCCATCAAAACCCGACAGCCACAAATCAGAAGACCACCTTCTGTATGATGTATGATGTCCCTGGCCAGCTTTCATTCTATCCAGGAGTAACTACTAACATACATATGGTTTCAGCTGCACCAAATCTGCCTCCAATGTGGCTAGGTATGGCACCACACCACCAACCACTTTGGTACTGTCCACAGTATGGATTTGCAACTATGCCTTTGTATCCAGTTAGCTGGTAATCACTAGAACAGTCTAGGAGGATATCTAAACCATTACCAAGACACCATGTGAACATTTTTTTATCTTTGTTGTTTAGCGAAAAATAGGACCAAGTGAACATGTCTGCATTGACATTATAAGTACTTTGTGCTATCATTGAAGGAACAAGGACTTTTGTCCACACTTTTGCAAAGTGTGATAACTTGAAGGTTAGCTGTTTATCGTGCATTCTGTGGACCTGCTCAACCCACAGATAGGAAGTCAATTTATGTCTACCAACAGTATTACGTGTAGGATTTGTAGGACTCAGAGATATTGTGAGCAGTTAAGTTTTGAAATGTCACGTAGGACATTTTTTTGAGGGGAGGAGAGTGTGAGGGTCGTGACCCATAATCCCCATAGAGTTGTAACTCCCATAAGCCCTTGCGGTATAAGTGTAATAAACAAGAAAGCACATGGTCGAAAGTGTTGACTGTGTTTGTGGATTAGTTCGCTGTTTCCCACTCGAGACGTTGTCGAGATCCTGCTATGAAGCTCCATTGGCAAGCGACTAACAGCACAAGCGGTTAAAGCGCTACGCAGACCGAGAGTTGGTATCTTTTTTCATGAGTCTAGTTCGACACAATGTCAGCCCTTTTTTCCTGTTAATTTCTACTCTTCTTTTTGAAACCAAAACATTAAAATAGCCTGTACTGTCGATGCTTCTAGTGCTAAAATAAACCGTTCAAGGTCGCATCGAAATACAACTTTAATTAATAACATTCTGTAACACGTTCGGTTTCGTCCACTATCAGGAGACGTACAAACGGCTCTTCAGGAGTCAATCGAAAGTGCTTTTAATCAGGTCTCTTACTTTCGTGATCTTACACGTTCAGTGAGCTATCGAGAGAATTGAATATATAAGTGATGCCAATCATACTATGATCAAATGTCATGTGAATCATCAACGTCAATAAACAATCTATTGTGTCCATATTGTAACATCCTTTCTCTTTAAAAAAAAACAAAAATAAAATTTAGACGAACAAAATAAAGAAATGCTAAAACATATAAGATATAACTGTAAGCTTGACAATCATGCAATGTTCAGTAGCACACATAATCTTTAAAACGTTCTGGAGGCCTTCGAACACGTGCAGGCCTCAGGGTCATTGGTGAGGGTTGACACCTGATCCATTTGATTCACAAGTTGGCTCTGGCGGCGGAATGGTCGCAGGAAGTGTTTCGGATCTATCAGTTGGCTTGCTCGGCTTTGGGTTGCTTAGCAGAAGCGGTTCATTGTGCTGTTGGATTATAGGTGGTTGCTCTTGGGTCTTTCGAAGCTGTACGCGGTTGCGACGGTACACTCCACCATCTGCTGTTTCAACTGTGTATGAGTGCTGGTCACGTTTCTCGATTACCAGTACTTTGCGCCACTTTTTCTCGCCCAGATGGAGTGGTTTCATCCGCACTACGTCACCCTTGTCGAGGGGATGAAGATCTTTGGCTGGGCGGTTGAAATAGTACTTCTGTCGATCTTGGCGCTCAACGAGTTTTTCTCGCTCATCAGATGGTTCGCTGGCTTGCGGCTGCAGAAGCTTGCTCGTTGCTGGTAGCAGGGTCTTCGTTCTCCGGCTCATAAGGCGCTGGGCTGGGCTGGATCCCACTCCTTGTGTAGGTGTGTTGCGATGGTCTAAGATCGCCAAGTAGGGGTCAGAACCAGCTTTACATGCTTTGCGAAGGAGTCTCTTTGCTGTCTTTACGGCGGACTCAGCCTTTCCATTCGCTTTGCTGTTTCCTGGACTGATGGTGCTATGTTCGAATTCCCAGGTCTGAGCAAACGTAACAAATTCTTTGCTGGAGAACTGTGGCCCATTGTCGGATACAACTGTATCTGGACATCCATATCTGGCGAAGTGGTTCTTGAGTTTCAAGACGACGGTGCTTGCCTTAGTCTCAGGTAGTTTGTCCACTTCCCAAAAGTTACTGTAGTAGTCGACTGTTACTAGGTAGTTCTTGTCTTTGAATTCGAAAAGGTCTGTTCCCACCTTTTCCCAGGGTCGTGATGGTACTTCATGCGGTAGGAGGGTTTCTTTCTGTTGACTTTTCTCAAACGTCCTACAGGTTTCACATGCTTCGACTAGTTGTTTGATCTCTGCAGACATTCCGGGCCAGAAGACGTAGTCTCTCGCTCGTCACAGACACGATTCGATTCCCATGCGCATTTGATCATATTCACATGTTAATTTGCACCTTAGAAATATTAAATATTATTATTATAATTTCATGTGTGAGGAGTGAATCTTGTTTTTCATCTCTTTCCGTAGAGTGGCAGGGATCACTAGTCTTTCTCCTTTAAAGATCAATCCGTCTTGGACTGTTAGCTCATCTCTTAGGCTGTAGTAGGGGGTTGCTTGTACCGGTAGATCGCCCTTGTCATCTGGCCATCCCTTGAGGATTAGGGACTTTACCACCTGTAGTGTTTGGTCAGTGTCTGTTTCTTGCGTGATCTCTTTTATCCTCCGGTCACTGATGGGGAGGGCCTTGACCATGTTTACTAACTCAAATTCTTTGTCATCTTCGCATCCTACTTCAGGGAGGTACGCTCGGGATAATAGATCAGCTATGTACATCTTCGCCCCACATTCATAGTGTACACTGATGTTGTACTTTTGAAGTCTCATCATCATGCCTTGAAGTCGGCGAGGTGTGGATGATAGAGGCTTCTTGAGGATAGATTCTAGTGGCTTGTGATCGCTTCTCACTGTGACTGGTCGTCCGAAGGTGTACTGATGAAACTTCTCGAGAGAGAACACTATCGCCAACATTTCTTTCTCGATTTGGGCGTATCTCTCCTCAGTATCAGTGAGTGCATGGCTTGCATAGGCGATTGGCTTTGCCTTATGAAGGAGTGCAGCTCCGAGACCCTTTTGGCTTGCGTCGCATTGTATCTCGAGCTCTGCTTTGGGGTCGTAGTAGCTTAGTATAGGAGCCGTGGTCACAAGCCTCTTGATTTCTTCGAATGATTTCTCCTGTTCCTCTGTCCACTGCCATTCCACATCTTTTCTTGTTAGTCGCCGCAGTGGTTCCGTAACATCGGCCAATCCAGGTAAAAACTTCGCAAGGTAATTGATGAATCCGTTAAGTCTTTGTATGCCTTCAATGTCTTCAGGCCTCGGCATTTCTTGAATAGCTTTCCCTTTCTCTGGGTCCATCTTCACACCATGACTCGTTAGTATGTGACCCATGAAAGACACTTCTTTTTGCCTGAGCTTTAGCTTATCTCTGTTAAGGGCAATGTTGTGCTCACGACATCTTTTCAGTAAGGCTTGGAGGTTCCTGTTGTGATCTGCGACTGCTTCTTGTTCGCTGTTTCCAACGCCATATACTAGGATGTCATCTGCGATGTTAAGAACACCGCTCAAGCCTTCTAGTGCTTGGTTTACACGCTTTTGGAAGATTTCAGACGAGACTGACAAACCGAAGGGCAATCGGCACCAGCGGTATCTTCTGAATGGTGTTGCAAACGTCGTGAGTAGGCTTGACTCTTGGTCGAGAACACAGTGCCAATATCCTGAACGCAGGTCGACAGTGGAGAAGACCTTGGCTTGAGATAATTCTGGCAGAATTTCATCCAGTACAGGTATCTGGTAAGTTTCTCTTTTTAACGCCTCGTTCAATGGCTGTGGATCGATACACACTCTCAGCGCACCTGATTTCTTAGTAGCGACTGCCAGACTGCTTACCCACGGTGTTGGCTCTTCCACAGGTGCAAGGATTCCTTGTGCGACGTATCGATTTAGTTCTTCCTTCAAGTCATCTTTTAGTGCCGTAGGAACTCGTCTCGTCGGGGTGATGACAGGTTTAATGCTATCGTCAACTTTTAAGTGGACTTCACCGGGAAAGGTTCCCAACGGATGGTCAAATACGTCTGAGTATTGCTTTATGACTTCTTCGGCTGTTATCTGTTTAACTTGTAGCTCATTTTCCTTTGGAGGAGGTGAGGCTGCAATGAAATTTTCATCATGAATGGTGATTAGCCCCATTTGTTGAGCCGCTCTCGCGCCGATCAAAGGTGTTAAATTGCTTTCGACAACGACGAATTCTACGGAGTACTTCTTCCTTGTTCTCGGGTTACGCATGATGAGCCTTGTCATTCCTATGGGTTTCACTTGAGATCCATTCCACATTCGCAGAGTTTTCGTGGTTGGCTGGATTTCGTGACCTGTTGCGTGTTTCACCGGGATGATGTTGATTGATGCTCCACAGTCAATTTGAAGGTTGACCTTTCTGTCATCGATAAGCATCTCAGCGTAAATTTCTTTAGCGTGACGAACAGCATGGACGCCAGATTCTTGAGAATCCATAGCAACTCCA
Source organism: Orbicella franksi (assembly GCF_964199315.1). Taxonomy (NCBI): domain Eukaryota; kingdom Metazoa; phylum Cnidaria; class Anthozoa; order Scleractinia; family Merulinidae; genus Orbicella; species Orbicella franksi. Next base: position 14,376,664 of record NC_138147.1, read on the forward strand.
GCTAGAAGCTCGATGTCGCTCTCTTCTGATGACACGTCTTCAGGTTGGTCGGAGATTCCATGGACTCCTCGGGATTTGGATTTCTTGCAAACACTTTTAAAGTGGTTTCAGCCGCCACATCCAGAGCATTTCTGTCCCCAGGCTGGACATTTCTCCTTTTTCAGTGGGTGTTCACCTCCACAGAATAGACACTTCTTGTGAGATTTGCCAGGAGGTTTCAGTGGTACATTCCGATCATTCTTCCCATCGTGTGAGGGGTGTTTATCTTTCTTGCCAGGTCGTCTCCAATCTCTTATTTTATGCACGCTATCGTCCCCAGAAATGGCTTTTAACTGGGTCGCAGTGGCTTCATCACTTCTACAAATATCTATGCATTGTTTGAGGGTGAGACTTTGCACTTACAGAAGCTTCTTTCTTATGGTATTGTTGTTTACGCCTAGAACAATACGATCTCTGATCAGAGTGTCACGCATGCAACCGCAGAAATTGCATGACTTAACTAGATTGCGAAGGGCAGTGACATAAGCATCAATGGACTCTTGTGCTTCTTGGTTGCAACTATTGAATATATATCGTTCATAAGTTTCATTAGTTTGGCCCAGTGTAAACTCGTCAAACTTTTCTAGAACCTTGTTCAGAATCTTCTTGTCGTTTTCATTTTCGAATTGGAAGCCATTGTAAATTTTAAGTCCTTCCGTCCCGACACAATGCAGAAAGAATGTGACCTTGTAGTCCTCTGTTTGCGAGTTTAGCCCAGAAATTAGAGAATGATTCTCCCATACCTGTTTGTAGGATTTCCAAGCGTCTGCCAGATTCCCTGAAGTGTTGAGCTTTCCAGGGGGTTTAAGGCCATGCGCTGGAGAGGACATAGTAGTGTGCGTGATGGGTGCTGTCCCAGTCCCAGCTGTTGCTGTAGTTGTCGTTGAGGTTGCAGCCGTTGAAGAACTTGTTACCATTTTCAGAATGAAATCCTACCACCCGCTGCCACCATGTAACACGTTCGGTTTTGTCCACTATCAGGAGACGTACAAACGGCTCTTCAGGAGTCAATCGAAAGTGCTTTTAATCAGGTCTCTTACTTTCGTGATCTTACACGTTCAGTGAGCTATCGAGAGAATTGAATATATAAGTGATGCCAATCATACTATGATCAAATGTCACGTGAATCATATCAACGTCAATAAACAATCTATTGTGTCCATATTGTAACACATTCCATGTGTATTGCCCTTCTATTTATGTTGTTGCCTCAGCGCAAGCAGTTAAAGCGCTACGCGGACTGAGAGCAGGTATTTTTTGTCGTGAGTTGAGTTCGACATGACTTCAGCCCTTTTTTTCCCTGTTAATTTCTCCTCTTCTTTTTAAATCAAAACATTAAAATCGCCCGTAATGTTAGATTGTCGCCCAATGATAACACTTTGGTTTTTGCCTCATTTACACTTAAGTAGTTACACTTAAACCATGATTGAAGCATATCATTCTGTGAAGTGAACTCTAGAGCATTTGGATTGTGGTTTGATAAGTATTGCGTTGTATCAACAGCATATAGCCTCAAATTAGCATCAACAACAAAGTAAATGAGATCATTAATAAGTAAATTAAATAGAGGTGGTCCTAAGACTGACCCCTGAGGAACTCCATGCTTGATTGTTTTCCAGTCTGAGTACGAATTTCCGATCTTAACATGTTGCTTTCTTCCACACAAATATGAGCAAGTGAGACACAAGGCACTGTCAGAAAAACTATAGCCACTCAACTTTGAGAGTAGAAGGCTGTGGGGCACGGAGTTGAACGCTTTTGATAAATCCACTGCAATTGCAACACAATGTTCTTTGTTGGGGACCATTCATTTTTTAAGGGATAGGGAGCTGTGGGATTTGGGGGAGTGTCAGTGGGAAATTGAATGACCCCCCAGCTTGCCAATTTTTTCACATGACCCCCCCTCAAAAGGAATTTTTTCGGGATGAACCCCTCCCCCCACCTGGCCACCTCGAAAAAAATTTACATCTGGTGTTTTATAGATTAATACGTTCAAATGCCACTACACATATCTTGATGTCATATTAACTGTTACATTTCACTTGACAAGTGAATATTTACAAATCTATAAAGAAAGCTGTTTTGCACACATCTCATCTAAATTTCTCAAAAGAATGAAAAGTCAATTTCAGATCTCCTAGTTATTGCTTGTGCTGAGCGTGTTGTAACTGGCCACTTGTCTGCATCTTCCTCGTCTTAAGAAAACTGCCGGAAATCAAAGAACACAAAACGCAAACGGGTAGAAAACAGCATTTGTCACGTGTATCACATCTGCATTGCAAATCCCCTTGACAAAGAGCTTCCAAATTGTCCTCTTTATCCCCCTTCCCTGACAATCCCTGAAGCGTGCATAAATGTTTAAGCTGTGGCAACAATGCTGTTTAGACGGGATGCAAAATTAATCGCTTACCTACTCCAAGCAAACTATTTTAGCAATGTGGCAGGAAGCAGGATGCTTACCAATCTTGAGCCGGAAGTTAGGAACAGGGTGTACTGCATCCTGCATCCTGAAGATTATCACACGGATGATACGAGTGAAGAGGAAGATGATAATGAAGAGGAGGACGACAATGATGAAGAGGAAGAGGAGAATGTCAAGGAGGAAGAAGAGAATGTAGAGGAGGAAAGAGGAAGGAGACACCTTATTTCAGTGAACTGTACTCCACTGATTTCTTCACTGCGTTAAATGTGCTACGGGCAATGTTTTTAAGAGTTTTATTCAAACTATATTAAGGCATTACAAAGTGCCGTATAGCACGAAATGTTTGTGGTAGTTTTGTTTTGCAACTAAAAGTAAGAAAACGATCTCAGCAGTTTAATAGTCGCTAGAACAACATTTCACCAATCAAAAACTTGTCGCTGTTGAAGTGCTGTTATTTGTAGTTGGTTTTGATTGATATAAACGTTGCTAAGAATTTTTCTTCTTACTTTGAAACTGTTTCAGAATATTAAAGATGTTTATATTTCGTGAAAAGAGCAGGAGAATTTCTCATCAGTTTATGAAAACTTCATACCACTTTTTCATGGCTTTTTTATTGCTTGACCCCAACTTTTTCTTCATTTTTTTGGGGCAGCCCCCCTTTGAAGCCATTTTTTCGCGTGCCCCCCCCCCCAAATCCCACCAGCCCCCCCATCCCAGAGCCTCAGATGACACTGCAAGGACCCGTGGTGATATGTTGTCAGATCCGGTGGCCTTATCAGGATTGATAGAGACTAGGAGATCCTTGATATAGCCCACTTCAACGCTGGAAAAGGAGAAATGCTTGCACTTATGTCTCCATCTGATTTCATTGACGCT
>NC_138147.1:14385000-14457500 GCF_964199315.1 Orbicella franksi
AAACACTCTTCTCCATATAATAATAAAGGATTTTTCGCCTATGGACATCAAGCAGTACCGCATTGTCCACCACCACTGTTACATCCAGAAGATAGGTGGGCCTATCCTTGAGATGGAATATAACCTCTGGCCTCTGCAGGCCCGTCATAGTTGGAATGGCGGGCTCTCTGATGCAAGACCACCCAGCTTTACCTGCAGCAGCCTGCACCAGGGTAACAATCCTATCATGCCTGGATGTCCTCGAGCTGTGAGTTCTGGGACATACCTGGAGTATGTGACCCAGGGATTCAGGTCATCGACAAGCGTCGCAAGCAGTGCTCAAATGTAAATGAACCCTGGCTGCCCAGACCGCTCAGGAAAGAAGGTTCCCCCTAACCTTCACCACATCGATGTAGTGAGCGCCACTCAGAAGACCAGAGCTGCTCGATGCATTTGGTCAATGGGACCTGATGCTCAAGGGTAATGATGCCAAGACCTCCATCGAAGATCTTAGCATGGAAGAATGCCTTGGGCATGTCATGTGGAAACTTCAACCAGGATCGTACAGCTGCTCTTATGGACTGGTCAAGCCACTGCAGATATTTCTTGCTAGTCGTGGCCAGTACTAACTGGCGTTACATGGCAGATATGAGGTTGTTGCTCAGGCTGAACAAACACTGTTGGGTTTCAGAGGTGCTGAGGTGATGTTCCCTAACCTCCAAAAGCTTACCAGCGATAGGGCTGTTATTAAGTTTTAAAGCAGCTGTTGCATGTAAGTTATCACCTGTAGCAGTGAAATACGTGGCCAATGGCCATGTTCCGAAGGCCCAAAAGGGCCTGAGCATCTAGGGGGGTCTGGGGGCATGGCCCCCAGAAAGTTTTTGAACATGGAACCCCTGGAAATGCATTTTCCTGCTTTCTAGGGCATGAAAATGGCAATTTCCCTAATCAAAAATGCTGATAAAACAGAGTGATAATATATTATAGTACATCATCAGCAAATAGTGAAATAACATCTTTGTTGCACCAACCTATGCAAGTGGTCCTTATTTTAGTACTGTTTGTTTTTCAGTGCATAATTTCAAATTCATGCACCTTAATTTACAGAGATCAAATGAATAAAGTTATAAAATATCTCCAACAGACTTAAGTGTTCCTTGTTTAAAAAAAAATGACAGTCCATAATCAGCAAATCGTAAAACTAAGCCCTTTCTTGCACCAACCTATACTGTTCTCATTTTAGTACAATTTGATTTTCACAATGCATACAAGTGAATAAAGTTATTAATATCTCCAAGCTCCTTGAGTATTCCTTGCTTGAAAAGAAAGAAATGACAATCTACACTGTATCTTCGTGTCACAATAACGTATTAATTTTTAATTAGCAATCATCATTCTCACAATCAGAGCTGTCATATGTGCACATGTTCAGAAGCAGCTTCTTGAAGACTTGTTGCTGTGAATAAATCTCATCTTCAAGATCTTAAACCTCTTCGTGTAGGAAATCCACTTCTTCAGTCAGAGTAATAATGGTCTCCTGGAGCTCTTCACCTTCACTTGTGCATGTTGACGCAGTTGCAGTTGCCGTCACTGGGGGCAGTTTTCTTCGATTTTTTTCTTGAGGCCAGAGGCTAAGTGCATTTGCACACTCTGACACAGGAGGGCCATTAATGGAAATTTGCAAGAGGCATTCCAGCATGTCATCTTTCAGTGAATTTCAAAGCCTTGTTTTAATGCACTTCAACACACTTGCACCTCGTTCTGGCCAGGCATTTGTTACAGGTAGACTTTGAGCTACAGCAGCCAGCTTCACCAAGTTTGGGAACATAACTGAATGATGGAATACTGCATAGCTTGGTTAGCAACCACTCAGTTGAAGTTACTTCTGGTTGTTGTGCTTCAGTCGTGGGACATTCTGACTTCAAATCTTGCGCAATAAACTGAAAATGTTCCCATTCAGACTTAAGGGCTTCGACTTCCACATACCCTGTGGCGCCAAAGTGATCCGAGAGTGTGGCCATGTGGTTCATGCCGTAGATCTTGAAATCTGGGGCTTCCTTTACTGGGAGAACTTGCAAGTCGAAGATTGAAAAGGCTTGTACAAGTGGCAGAGAAGGGAATCTTGCTGCTATGTTCTCTTTCAACTTAGCCACATAGGATGTAATCAGATCATTTAGGAACGTGGTACTTGCTGGAGTTACTTTGATTCCAGCCAGGGCAAGTTTTCCATTCTCGGATAGATCAACACTCAGTGTTCTAAGAATTTCATCTTTCCTTTTCAGAACATCATGAAGCTTAGCAAGGCAGTAAGAAACAGCTGATGGCAGACCAGCAAAGCACAGTCCTCCATGCTGAAGAGTTTTGCTGAGAACTGCTAAGTGTGTGAGGATTTCTTTAAGAATGTAGAGTGTACCGATAAATTTGTGACTTCTGGTTTGCGTCAGTAGACCTGAAGCAGTAGCTTCACCCTCCTTAAAGAACTCAAACGTTTGCAGGTGTGCAATAAACTCTTGAACCATTGCCCTTACAGACTCATCAAAGGAAAGCCAGTGACTTGCAACTGCTTTCTTTGCCTTCTTCATATGCTTCTTTGCTTGGGAAAGCTGATCTTTTGGCAGAAGACTGAATAGCCCTGACTGCACAGCAGCAAACTTTGCTGTTTTCTTGGGGGAATACTCATAGAACTTCCATACTTGCAGCAGAAGACCTTCAACTTTCTTGATATAATTCAGCTCTTTAGAAGCATCTGCACATGCAAGTGCGAGTCTGGCACACACAGTGGATGTTAATTAGATCTGGTACTTCTCTCTTTATGATTGCTGCCATTCCATTGTGCCTGCCAATCATTGCTCCTGCTCCATCTGTAACACAACTTTTCATCTTCTTCAGTTCCAGCTGGCAATCCTCAACAATTTTCTTGAGACACTTGGCCAACTCTTGTCCAGTGGCAGCATTGGTCATATGTTCTGTGTGCAAAAAGTCTGTCTGGGGCATTCCACTTGCGTTGACATACTTCACAAAGACAGCAAATTGCTGGAGTACTGATATGTCTGTAACCTCATCTGCAAGGCAGCCAAATACTTCTGAGGATCCCGTCACATCAAAAAACAGGCAAAATTGACGACTTTTAATATTCCTTTATTTTCTCAACAGGTATTTACAATTGAGTGGCAAGTCATACCTCATTTGAAAGGTTATAGAACAGGCTTTCAGGGAAAAAAAATTTATCCAAAACAAGACATTTTGAAATGTGATACCTTAATTAAATTTGCATAAATTAGCATAAATTAACAAAAAATTTTGGACAAAAGCCAACAAATTTCAAACTGGTGTAAGGCTGTGAGGAAAAGTTGAAAACAAAAATGTTCCTTGTCATATTGGCAACATGTCCAGCAATTCTGGCTGAAAAAGAATGAATATAGAATTTATTAGAGTATTATTTGTACACTGCAGTAAAAAGGTGAAAATAAGGAGAAGAAGAAAAAAATCTGAGAAAAAAAATTTATGAAGGGTGTGTCTATCTAGGGATACCCACCTACACCCCTGCCATCTCTAGGGAGGCCCCACAGCCAGAAAAGGAGAAATACAACCCACTTCCACCAATGCTATCTCTTGGTAGGCCCCACCACTAGAAAAATGAAAAACAAATATAAAGTGGGAGTGCCCCTCCCCCCAAGGGACCCACCTCCACCCCTGCTATCCCTTGGCAGGCCCCACTGCTTGAAAAAGAGAAAGAGAACCCCCCTCCATCAATGCAATCTCTTGGTAGGTCCCATCAAAGTATAAAGCTATTTACAACAGCAATATCAATCAGGTGGAAGAACAGAGTCTTCCACCATCTCAGACATTTACGCAACACATTATTGGTAGCCAAAACTTGGTCTGATCTGTCCACTGCATTCATATACTTATTGTAAGTGGCAATGGCTTTGGGCTGCTGAATAACTTTTGTACTCCACACACCAGCTGTCTTCGTTTTTCGTTTCACCTGAATGGAATCATTTGCATTTTCAATAGTACTCAACATTGATTAAATTAATTAATGACTTTATCTTTGATAGCTTTTCCCAGGAAGAGGAATACTTCACGGATAGAACCTTGTGATCTGTGCTGAAAGTGTTTTATCTCCTGTAACCCAAGCCTTTCCAACAATGTAATTAACGATGTTGCTTTCGTGTTTGCGATCTCTTCTTTGGCTATCCAGTAAAGTGTAGTGAATACCTTTAAGAGCACTGTATTCTTCACCATTTCCCTTTCTTGTACTTCCTTGTGGAATGGCGATGTTCTCTGTAGGTGCTCTTTATTGATGGCTGCCTCATGCATGGCACTGTTTGCGTGAAGTTTGATGGCTTGCATAATGTTACGAACACATGGTTTGGAGTTCCAAGTACTGTCACCATTTGTTGGACTTGCGGTGTCATGACAACAGCACAGGAAACAAAACGTTCCGACATTTTCTACATACACAAGCCACCAGATGCCTGTCGATCCATCAAACACGTTCTGATTTTCATTTTGTTTAAACAACCATTGATGCTGGAAACGGTAGATCTGTTTAGATGTTTCTGAATATCAAGACACAGTATTTCTGTTAATTTCATGTTTAACTCTCCATTTGCTTTTTGTTTTGAATATGGTTTGATGTTTGCTAACAGTTATAATAATTTGTTATTATGGTCAAATGCATAAAATGGGAGTGAAACCGGAAATAAAAATTATAATAACATCTCTACATTACTGAGCTGTCTTACCTTTAGAGGAGCTCAAATAAGCTGGATCAGACATTGAACATCTCTTTCCGTTACAGTGGTAATAAGAATGAAATGCTTTAACATTTCTAGACTCGAGAAATTTTTCTTCCACTCTTTGTAGCATAATACTCGGTTCTACTGGCTGCTCACGTGTGGCTGAAGTACTTGCAGTACTTGAAGCTGTGATCGCTGGTATTTGTTGACCACCTCGACTGGCTGTTTTGTGACCTTCCTCATTTCCATCGGTCCGTTGAGATTTAGAAAAAAATTTGTCTATCCCAGGCTGTTTTGACGTGGGTTCTTTTCTCTTATTCACATTAAAACATAACTTTCTCGACTCTACACAAATGCGGGACCAAACACGGTCGATCAGCCTGGACAACACTCTACATCGGTCAGCGGAATTTCTCAAAAGGTAGGAGCAGTGCATGCGTAATAAGTTTTGCTAAAAATGGCGTCTGAATGTAATTCACGGCGATTAAGCAAACTGAAAGTTCATCTCCAGGGTGAAATATAAATAGTAGAACCAAGGAGGCAAGATACCAAGAAACAGTTATGTTTATTTCAACAGGTAAATGTTTAAAAATAAATTAGGTAAGAGTAGCATTTTCGTACCATCAATCGACATCTTCACCCGTAACATCGAGTGAACTCAGCTGTAACAGGTGTTACGGGTTACGGCCCTTAATGACAGCCCTGAGCGATGTCTGCCCAAGTCCTCGTTGGAGACAGAGGTACCCCAGGTATCACTGGATACCCAAGATGTCAATTGCAGGAATCGGTCGCCCAAATACACACAAGTGGGGTTGTGGGTTTACAATCCACGTCTTCCTCTTTCCTTTTTTATAATAAACTGAAGCAAATTAAGTAACTCATGCAGGAAAAGTTAAACCAGTAGTGGAACCTTCACCAGTTAGATGGCTGTCTGTAGAGGCATGTGTCAAGATGAAATTTGAGTACTTTGACTCACTAGTTATGTCGTTGGAGAAATGAAAAGAGTTCTAATGCTACAGCTGTTGGAATTTGGCAGTTCAAAGCCTCGGCACAGTTCCTTCTAACCACAGCTTTGTTGATTGATGTTTTATCCGTTATTGGAACACTTAGTCTTCTGTTTCAGAAGGATATTGCCAACTTTTCTGTCATTAAACACAGTGTCACTTCAACTGTTGAGACAATTCAAGGGAAGATTGATGGATCTCCCACAGTAAACAGTGTGGCAGACCTAGGTGATGTTCCAGGCACGGGGAAGAATAGCTACAAGGGAGTGGGAATTGCTGACAACAACAACGTCAGAACCAGGTTAAACTCAGTACAAAGGAGACACCTGAACCAGCTTAGCAACAACCTACACAACAGGTTTCCAGAAGATGACCTAGAGCTACTGGAGTGTTTTGACGTCATCTTCAACCCTAGAAGACGGCTTGATGATGTAAGGGAGTTAGGAAACCATGGCATCTGACAACTTGACAAACTCTGTCATCACGTCAAAACTGTTCTTGACTCTGATAGGTGTAAAAACCAATTTCTTCAGTTCAAGCATCTAGTATGCAGTTGCAGAGCTATGAACTTTCAACAGTTCACAAGCACTCTCATCCAAGAGTATAAACATGTTCACCCTGATTTTGTGCAACTAGCTTTGATCAGTCTTGTAATCCCAGTATCAACCCAGCTGAGAAACGGACTTAATCCCGAACGGCTGAATAGAATGATGATAGTAAGACTAGTTGTACCCCACTTTGAAGATGTTGATTTTCCAACTGCAGCAAGAGCATTTAGCACCATGTTAACTTGTCAATAAGCAATATTCAAAATGGAGGGTAGGTGCCAATTGACAGCAAAGCAGGCAAAGAGCAAGTGTGGGCAAAATCCAAATAAAAGGGGTAACCATGGCAACCTCCCATGGGTCACCTCCCCTATAATAACAAATAATAATATTTAGTGAGGGAATCCAACTCGCCAAAGGTGGTTTTCAGTGGAGCCCTCCTAAATAAAAATCACCTAAAAATGACATAAATAAGAGTCACCTAATAAATTACTACAAGCTAAAATAAATAAGAGTAAAAAGAGTTTGTATTAGTTAAAAAGTTAAAATTCTAAAGATTAAAATTAGCTAAAATCATTCAAAAAAGTTTTCAGTTTTGCTTTAAAAATAGATAAAACACGTGTGTCTTTTAATTCACGCAGGAGGCTGTTCCAGTCCTTTGCTGCTTCATAAATGAACATTTGCTTGCCCCAGTTAGTGCGAGGCAGGGGCAAACGAAGATCGTTCAATTGTCTCGTATTGTGCAAGTGAACAGCTTGATTTCTAATGAAACCGGCACCTGTCACAATGAATTCTCAGTGGAGAATAAGTATATTTACCTAGACACAAGGGTCCACCATAAAACAAGAGGTGGGTGGGACGGGGCAAACCAAAAGCAAAGCGGCAAAGCAAAGCAGAGCAAAATCACAAGGGCAAAAAGGCAGAGGGTCCATTCCGAGGCTGTGCATGAAGAATCATAGGGGCTAAGATGTCCAGTCATGATGCAGAAATTTACAAACTTCTCCTGGGCACAAAAATAGGTGTGGCGCATTGAAGAAGCAAGACCTTGGTACATGAACAAAAGGCAGTCAGCTTCTAAATGACTATGGAAAGCTGGGCTAAGCGCTGAGGAGGAATGAGGATTGGAAACTTCTTGGCATGTGGCGATTGAGAATGAAAGGCCTGAAAATTGAAGCGAAACAAGGCATCAGCTATGGCGTTATTTCCTCCTGGAACATGAATTGCAGCAAATATAAAACTGAAGCAGGCTGCAGCTTTGAGTAAACTACGCAACAAATGCATAATGTTTGGGTCTGGAGATGTCTGTGAGTTAAGAATGTGAACAACAGTTTTGCTATCAATGTGAAACAAGATATGCCTGTGGGACCAACCAGGACCCCAAAACAACAGGAAAAAGTTGCTTGTAAGTAATGGACAGTGGAAATTGGAAAGTAGACCACCGACCATTGCACCATTCGTTGTCCATAAAAGCACCATAAACAATAGCACCAAGTACATCAGAACTGCCGGAAAAGTCAGGCAAAGGCTCAAGGGTGGGAAAAGGGAAAAAGGATATTCCATTCCACTGACCAAAAAATTCTACCCACCAGGCCAAGTCGTTTCTAAATTCATTAAGATGTATGAGATGAGAATCATTGCAGAAACAGGACAATAAATCAATCGTCCGGCAAAGAAAGGTGCGACCTGGCCAAACTACCATGCAGGCATGATGCAAGCGACCAATCAATGATTGAAGATCTTTTTTAGTACAACATTTGCGGGTTGACCAATGGGAGGGAGCCACTTGGAAAGCAAAAATCATATCTGCTGGAAGGCGTGCAATCTCAGCTGCGGTACATGATTCAATTCCCAGAAACACCATGCAGGAGGCTGGACCCAAGCATTTCTGAGGATGTAAAGGAAAACCCAACCTGGCAACCACTGCTACAGCTACTTGAAGGTTGGAGGCACAGACCACTGAGTTTGCTGGAGCTGCCATAATGAAATCATCTAAATAATGCAACAAGTCCTCAATGCTGTGGTTATGGACCAAAATTCATTCAACTAATTCTGCAACTTAGTTGAAAGTAGCTGAAGCTGAGCGATCGCTTGCCCCGATCAACAGCAAAGAATTGTGTATAATGGTCACAAGTGGGTACACTCATTAAAATTGCACTCCCAAATGGGCTCATTGGGAATATGTATGGCCCACTTGGTATGCTAATCACCTACAATATTTTTTTTATTACAAAGATTTAAGTCCAGATTTTCACAATAGAGTAGGTTGCTTTTGGTAGAGATAGGGTCTGTGTTGCCTTTTTTTTAAATCACAGGTTTGCAAAGTGCCCAGTACAGTTAATAATAATAATAATAATAATAACAATGATGATAATAATAATAATAATGATAATAATAATAATAATTGGAGTGACAACAAAGATAGAGCTCCTTCAGAAAGCAGCATTACTAGGAACAGCAAGATCACTAAGAAAAGTACTCGAGGCGTGAAGCTACAGGTCATAGCTTGCCCTTGGGTACATGAACAGTACCAGCTAAAAGACCAAGAGTAAACTACAAATGAGTAAACTTAACACAACAAAACACAACTGACCGCCAAGTAATGAACAGTTTGTCCTTAAGTTCTTACAGCACATGGTAAAATGAGCTGTATTGTTAAATCAACACTAGACTCAGTAGAAGCAGACAGTCCAATCTTTTATCATAATATTTTCGTAAACACAATGCTTTGGCCCTAGCACAAGGCACAATAATTAACGTGTACAAACTGTTAAACCACAAAATTTGTAGCCTGCAGTACAGGCATCTTATTTGGGTGAGTTAGCATTACAACCTTGCGACCGCCTTTTTAGACTACCATGTTAGACGGTGGGGGATGGGGGAGGGGAAAAATGAGAAGACGCCTGCCAGAAAAACCCGTTAAAATGCGAAACACCTCCCGATTAGTTGCGCTTCACTGCATTTTCGGAAATGAGCGGGTAACCAATCAAAATGAGGTTTCCTCGACACTGGAAGTCTCACAAGGGTACACACCACGAGAAGTTTGTGCCAAGCCGCAGGATGTCTTGCATTCTCACAGAGGTACTGTTGCGCTAGCAACTTACGACGTACAGAGTATTTAAGAAATACTGGCAACTGATGAGATCCACATGGAGGATCGAAACCATGGTCTTGCGTGAACTAAGCCGAACAATGGCATGTAAAACACGCAAAACAGTCAACAGGACTTGCACGTAAACAGCTACATTTGAATCATGTGGTGCCAGAACAACCAAAGGAGGAATGAACCTATACACCGAGCAAGAGAAACAAGCTCGATCAGATAGCTGCAAGAAACATAAGAGTGTCTCTAGACAAACGTATAGCTTTCTCAAAGTAAAGCTATGGCATCTCCGAAGGAAATCGTTCGAGAACAAATATCATATCCGTGATAAGGATCTACCTACTGTGCTTGCCAACAGTTCTAATCACAGCCGGGCCCGGCATCACAATATAGAATGCAAGTAAGCAACATGTTCATGGTAAATTTCATATTTTGTCCCTCAAAAGCAAATTCTTGGAGACTTGAAAGCATATCTTGCAATAGAAATGAGCCTAAACAATGCATAAACACATAGCAAATTACAGAGGTGTCAAACTCAACGAGTCGACATGCAGGTAACAGTGCAAACCATGCAGACCTATGACCTATAAAAATTTGCCATAGCACGATCTAACGGCTCAACTCTGCTTAAAATTCTTCCTTATTACACAACATGAAGTGCCCCTCATGAACACGAGTGAAGTGACAAGAAAGGTCGAGTGACTGAACAGAGAACGGCAAATGTACAAATGTCACGAACCGTAGAAGTCGTGTAGGCTAGTCAACCCCATTTTACGTAAATATTAAGCTTTTCCCAAACCCAGTAGGTAGCACTGCCAACAGATCTTTTCCGGATACCAGTGTGGAAATTGCGTCTTTTTGCTCCGTTCGTAATTTGCGAGCGAGACATTCCAAGTTCACATAAATGCTTAAGCGATTCCTTGAGAGCAGAATCGCAACTAACAACATCACTTTCGACAGAGTTCGCCATGTTTCTTACCCGCACGAACGAAACGAAACTGATTGACAGACAATTGACAGGCAGGGTCAAGCCGCACCAATCAGAAACTCTGTTCGTGGGCAAACGGAGTTTCCTAAAAGAACAATAACCTCGGGCAGATGAGAGTTTCTTCGCTCCACCCCCTCCCCCATCTTTCCTCTCACTTATCTTCACCCCTTGGTAAAACTTTCTTTCTCTCCCCAATCTTCCACTGCATGAAAAATTCAAGATGGCGGCTAAACTTTTTACGATGTGAGCGCTTGCTCGCAAAAATCTTGCCTGCTCTGCATGCTACAAAATTTGTTAAGTACGATTTAAGTGTGTTCTTTCTTGAATTATCTTACCTAAGATCTTACTTCTTAACCAGATTTTGCAGTATGGTCATCAATGCCTGTGAAATCTGCATTTGCTGCTGTTTGGTTCTGTAGCAGTTCAATCTGTAGCTCTTGTTGTCTGGCTCTCGCATCTTGCTTCTTTTTTGCAGCTCTAGCTCCTGTTGGCAAATGAAATACACACTTTAGGCTTTTTCTTTCAAGAGTTCAACTGCATCACCCCCGCTTCTTCAGTTCTTTTTGGCGCTGCCTCCAGCGGATTCATTTGATATTTTTTTCGAGATCATGCATTCCATGAAGTGATTTCTTCAGCTGCCTCTTTATCATTTGACTTTTTCTTGTCTTTGGCAGAAAAGCTATCTTCTTTCTCACATAACCCTTCTATGAGCGCATCATTTTTGGATAACTCACAATCAATGCCACTGGCTTGTAGCTCTTCTCATTGCATGTGTTTAAACTTGCCTGAGGCAGATTCCATCGGTCCCTGACTCCCCTCTTCTCCTTTATCATAAATTTTGGATTATCAAGCTTGTTCAATCTTTCCTAAATTGACTTCCAGATTTTGCCACAGTCTAGACTGCCTTTCTTGAACTGAAACAATTTGCTAGCAATCATTTCACGCAACAGGAGAATGTCATGGTCATCTGTCCATTGCATTACAGGTTGTTTTTTGGCAGCCATCTTCACGCTAGAGGGTAAAAAATTCAAAAAAATGACTGTAAATACTTGAGAATCACTCATACAAGTGCCAAAACGATAGAATAATATTTTAAGTATCACTAAGTACAAAACATTGCAGGTGAAATGATATAAAAGTATAAAAATTGTAAAAAACAGCATTCAGAATAATTCCGGAGCTTCAAAATAAATCCGGAGTCCAGATTACCCTTGTGAGATAACTTTAAGAATTCCTAGGAATTCCTAGGAATTTTCTAAGAATTCCTAGGAAAAAATTCCTAGGAATTCCTAGGAATCGAAGGTGTGAATTTTCACAGTAATTCGGACTCGGAATTCCTAGGAATTCCTAGGAATTCCAAGTTTACATGGAGCTGACTTGGAATTCCTAGGAATTCCTAGGAATTCCAACTGAAATATACTCACCTTGGAAATTCCTTAAAATTCTAAAAAATTCCTAGGAATTTCTGAGAATAACTTGGAATTTGTAGGATTTTTTGAGAATAAGTTGGAATTTTTTGGAAAATCTGAGAAAAACTGGGAATTTTGTATCATTTGTAGGGCAGACAAAATTTTGATGATTAATGTCCAGCATTAAAATAGCAAATAAAGTCACTGATATCACATCAAACAGGTTTTAAATCAATGGTTTATTACATTGGCTTTCATGAATTTAAACATAAGAATAATTATCCTGTTTCTTTTTCATTACATCAAGAGTAAAAAGTAAAACTGAAAACAGATAATTTATGAAGGTCAAACTTTTACATGTTTGATAAAAAGAGAACTTTTTCAGATAATTTACTTACTTTTTTGGTTTACTAATCCAACAATTTTCCATACACAAGATTTTAGCTTAAATTATTGTTATTATGTGGAACAAATCTGGATTTTCATGAATATAAGGAATCAATGATAAGAACAAAACTGAAACAATCCTTAAAATTAAAAAAAGGCTGAGTTTGGGCAAACTTAGCTGCTGTTCAGTTATTTCTGTTGATTCCACAGCTTCTTTTGTTGCCCTCTAATTAGGGTGTCAACAGCTAGCCTCTTCATGTTCATCTTTGTTGTACGACACCTAAAACAAAATTAAAAAAATACATTACATTGCGATATATATGAGGTACTGTAAGACTGAGATCCAAATATTTATGTGCTCACAGTTTAATACATGCAGCTAATTAAGACCTGACTGTAAGCTGGTTGAAATGTTAAAAGAGAAGACTTGATAATTGTGAAGGTGCTTGTATACTATTGATAAATATGTTACATAAATCTTGTGCCTACAGTAGATTAAATCAAGGTTTTCCTTCTTCTATAAGTGTATCAACAACTCTCGAATTGGATACACTGTATATATATCACGGTTTTTAGCCAAATTTAGATATTAGAAATATTAAAAAAGACACTTAAAACATTAAAGGAACATTTACACTGTAAATAATAGAGTAAACACAAAAGAATATACAGATGGACAAAAATTGAAGATCAACACGGATTGCCATACAGTCAGGCTGAAACACACAGGAGACATCAAACTCATGCACACTGTGGCTGCCTCGTTGGAGTTTTTGTCAAGAACTATGACTGGGATCAGAGAGAACTGCTATATTTATTTCGTTTGAACAAGTGAGGCGAGAGAAACGACTTGTTCCTCGCGAATCAAATTGTTCAGGCACGCACTCTGGGCAACCTAAATTGTTTCAACTCTGCTTTAGCCAGAATTCATTTCATGCCATGACTGAGTGACCCACTCGTGTATGATTCGTGATGATAAAGTTCATTCAAAAGCTTTCGTCTAAATACAAGAATTTACGTTGTATAATATAAGGTTACTTGAATTCGATTACTCACCAAATAATTCTGTATACGGCTAATCTGCCCTTCGAATTTTTCCCCGTTGAAACATCAACAGGAAGACTTTCTTTTAACTCCAAATCTTCGCCAAGAATAACTTGTTTCTTGTTAATGACACTCGCGCTGTTTTCTTCTGATCACAGGACCGCCACAAAAACCATTTTGATATAATTTTGGAAGTGAAATCTACTAAAACGCACGAGCGATCAACCGTTAACGCTGAATTCAAAGATGGGCGCCAAAAGAGAATGAATAACGCGATCTTTGTCACATTCAGTCACCAGGATAGTCACGTGAAAATTTGCGTGCTGTGATTGGTTCAGTTGATCAGTTGAGGAGAGAATGGAAACTAGAGAAGAAGGAGAGAGAGACTGGCAACGAGGTTGCCGGAGCAGTCGCTTTTGATGGCAAGTCTGTTTCCCTTTCCACGCTGTTTTGGTGGTCTTCTGAAAGATGGGTCTTGCTTCAAAAGGAAATAACTACACAAACTTTACGAAGAAATCAAGGAGGAAAATGGAACGTACTTTAACTGGTTGATCTGTTCTCGATGGTTGTCAAGATAACAAAGGATCGTGAGGCACTTAAATCAAGTTCACTGCAAAGGTAAGGAATCCAATTTTATAGGGATTTTCTGTTGTGATGAGCTATAATTGTAAATAAATCAAACTAAGCAATGCATTGTGTGCTCTTTAAAAACCCCAAAGGCCGAAATTCACCTAAAAGGTTTCAGATCGACCTGAGGAACCGAGATAAATTCTGCGAAATAAGTTTAAGCTTGTTGTATTAGTCCACCAAATCTATTTTGAGAGCCCACGTGTTTCAAAACCCAGTCAGCACAATGCAGCAAGTATAAATTTGCAATGCTTGTCATTTTTCCTTTGAATTATTTATAAGGATTAACATGAT
Organism: Orbicella franksi; assembly: GCF_964199315.1. NCBI lineage: Eukaryota > Metazoa > Cnidaria > Anthozoa > Scleractinia > Merulinidae > Orbicella > Orbicella franksi. The sequence goes on from NC_138147.1 coordinate 14,399,123, forward strand.
ATGAGATCTATAGTCTTTTCAATACATCAAGATGTAGGTTTTTTTATTTGCATTGTCATTTATTTATGTCAGTTATTTATTTGTTTCCCACTGACTCATAATCTTTTTGATTCTTTTGATTTTGTTGTGTCATGAATTAAAGTGACCGCGAGGACAAGGAAATGCAAGAAACATATTGATGATCCCACTATACCCATACCAAAATCTACAAGATTCGACCACATAAATTGCTTAAAGCAGTCTTCACAGACCAGTTGACGTCATCTCCCTCCCTTGCATCCCTTTTTCTTGGAGATCATTTCCAGCACATGAACAGAAAACCTCAGAGTTTTAGGCTCACGTGAGTGAGATGGCTGTTGGCAAAAATGTTGTGGATGACTTTGATGGATTATGGAGTGAACCTTTATGCAAGAATTGAAGCTTCACAGAAGCATTTGATGAAACCAAGTTGCCTATACCTGAAAAGACTACAGAAACACCAATTGATGTAATACACAACAACTCAGATTTGTCCACAGACAGTGATTCAGGTAATGATGTTGAAGTTTCAGTTGCGACTCCTCTGAAGAAATTGAGAACTCTGACACTGATGGCCATTCACTGGACTCCCCTGATGAAAGTGAAACTAATGGTTCCCAAGAAAAAACATTAATTTTTCTGCCAAAGAATATGCCTGTATGGCTATTCTGGCCTTAATTTCAAGACATTGTATGACAATGAGAGGCTGCTAAAGCTATCCTTGTTTTAATGAAACTACTGGTAATTTGTCCAGAGAATGTCACAGTACAGTTTTACAAATGTACAGCAAGTGTGTGGAAACTGTGAGCTTTTCATTTATGACATCTGTGAGAGATGTCTTCTTCTTTTTCCTGAAGTCATAAAGGATCAAGTCAAAAATTGTTCAACAGTGGGCTGTGATGGGTATGTGTGTGAATCTACAATTATATTACATATATACATGCATATATATACTTTTGGTTTTATTGAAATTGTAAATAATTTATATTCATTTATGCTGACAGAATTTTTTGCTTAATCTATTTATCAAATCTAAGAGCATCCATTTTTCTATCAGTTAAACTCTGGGTGTTTGATTTAAGGGTCCATATGGGCACATATACACTAACAAGTCACGTTGGATCTAAAAAGCAATGTTATCAGTGCTATAGTTTTATGTTGAGTTGTCAGACTTAAACTGGAATTAATGTACATTTGTTTGGAAATAATTATCTTGGGACTTGAGAACAATAAAAAGGTATGGAACTCCAGAGAAATGATCGTGTTGATTTTTACTAATTCACAGAAACTGATTCATGCACTGAGTTCATCTTTAATTTTGACATTTTGAGAAATTTATAGAAATTTCCAACAATATTTCATGTGTTTTAGCTATTCCCAAAAATTCCTACATATTCCAAACACATTTTTTAAAACAGTCTGGGAAATGATAGGAGTTCCTAGGAATTGCCAATAATTCCCAGTCATACTTTTCACTATTCCCAAATATTCCCAGAAATTCCAAGGTCTTGGATTAAGAATAATTTGTATCGCTTGGAATAACTTGGAATTCCTAGGAATTCCCAATAATTCCCAGTCATACTTCCACTATTCCCAAATATTCCCAGAAATTCTAAGGTCTTGGATAAAGCATAATTTGCATGTCTTGGAACAACTTGGAATTCCTAGGAATTCCCAGACTACTGGGAATTTATTTCGCAGGGGTAACATTCGTATGATGCGCTATGATACGGTTATTATACGTACTATTCGTGCTTTTTCAGGTTAATAATCGTATAATGCAGTGTTTTCAGTTTATTAAACTGGAAACCGCGCCTCTTACGAATAATAAACGTGACACTGTACGAATAATATCCGTACGTGGCGTTATTTTCAGGATATTATTCGTCCATGTAGCAAAGTTTACCGACGAAGAATTTAAGATCTTCATGCCACTATTACGGTAAAAAATGTAACGGGCTAGAACTTCTAGACTGATGGCGTTTACGGCCAAAAAGTTATCTTTATTTGTTGACTTGGCCTAAAACCATCGATAAATCTAATCGTGAGCTACATTTTCCCTAAACGACTGATGTTTTCTATAAAACAGTTATAGCCACGAAGGATACGCGATCGATGCGAAGACATGTCACCAATCGACCCGCTGCGTATTTTGGTATTTCTTCGAGCAATGTTTATGGTTTCATACGAGCTCTTTTTACAGTCAGAAAGTATTTCATAGCGTCCCGAAAATGAAAAGTAAAAGGAGCAGTCGATTAGTTAAAATAAAATATTCGGTGGCTATGGGTTATTCGAAAGCGAAACCAACAACAACAGTCAATGGTTTAGCTCATTACCGCAGGACATGACCCGGCGTTCGTGTTTCTTCTAAAAGTTCTAACTTGGAACAGACTTTTCTCATTTGCAGTCACACAGGAAAAATACATTTCATGTCGTTCCGAAACTTAAAGTGGACAACAACGGTTGATTTCATGCTTTTCAAGGGTTTATCCGTAACGTAATCAAATCAAAACGAAATCAACAACTTCGCAGCAAGTATGCAAGTTCGATGTGTCAAAACATTGGCAGTCAAAATTTGTCGTGTTTACGCGAATGTTTGGCAAAGAGTACGATTTAAGTGTACCTATGGAAAGTATGGCTTCTTTGGTAAAGGTATTATTTATTGAATTCCTTAGCAAAGCAATGAACAGGCATTTCCGTGAAAGATAATAATAAATAGCCAGTTGAACGAAACACGCAATGAGTGAAAGGTATTAATTATGCAAATAAGGTTGGAATTGCCAAAGAACTGCCGGCGCCGAGTTTCAATGGATTGGCCCAATTCTTTGTTTGTTTTAGAAAACGAAGTACACCGACATTGATAAACTGAAACACTGTGAAAAATAGTCAAATATTTCTAAAGCTCTTTTCTAAAGCCACGGACTTAAACGCTTACAAGCCAGGTTTTTAACAAACTCAGACGATATGATCGATCGCGAATGCTTTGTTCACCGTGTTTTCAGTCCAAGCATGCAACTTACGAATAATAAGCGTTGCATTGTACGGTTAACATCCGTGTTTCGCTAAGTTTCCTGGTTATTAAACATATGTGAAACAAATTTATGTGGATCCGGCGACAGTAATTTAACGGCGGAGAAAGAAAAGCGCGGCAATTCGATCCTGATCGCTGGAGCTAATTCTTCGACTTTGGAGCAGAGCTGAGCCAAAAAAAACAAAATGCAAATAAAAGTAACCTTAGACCGAGCGTTGCATTGTACGGTTAACATCCATGTTTCGCTAAGTGAAACAAATTTAAGTGGATCCGGCGACAGTAATTTAACGGCGAAGAAAGAAAAGCGCGGCAATTCGATCCTGATCGCTGGAGCTAATTCTTCGACTTTGGAGCAGAGCTGAGCCAAAAAAAACAAAATGCAAATAAAAGTAACCTTAGACCGAGCTTTGCTGAAATCATTTTATCTGAGATCTTCTGATAAATTTTCCTTGACACTGCCGACAAAGATTGTTTATAAACTAAAAAGCGAAATTGTCCCACTTTTCGCCAAGTCGCAGCGATCGATAGTGACATCGCAATGCCCCGTTTTGTGACCTCAAGCTTATATACCTAAAAGATGTAGCTTGTCCAAGATCTTTTCGGTATATAAGCTTAAGTGAAATCCCCCGCTTTGGTTAATTTTTGGTTGGTCTTTCTAGTTTTTCGAAACTGTGTTGTCAGGCACTGTGAGGTCACAAAACGGGGCATCGCTTTTTAGTTTATAAACAATCTTTGTCGGCAGTGTCAAGGAGAATTTATCAGAAGATCTCAGATAAAATGATTTCAGCAAAGCTCGGTCTAAGGCTACTTTTATTTGCATTTTGTTTTTTTTGGCTCAGCTCTGCTCCAAAGTCGAAGAATTAGCTCCAGCAATCAGGATCGAATTGCCGCGCTTTTCTTTCTTCGCCATTAAATTACTGTCGCCGGATCCACATAAATTTGTTTCACATATGTTTAATAACCAGGAAACTTAGCGAAACACGGATGTTAACCGTACAATGCAACGCTTATTATTCGTAAGTTGCATGCTTGGACTGAAAACATGGTGAACAAAGCACTCGCGATCGATCATATCATCTGAGTTTGTTAAAAACCTGGCTTGTAAGCGTTTAAGTCCGTGGCTTTAGAAAAGAGCTTTAGAAATATTTGACTATTTTTCACAGTGTTTCAGTTTATCAATGTCGGTGTACTTCGTTTTCTAAAACAAACAAAGAATTGGGCCAATCCATTGAAACTCGGCGCCGGCAGTTCTTTGGCAATTTCAACCTTATTTGCATAATTAATACCTTTCACTCATTGCGTGTTTCGTTCAACTGGCTATTTATTATTATCTTTCACGGAAATGCCTGTTCATTGCTTTGCTAAGGAATTCAATAAATAATACCTTTACCAAAGAAGCCATACTCTCCATAGGTACACTTAAATCGTACTCTTTGCCAAACATTCGCGTAAACACGACAAATTTTGACCGCCAATGTTTTGACACATTGAACTTGCATACTTGCTGCGAAGTTGTTGATTTCGTTTTGATTTGATTACGTTACGGATAAACCCTTGAAAAGCATGAAATCAAGCGTTGTTGTCCACTTTAAGTTTCGGAACGACATGAAATGTATTTTTCCTGTGTGACTGCAAATGAGAAAAGTCCGTTCCAAGTTATAACTTTTAGAAGAAAACCATTGACTGTTGTTGTTGGTTTCGCTTTCGAATAACCCATGGCCACCGAATATTTTATTTTAACTAATCGACTGTTCCTTTTACTTTTCATTTTCGGGACGCTATGAAATACTTTCTGACTGTAAAAAGAGCTCGTATGAAACCATAAACATTGCTCGAAGAAATACCAAAATATGCAGCGGGTCGATCGGTGACATGTCTTCGCATCGATCGCGTATCCTTCATGGCTATAACTGTTTTATAGAAAACATCAGTCGTTTAGGGAAAATGTAGCTCACTGATTAGATTTATCGATGGTTTTAGGCCGAGACAATAAACGAAGATAACTTTTTGGCCGTAAACGCCATCAGTCTAGAAGTTCTAGCCCGTTACATTTTTTACCGTAATAGCGGCATGAAGATCTTAAATTCTTCGTCGGTAAACTTTGCTACATGGACGAATAATATCCTGAAAATAACGCCACGTACGGATATTATTCGTACAGTGTCACGTTTATTATTCGTAAGAGGCGCGGTTTCCAGTTTAATAAACTGAAAACACTGCATTATACGATTATTAACCTGAAAAGGCACGAATAGTACGTATAGTAACCGTATCATAGCGCATCATACAAATGTTAATCTGGACTCCGGATTTATTTTGAAGCTCCGGAATTATTCTGAATGCTGTTAAAAGCAAAACTCACATTTTACAGGCGACGTCAAAATGAGGAAAACAAAGTCAGTGCAGAGTCATGATGGCCTCATTGGAACACGTGGATCGGAAGTAAATTTGACTTCCGGTTGCCGACGCCTCGTAGAAAATGTTAGGTGCTTAAGTTCCATAATGTGGCTGGCAGGGGTAGCTTATCTCTTAGCATTTGGCTCACCAATATTTACACTGGTAAATACTCAAGGCCTCATAGGTGTGTTGTGGTATTCTAATAAGGCCAGGTGAACATCTCTTCCTTCTTCAGCTACTTTCTTCTTGAGTTGCTTTGTTGCTCTAACTAATATTTCACTCTGGCCGTTTGATTGGGCATGCTGAGGGCTTCGTGTCTTGACTTCAAAACCCCAATCATTGGCAAACTGGATAAATTCCCTACTCCCAAATGGCATATTATCTGTGATGACAGTGTTGGGTATACCATGTCTTGCAAAGCAGGTTTTCAGGTATGACACCACACATATAGCAGTCTTGGTGATTAGTTTGGATACTTCTGGATATTTCGAATACTAATCCACGACCAGGAGGTAATCTTTTCCTTTGAATGTAAAAGTGTCCATTCCTAGCTTCGACTAAGGGCACTCAGGAATTTCATGAGGAATGAGTGGTTCCTGAGGGTTTCCAGGCCTGTATTTAGTGAAAGTAGGACATCTTCATGTGGTTTCTTCTATGTCTTGTCCCATTCCAGGCCAGTACATCATGGGTGACCTCGGGCTTTGCATTTCTCTATGTTCAGGTGACTCATGGAGTTTTGTCAGGATCTCACCATGCATGCAGGTGAGTATAACAAGCTTCTCATGTCTAAATACTATGCCTTGCGTGACATGCAGCTTGTCCCAGGTATCCCAATACTGCCTTGTTCTGATGGGTGTGTTTTGTTTGTAGCCCAGCCATCCCTTGTTAATGAGCCCTTGTATCATTTGTAGACCTTTGTCTGCAGCTGTTACTTGCTTCAGAAGATTCAGCCTGTTTTCGGAAATTGATTGATTGATCATGCTCCTCCTCAGTTTCTCCAGCAACAATCATATCATCCTTGCTCCAGCAACCATCATATCCACAATGACCTCTACTCCTAGCATGTATCCAAACACTTTGTATACTCACTTCTACAATACCTGCAATGCAAAGCAGGTACCAAATGGCATACAAAGGAAGCAATATCTGTCAAAGGGGGTGTTAAAGGTGCACAGATAGGAGCTTTCCTCACTCAAAGGCACTTGCCAATATCAACTTTAAGATGATAAAGTAGAAGTTGAGGGGCCTTACTTTACCTGATAGAATTCAAATTGTTAAAACCTTTGCTTTACTAAATCTTATGTAGTACAGCTTAATCTAACAATGTTAAATGAAATAAATGTATACCAAGAGATACAGTACATGTAGCTAAAAACAATCATAAATTTCATAATTTCATCACCATAGTCTCCTTGTTTAAACTGTCCCAAGAAAAGATGTAAAATAAATCCTATCCACCTGGAATGTTAAGGTTCAAACACCTTGTCTTCTAGTTTTCTGGTACCACTGCACTTTGAGAGTGCGAATCTGCACAGCAGAATATACCAGGTATCATTATGTGTGCCCATGACTTTGAAATTGTCCCCATCATCTGGAAACAAAGAAACAGTGACCTCTTTGTAGACATCAGGATTGTACAGGTCCATAAAGAGGACATACTATGGGTTATCCAGACAGGATGGGTCAGGATAAATGATAACCTTTCACTTGCCATAAGCCATAGGCTGTACACTGCCCCTTGTGTATGTATGAGACAGACGTTTGGGTGTCAGTGTCAAGATTACCATGAGTGATAATCTCCTTGTTTAAACTGTCCCAAGAAAAGATACAAAATAAATCCTATCCACCTGGAATGTTAAGGTTCAAACGCCTTGCCTTCTAGTTTTCTGGTATCACTGCACTTTGAGAGTGCGAGTCTGGATGTCAACCTTGCATAGCAGACTATACCAGGTATCATTATGTGTGCCCATGACTTTGAAATTGTCCCCATCATCTGGAAACAAAGAAACAGTGACCTCTTTGTAGACATCAGAATTGTACAGGTCCATACAGAGGACATACTTTGGGTTATCCAGACAGGATGGGTCAGGATAAATGATAACCTTTCACTTGCCATAAGCCATAAGCTGTACACTGCCCCTTGTGTATATATGAGACAGACGTTTGGGTGTCAGTGTCGAGATTACCATGAATGATAATCTCCTTCTTTAAACTGTTCCAAGAAAAGATACAAAATAAATCCTATCCACCTGGAATGTTAAGGTTCAAATGCCTTGCCTTCTAGTTTTCTGGTACCACTGCACTTTGAGAGTGCGAATCTGGATGTCAACTTTGCATAGCAGATTATACCAGGTATCATTATGTGTGCCCATGACTTCAAAAGTATCCCCATCATCTGGAAACAAAGAAACAGTGACCTCTTTGTAGACGTCAGGATTGTACAGGTCCATACAGAGGACATACTTTGGGTTATCCAGACAGGATGGGTCAGGATAAATGATAACCTTTCACTTGCCATAAGCCATAGGCTGTATACTGCCCCTTGTGTATGTATGAGACAGACGTTTGGGTGTCAGTGTAGAGATTACCATGAATGATAATCTCCTTGTTTAAACTGTCCCAAGAAAAGATACAAAATAAATCCTATCCACCTGGAATGTTAAGGTTCAAATGCCTTGCCCTCTAGTTTTCTGGTACCACTGCACTTTGAGAGTGCGAGTCTGGATGTCAACTTTGCATAGCAGATTATACCAGGTATCATTATGTGTGCCCATGACTTCAAAAGTATCCCCATCATCAGGAAACAAAAGAACACTGACCTCTTTGCAAACATTAGGATTGTGCAGGTGCATATAGAGGACGTGCTTTGGGTTATCCAGACAGGATGGGTCAGGATAAATGATAACCTTTCCCTTGACATTAGCAATAGGTTGCACACTGTGTGTATGTATGAGACAGACGTTTGGGTGTGAGTGTCAACATTACCATGAAGGAAGCCTGGAACATGATACTATCTATCAACAAAGGAAAAGTAACCATTAAATGGCGTCGCTTGCATCATCTGATCACGTTTCGTGATCGACTTGTCTCATGTGTAATCCTGCCATACCTTCGGTATGCATAGGTAACCAGGCCATATCTTAGTCATTGTAATAAACAAGTAATAAATACATGTCTTCAAACGTATGTTACATGGTGTCGAATAGTGCATAAAAGAAACCAGAATGGACCAAGATTTCAAACCTCCTGAGTACCTGTCTTTACAGGGAAACCCTCCAAAAATTAGAGACCATGGATCCAGCAATTCAAGCTTTATTACCAAAAAAGAAATGACAAAGAAACCCGATTCAACCAAAAAGGCCTTGTTGCTGTCTGCAATTGGACCCGAAGCCTTAGAGTGATTCAACCACTTCATTTGGACTGAAGGTCAAAATAAAAATAAATTTGAGGATGTGAAGACAAAATTTGAAAGCGAGATTGCCAGCCAGAAGAGGTTGTATTCTGTAGATGTCAATTCTGGGATTGCTTGAGAACCACAGGAAACAATTTCAATTAATTTCTCACTTGGCTATAAACACTTGCCTTATCCTGTGAATTTGCGGAACCAGACAACATGATCAGATACAAGATTGTGTTCTCAACTGAAAAACCTGCACTAAAGGTGCAGCTGTTACATGAACTGAAACTAAGCCTTGAGAAAGCTGTTGACATACCTTGATCTTCAGAGCTGTCACACAAGGAACTCGTTGGTATGAAAGGTGCCAATGGATCAAACAAACAAGAAGTAGATGCATTTAGCACGAATCGTGTGAACAAACCCTATTTTTCAAGAGGTGGCAAACAGCCCCAATCTTGAGGCTGAGGCCATGGTAGCAGATAAAGTTACAAAAGGTGCAGAACCACACAAGTGCGAAACAAATGTCTAGCCTGGGGAAAGTCATACCTAAGATGTGGAGGTCCAAACCACTTCAGCAGCCAATGCAGAATGGGGAACTCCAATGTCATTGAAATGGTCACCCAAAACAACAGTGAGGATGAATTTTTTGTAGACTCACTCTGTGTAGGGAACATTAGCACCAATGACAACTTAGCATGGTACTCTGTTGCAATTGTAAATGACAGCAAATTGAAAATTAAACTCAATACTGGTTCTTCGGCTAATGAGGTTTCATGGAAAACATTCAAACTAAAGAGCTCTCCTCCTCTACAGCCGACGAATGTATGCCTAAGAGCCTATGGCGACCATATTGCTAACCACAAAATTAAAACTAACCTGATGTGCAAAATAAACAACCTTGAAGAAGTCCTTGAATTTTATTTTGCCATGACAAAAGCCCCTCCCTATTAGGTCTGCAACAATGTGGAAAACTGGGCTCCTAACCCACCAAACCAAGAAGAGTGCTCAGTTATTCTCTCAAAGTTATTCACCCCAATCACCTCGTGTAACAAGATGTCCTAGAAGAGTATAACAATGTGTTTGTTGGTCTTGGCAGGTTTGACTGCTATCATATCACTATTGACGATGTGGAGCCTGATACACGCACCCAGTAGAGTTTCCCATGCCCTGCCCAATTGTTTGAAAGAAGAGCTCTTTGAAATGGAGCAAGACGGGATCATGGCCAAGGTTGACAAACCAGCTGACTGGGTTAACAATCTTGTAATTGTTGAAAAGAAAGATGGCAGCCTGTGCCTATGTTTGGACCCTGAGGACTTGACTATATAAGGAGAATACTTCCAGATCTCTACTTTTGAAGATGTCATCTCAGGCCTACGAGGTAAAAGGTACTTCACTGTCTTGGATGAAAGGATTTATAGTTTTCATCTAGCAAGTATGGTTTGCACCTCAAAACTTTGGTAATGGCTCCCAAACTCGGTGGCACTGAGTTTGAGACAACAAAACAAATGTCGCTAAAGTTTCCATCTACAATGCAAATTTTCAGTACTTGTCCAAAAACTGGATTGTCATACTGATCTATGTCAATTTGTAATGTGCAGCCAGTTTTGTATTTAGTTCCAAGAATAGAAACCCATTTCAATCTACAAAACAAAACAGAAAAAGAAACAGGTCAACAGATATGGCATCACTTGAACATTGCTGTTGTCAGTTCATTTGAATTCAGTTTTAGCTCTGGCTTAATATGAACAGTAGATAAGTAATCAGAGAAAATGCTGGTATTGTGTGTGTGTTTTTATTGCGATAACTGTAGAACATTCTCACAGACATTAACTATGGCAGGGATGGCTTGGCAAACTACATATGTCGCTGATAACAATATCATAACATGTCTGTCCCTATGATGCCGTAAAACAATTCCAACAACCTCTGGTTGGAAAAAAGCTGATGACCAAATCAGTATACTGGTCAAAAACTGGTGCATGTAAAAAATTCACCCATCAGGGGAAAACATACAAAGTTAAACAAATGTGTGCTTAGGGTCATTGTCCTGCATGAAGCGGTGATCCGGGAGCTGCACGTTGATGAAAGGCACCAGATGGCTTTTAAGGATATCGCAGTAAAGGTCAGCGGCCATGATGCCTTCGAAGATGCAAATTTTCGTCCCACCTTGTTTGCTTATTCCAGCCCAAACGTGTAATTTCAGCGGGTGCTTCGGTTCAGGCTTTCTTCTTGCAGGTTCGCCGACTTTCCTGTAACATGTACGACGAAATTGTTCAAGGGAGACTGAGCATTCATCAGTAAAAATGACGTTGTCAAAAGTATCGCCGGTCTCTAAAACTTTCTGGGTGAACTCTAAGCGTTTGACTTTGTTCGCATCTCTAATCAGCTGACAGTATCTCGTTCGTTGAAGAGTCCAGCCCTGCTGTTTTTGGGATCTCCGCACTGTTGATGGATGGACCACGACTCCACGTCTGGCTAACTTCTTTTGGATCGCGCGGCTGGTTGTTTCATCATCCTTCCGCATCTGATCTTCTATAAATGCTCTGGCTTCAGCATTTAACTTTCTGGGTCTTCCAGTACTCGTTCCTTTCTTCGTGGATCCCGTGAGTTTCAGTTTCTTGATTATACGCGTGACCATTGCAAAACTGACTTTCAAATCTTCTCCTTTTAACACCTTAAACATCTCCACTGGATGAAGATTTTGTCGATAAAGAGACTCAATTCGAGTACGCGTGTAGTTTGATATGGTGGACATGATTGCTCAGGAGTAACTGACGATCGATCTTTGAATGTATGGATATAAACAATGGTTGCCATGTTTACGTGACCATTTGCATCACACTGTGAGCATGGAGATGAAGTCTCAGGAGAGTTAATGAACTGGGTAAGTTTGAATTTTTAAATACAGAGGGATGTTTACATCTGTTTTTGAACATTGTTCATAGAGCGAATTTTCGTGCGACTTTTCGCCGTGCTGCGAACTCTTTCTCTCGAAAGTTCGTTACTCTCAACGATATTTCGCGTGAATATTCGCACGGTCTTGCGAAGAAGAGCCCGAATTATCGTTTTGATTAAAACAATAGACCTTTCGAAAATTCGTCGAACTTCGTACGAAAAATCGTTTCACTCGAAATTTCTTTAAATTTCATCGAAAAGCACTGAAAAGTCGCGAAAAGTAGCGAATTTCGTTTGCATTCTTTTTGCACAGTACTGTACATGCATCACAGTGTTGACATAATAGCAGACTATAACAGGCATTGAAATCAAACTCAGTACAAAATGCTTGTCCCTCTCTTGCCATAAAAACCACTCCAACATCATCTGGTTGGGAACATTGAGAACACAAAGAATAAAAAAGTGTAAGGGGGCACAGCTAATGACATCAAAGCACAAACGAGAGAATAACTACAGGATGATATGATAACGGAAATTGAAATCAAATATGCTCGAATATATGAATTTAGCTTAAATCCACCCAAACACTCAATGTTTTACAACATGTCAATCCTATGTTTATTCACATTGATGCCGATTTACAGATGGACAGCCCATATAAGTAATTCACAATAACAACAGAGATATACAAAATTCAGGTTTGGTAGGCTGATCATGCCAAATGGTTAAACTGATTTCAAAACTTTTAAGAGTCCCTGTCCATAAATATCAAAAATAACTCGGCAAGGGTCGAAAATCATATTTTTATGGTAGATAGGCTAGGGCATGACAAAAACTACTGGATAGTTTTTTTGGCAAGATATCCTTTTATTTCAAAGAAATATGAAAATTACCAAGTTCCGGTAAAATCGTCATTTGATGCACCATTTTATTAAAACAGTTTGAGAGCGTCGCATTCAAAACCACATTCTTCCATCTTTAAAACACTCAAATATTTTTGTGCAATGTTTAAATATGTACTGGGTTGATTTTAAAGAATGTTGCATTGTCTTTTTAGGAGCAAAATAATTAAATTTTGAAGACTTGTATTTCATTTACTTAAAAGTACTTCATGAATAGAATTAATTTTCACCATGTGCAAAACCTTCAAATGGATTAAGCCTCTGCTGGTTGAATTGTAGAAGGATGGTCTACAGATTCCTGTAAACATTTCTTTGGCCAAATGATTGTGAGCAACGTGAGATCTTTTTAAAGTACATCAAAAAAGCAAAGATTTGACCATCTGTCGTCAAATTTCAATTTACAGGTTACTCGTTTATTTTAGAATGCGCCACATGACTTGACCTATATTAAGTTGAAATAGACACGGCTGATAATTTCAAAATGCTCTAACCTTATTTGCTGTAAAAGCCGATTTGACATATTTCTCTCACCATTCATCACACATAAAGCAGAAGTTTGCTTTTGTTTACATAACGTCTGCTGTACATCGCCAACTGTCAACTTATTTAACAGTCGAATACCAAGAATCTGTGACCCTCTTTTGACACATGATCACTACTACATCTAAGTCAAGAACAGTTAAGTCATTTGTAGATAGTTGCTTGCTTTGCACTACACCAAAATATTACGTTTGATCATTATGGTTTGATCTATCGCTGCTTGAATTCTTGCTTGCAGCGGTTTCTTGTTTCTTCATCACGCAATGCTTTCATCCGATTTTAGGGGGTAGGGGTAGGACAATTTCTATTCTAATACATAAGGCTCCGAAAGGCTTGGAACCACTGGGAGCACACAATCTTGTTGAGTAGAAAGAGATTAAATTAAGAAATGAAAAGAATGAATAGTTTACCATTGCCCCTGTTGTCACCTTTTACTTGACCACTGCTACCTACATGCCCTCCATAATACTGTAACACTAAACTCGTATCTAGGTCTTTTCGCACTGTGCAATTATTTTTGGTTTACATATGTAGCATATAATACAGTGGGCTACCCTTGGGGAAATGGGTGGCGAGACTGCTTAATAGGGGTTGGCTGCTTAATAGAGGTTGGTGTACCTTGGATATTTTTCACCATCGGGTTATAATTTTTTTGGTGAACACAGAGTCAATTCAAGAAAATCATTATAGACGTGTGTTTGAATTATCACTCATCACCTTCAACTTCAGACTCTCATCTGCCATTGCCCTTTGCAAAACAAATTTTTTAAATTTTGGGTAGCTGCTTAATAGGGGTGAAGACAATAGAGAAACCCCTATCAGAATGACCAAGTGACCGCAAATGCTTAATAGAGGTAACTGGTCAAGAGGGGTTTTATTTACAGTATTTTATGGACGATGATTTTGGACTGTACTGACAGCAGTCCTCTATTTTCTTTTACAAACATACCAATGCCTGGCTGGCTAAGCAAACAAATAAAATACACCAAATAAAATGGCATGGCCAGGGTTTGTTTACATAATTACTTATTAAATTTAGTCTTTTTCTCACGAATTAGACACGTGATTTCCTATTTTTATTTCAGCTAGTTCTTGGTTCATTGGTCTATAATTTGTCTATGGCGATTTTTTTTAAATTGTAGTGAGTACAGGCACTAGCTTTATCGGCTGTTGTCTGAAACATCAGAACATACAACAAACATGATTTGGAGGGCAACCCTAAAACCAGGAAGCCGGAATCCAGAATAGATACTGGACAAGGTAGAAAATGTCATAGAGAACAGGGTCTCTGTCGGTGGCAGCCCCCTGTACATTGATGGTCACGCCCCACTTTCAATGTCCAAAGACTGGCCTGGCTCATCTAAATAAATTTGTTTTTCCCAAGAGATATGAGACTAATTCCAGATCAACACTATTTCCACACTGATACTGTGACAAATCAGCACTACATATTCTTGCCAGGCATCATATTAAAACAATTTATAGAATGTTGCACACTTACATCTATAGGCTTCTCACTTGCAAACGCATCAGACCACACGTTGTTAAAAGATGCTAAATGACTGCCAGAATCTCACCGCAATAGCTTGTTGCTATTGTGCTACTCACTAGCCTTCTCAGAGCAATTTGATCTGGACAAGAACTGCCCTCTCACCAGAGCCAGGTTGAACAATAGATGGGTAACTTAGCCTGCATGCCAGCAAGAAGGCTCCCATATTTAGGCCGGGGGCGCGAGTTGCAAAGCTGCAAAAAGGCACTCACTCACATGCCAGTGGAGAAAGGCACTAGACACTAGAGCCTGCTCAGACACTAGAGAGAGATACTAGAGCCTGCTCGCAGGCTATGGGTAACTCAATCACTAACCATGACTGGATAGTGATTTACCTAATGGATAGCTTTATCCAGCTTTTGAACAACTGGGCCAGCTAAGGGTTGTTCAGGACTAGTCAAGAACGTTTTAACAATTTCAATTGGTGATTGAAGTAAAGCAAAGAAAATAAGAAACAACAAAATAGTTTTCCCTATATTTATTTATTAGACATTGCTAAAGTGAATTATAGGCATGGCAAATGGTCCTTCAAAAACTCTATGTCTCGTAAAATTTTAGTCGAATTTCATGAGTCTCACAGTCTCATTTTTCAGCAGTTATGTGCATCTCGCAGTCTCGATTTTCCTACAAAGCTTTCTCGGAGTCCAGATTTTTTGCAAGGCTAAGGTTCTTGAAATCCCAATTCATTCCTTTAGCTGTTTTTATAAATGACGTCTTCTGGCTTCACCTGATATTGAATTTCTATAAAGCAACTTACAAATTTTCTGAGAAAAATTGAATCCTAACTTGTCCTAAATTGTCTTAATTCCACAAAAAGGTACAAAACCTACCGCAACGTCCGTTTTAGCGCCAGAAAAACAGTTATTTTTCTCTAGGATATCATAATCTAGTGTGTTATAATTGAATTCCCAGTTCCAGTCAGTTCCAAGAAGCTGGCTTAAGGCTGTACAAGCTCATTCTAGCTCTCAACTGAATCTGGGTCTCGAATTTTAAGAGTCTGAACATTTCACGCTCGCACTCAAAGCGCTTTGAAGTCCCGGTCTCACAATCTAAAAAAGTCAAAATGTGTTGGGCTCGCAAGGGAAAATGCTTGTCTAGCTGTCTTGCAAAGTTTCACATTTACCATTCGCCACCCCGAATTATTTCTATCGTCATTCATAATGTCTGGACTCCGCATTCAGGATTCTGTTTTCCAGTTCCGGATTCCGGTTTCCGGATTCTGTGTTTTAGGGTTGCCCTGATTTGGACTGATGCCATGTACACTATAGAATATGATTATATAAATATACACATATTATTACATATATGAACAGATAAACAATGAATAAATTGTTTCACTTATCCTGAGAGTGCTCTATACAAAATAGACCAAAATGTTCAGCATATGCCGTGACAGCATCAACCAAGAGGAAACAAGTTCAGTTCAATAAAAGGTTTGTGTGTCAATGAAATCACAAACATGACATTCATTATGGAAACATTCATGAATACAACATTATTTTTGTGCATCATTGCAGATTCAAAATTCATAACACTATCCTTGGTACCAAGCTCCCAACCTCTCCTCGTGCACTGGGTAAAATCATTATGTAAATACATGGTTCAATTGTCGCATAAAATTTTATTTGTGAGCAAATAAAGTGTTTACAAGTTATGCAATAATCACCTTATTTTGAGTGTTAATTATAAACACATGAATTATTTTCTATTCAATAAGCAATATTAAGATTGTATGTGGTAGGAATTGCTGGAATTGTAGAGCTCCAAAATTGTACATATTTTTATAACATATATACAATCTTGGAACTATCCCCTGTTCATGAGGCAGTGTCGGTTCAGGGACCAACAACTATTATATAAACAAACCAATCTTGTGCTTATTGGCCCTTGATCCAAGAGGACTGCATACTTCAAATTCGTCAAAATACAGGATCAATTGCAAGGCTTCAGGATTATATGAGAAAAGTGGATGTAGTCTGAAAATGTGATCCATCACAGTAATCACTAAGAAGACCATAATTTCTTATGTGTGGAAAAAGAAATAAAAATCACCATAATCAAATAAGCTACACCTATCGCACTTTTTTGCATCTTGTGAAAGAATTGTACAGTGAAATGAAACAAAGGAATTAAAATACAAAATTTACCACTGCAGAAAGTAACATGTTTGATAGGTTAATGATGATTATTTGATGATGATTTCACTTTGATTAATTATGCTAATTGAACTGAGTGGAGTGCAATTTGGTCTGAAATCATATGTGTGATTTGTAAATTGAACTAGCGTGCAGCATGAGTTTGATTTGAAATCACGAGTATGATCTCAGACCAAAATTGCACGACAAAGATAGTTCAATTGCCACTTTAATACATCCGTTTTGAAATCGCACAATTTAATAGCCTAAATACAAGAACTACAAGATTTTGTTCAGTAACAATATTTTATTGAACCAGTAGCTGGAAACACATTTATATCTCATTTTGGAAAACGGAAAGACTTACGTGTCCTTTTCTCAAGTCATAGCCAAAACAGTGCACTTGAAAGTTCAATCTTCATCATCTGACTCAATGATGTGAGCCCTTTGTTTCTTTTGTGGTTCTGGTTTCTTCTCTAGGAGTGGAAATAGAGCGTGCAACCTGTATAATTCAGTGATGAAATGGGGCTACCAGAAGAAGTGAAGGCTGCCATGCTGTAAGGAAACTGCACAGGAAAACTTGGTGGAAATCCCAAATATTCAGCTGGCTGAAAACCAGGATTGAAGCCCATTCCCTGCTGTATTTGGCCTTCTTGTTAGACATGATGAATAGGAACCAGTGGTGCTTGTTGGCTTTGGACTGCAAGCACTTGATTTGAGGCTTCATTTGCACTGGTTTAGTTGGGGACTTTTTCGTTTTGCACTTCTTTATATCCACTGATAATGTGAGACCATTCTATCCTTTGATTCTTGTCTGCTTCATTGCAGTCTTCTAAGGGAGAGTCACATGCATGGCCTCCTGTTTCACAGATGACATTGCGCAGTTGACCAGAAATTTAGAACTTTATACTCAGGACCTTATCAAGTTCTTGTGGTGCCATTTTCAAGATGGCAGGCCTGGCACCAGCTTCGGAAGACTTTCATTCACTATTTTGTGGAGCAGGGCATATTTTGACTATTCACAGCGTCAGAGTTGAGCTCTTGTGTTACTTCGTTTGAAACTACTCAAAATGTGGAACATTTTCTTTCTTGGGATAGCTTTGGATTTGTTGTTGTGTGGTTTTTGTTTGTTTGTCTAATTTGCTGGACTCCGTGTCACATGGATCTTGAGCAGATGTTGCAGAAAAAAATTGCAAAACTATTATTTTGTCAAAATGGATACTCATGATTGGAAACCTCCACTTAAAGTAGCCTGAAGGAGCTCATTATCATCATTCAAAAACTGTAATTAAATAAATTCGATTGTTTTGAAAAAAAAAGAAAACAAAGTTTTGGCAATAAAAGTTGCAAAATTTGCCAAAGTAGCTTTTTCGTCTTCCATTTTCCGGCAATTTTATTGATTACTTTCAACTAACCTTGGAATCTGATTGGTTGATTTGTTTTACTTTCCCATTTTCATTGGCTGAGAAAAAGATGCGATTTAGAGCAAAAGATAGTGCGACTTGTGAATAAAGCGCATTGTTGAGAGCCAATCAGATTGCAATGATAATCAGTGATTTCAAAACGGAGGTAATAAATGAAGAATAATCAATAACAAAATTCTCATGGTTGGTACATCATTTTATGCACAAATGTTGTTTTATTTAATATGTAATTTAATACAATTCTTTAGCAACCCAATATAAAAGTTGAAACCCAGCCCATGAAACAGGTGGCTTACCTGCAAGGCACTCACTTGCTAAACAAAAGCAGGTTCTAAGCACGGAGATCTAACAACTTTTTCTGTTAATTTATCAAGTTCAAAGCACTTAAAGTACAAACTTCTAAAATAGATTCATCATTCAACAGCTGCTCCGGACTTTCCAGCAATATGATGCAGTATGCATCAACTGATTTTATATTAGCGGAGCTCCTGTCCGCCGAAGGTCCGCAAGTTGAGCTCCATACCTTAGAAAATTTGGTAACCCATCAAGCTAAAAAAATTTGGTTGTCACATGATTGGCCGGACATTTGTTCACCCGTACGTACGTCTGTACAACACTTGCAAAGCATGTCCATTAATCGAGCCCCATACCTTAAGAAAAGTAGCAACATAACCATAGCTACATCTTTGCTATTGGACATCCATGTTATAGTCAATTGATAGATGTCAAAACAAGGTATCTGCTGACCAGTCTCGTGAGACCATCATGTGGGCTCATGTTAAGAGCTCATCGAGGTCGTGTTTTTTAAAGTTGACCACTTTAAGATTGGACTGCTTGGGGAGGGGGAGGGGGTTCTTACAAAGGCAAAATTTGGGCATGAATTATCCCCTGGCACATTTTTACTTTTCTTCTGAGATAATCCTTGCACAATCTTCTCTTGGAGTATCACACTGTGCACAAAGTTTTGCTTACAAAAGAATGACATTATTTGACAGTAATGTCATCTCACTTTTGCCTTGCGTGATTAGTTGAAAACTGCCATGACAACGCAGCACTAAAATGCATTTCCGGCATACGCTTCAAATTTCAGCAGGACTTTATAGCAAGAATCACAGCTAATTTTTTACTTATTGCCATTTGCACAGTTTATACAACTTTCACTGCACACTAGATCATCTCTGTGAGAAACAATGTAAAAGTGAGCTTTATGAAGGCAATGAAGGCAGGTAACTGTTTTTAATCATTCAAAGTAGTGGGTTTGTGAGTCACTGCGTGAGCTAGCTTAATGGTGAAATCGCTTTTTGAAAAGTTTATGAGCTTGATTTAAGATAAATTTGCCTCAATTCTTTAGCTTTTTCTTTCCTCGATACTTTGGAAAACTTCACTTGGATACCATGACAAAACACATTGGGGTCTGTCTGGAAGTACCTGAAGGAGGGGTTTGCAACCCCACATTCCTTTCATATTTAAATCAAACTCCAGTGGTGAATTAATACTTTCTAAGCATTGTGTCAAAAGTCGCGGCTCTAGCTGTCAGCAAAGCTACTGCTACCGGAAAGGCGGTGTTGATGTGCAAATATCAAAGCTCCTTTTACTAAGGGCAGGGGAGACATAAATCATTGAAATTTGAATTCCAAGTTGCGACAATTGCAACAGCAGAGCTTTCCAAAGAAGGTATGAAGCTCGCTACATGATACCCATTATCACGTGGCAGTCTTCATACCTCGTTCGGAGATCATTAAACTGGGCTAGTTACAACTAGTGCCGTCGTCTGTGATAATTTTCTCATCACTAAGTAATCGCAATAACAGGAAAAAATTTTTCATGCGCTTGTTGGTTTTTGGTATACATGCATCAGGAGTTCTGGACTTCCCGTTGGATCGCACGGCATTGTGGGTAGGCGGGCTCAGAAAAGTGGGCATCAACTTGCAGCTCTGCCATATTGGATTACATCGAGTGGCTTGGCTTCAGTGACCTTTCATGCAAAGAAACCCTCCTTTTGAGCCAAATTACGTGTGCAGGAATATAGGGAAACCAAATCAAATGTATTTTAAGAGTAAGCTATTGTTTCATTACTTTTAGGTAACATCTTTCTAACGATTTTAGGCTGCCGAGTGTAGTTAATTTGAGATGCTATGAGTATGATTTTTACTTATTTTATGCTCAGACTTGTGTCATATTTCTTTTGTTTTAATGTAGATACTTTGTCCATGGGATTTGGCCACCGAAATTGTGTTGTCATAGGCTGTCCTAACAGTGGACAAAGGCTAGGGAAATGGGCTGCTACGACCTGTGAGCGGCATGGTTGTAACAGTGGCTCAAGCATATTTGACTGCCAGCCACCCTTCAAATTATTTCTGTTCCCAGCAGAAAAGAACCCAGAACGCTGATTACAACGGGCCAAAAATATAAGCAGGAACAGTTTGAGTGGGATTCTTTGGATGCCTAACAAGGATTCAAGAGTTTGTAATCTACACTTCATTGACGGTGAACCAACGGCTGAAAACCCAGACCCAACTTTGCAACTTGGTCACAACAAGAAAACGA
Organism: Orbicella franksi; assembly: GCF_964199315.1. NCBI lineage: Eukaryota > Metazoa > Cnidaria > Anthozoa > Scleractinia > Merulinidae > Orbicella > Orbicella franksi. The sequence continues at coordinate 14,419,958 of NC_138147.1, forward strand.
GAGCCTACAAACACCCACCACCAATACCACAGGATAACTCTCTTGTAGTAAGATCCAGAAAAGAGCTAAGCTAGATACATGAAGCGATGAAATACCAGTACCTGTTCTTGACCACTCAGCTGACAACCTGGCTTGTGATGGTGTTGAGCTCCTGGACCCTGAGCCCTCTACTTCTATCAGTGATTGTTTTGACAAAGACAGAGCATCCATAATTCATGACCATTGCTATGTCTATGGCTGGTGTGAAATTAATGAAAATTTGAATTTTTTGTGTGAACACATCTTACTTTAAAAGCAGGCAAGACAAAGATGAAAAATCATGGAACTTTCAGAGAAAATACAGGAGCTGAGTGAAAAAGTGAAGTTGCTGGAAGTTCAACTTGTGGCCAAACAGGATAAGGGACTCAAGTATTCAGATCTGAAAAATAACCAGACTGTAAATTTGCTGATTGGTATCCCATCAAAGCCTGCTTTTCACAAATTATTTGACTCTGTGAAAGGATCTCTAAAAAGTGAGATATTGGAGTGGCCCTAAGAAAACATCCAGAAAAGGCAGGAACTTGAGAAAATCACCAAAAAAAATTTGGACCAAAACAGGCTCTTTCTCAAAAGACAAGTTTCTTTTAACACTGATAAAACTCCGTTTGGGATCCACAAATGCAGACCTTGCACAAAGATTTGGCATTTCACGCAGTACTGTATCAACTATTTTCAACACATGGGTCACAATTTTGGCTAGTGAACTGAAATTCCTAATGTACAATCCTAGCATGGAAGTTGTAAAGAAAGCACTGCCAAAGAAGTTCAAAAAACCAGGATACTGCAAGGTACGCAATATAATAGACTGCACTAAAATTTTTATACAGACCCCAAGCGACCCTGTAATCAGAGCATCAGTGTGGTCAGATTACAAGCATCACAATACTGCAAAAATCCTAGTTTCAATCCCCCCAAATGGGGCCTTCAACTTCATCTCAGAGGCATGGGGTGGGTGCACCTGGGATGTCCATTTGACAAGGGAATCAGAGTTTTACAACATCCTTGAGTCATATGATGCAGTAATGGTGGATCATGGATTCACTATTGCAGAGGATCTTTTGCTGCACAAAGCTGACCTTTTTATTCCACCAGGGAAACATGGACAAGAACAGTCCACGAAGGGTGATGTACAGAAAACTAAGACAATAGCTAATCTACGCATTTTTGTACAACAGGCCATCAGGCAGCTGAAAACATTCTGTATAATCAAGAACAAACTGCCTATCTCTCTTATTGGTAATCTTGATAACATTGTCTGTGCTGCATTTTGCAATTTGTACAAGCCTCTTTGCAAGAAACGCGTTTTGGGGGGGCTCAAGATATAGAGTAAAATGTGTGATTCACGAGAAAATCCATAACCCCATCATGGAGGGGAATTGGCAATTCCAGGGGGGGGGGGTCAGTTTACTGCCTGTGTTTTAGGAGATAAACATTCATAGAAACACTACACTTTTCATTTGGAAAGGGGTTGGGAGATCGTTTGACAAATAGTTGCCTCCATGGTTTGGGTAATGACTTTTTCTGCCTCTTCTGGAATAACACAATTCAAGATATCAATAGTATGTTCACAGGTTTAGTGAAACTGATTTCCTTGCACTGATAGGATGACATCACCACAAATACACATAATCAGGGGCTTAGCTGGGAGGAACAAAGGGCCTGGCCCACTTCTCTGAAAAGTAATATATAGTAAATATATGGGACAATCAAGTTCAGAAAAAGCTTGGGCCCCTCCCTTTCTAGCCTTGCACCCCCTTTGAGCCCCTTTTGACCAAACCCTGGCTACCCCAGTAATAAAATTTATGTTGATGTCTAATGAGACTAGTGTAATTAATGTAGGAAGCTATGTTTTTATTAACAACTTGATAAATATTTTCTACTTTTGACATTAGATATCAAGGATCAAATAAAGCATTGACTGTACAATAATACATGTAATTGTTCAATTATATTATGCAGCTCCATGGAAATATGATTACCTGTTTACAAAATTTTCTCAGTCAGATCCATTTTCTAGGTAATTTTTTTAAACAATTTATTTTTGCAGTAGTTTCAGGGCTGGTGAAAGACAATTACTATAAAACCAGGTTAGATTTTCTTCAAGTCTACACCAGTATGTGGCATTAAATCTGATTGTTTCCAAGTGATAGCCCTTTTGTGTGTATACAAAGAAATAGCACAATGGCCTCTTTGTTGTGGTCATCTCACCCTAGTCCTGTGCAAAGTACTGATGCTGCTGCTTTAAAGCTACTTGTGCATTACACATACATAAGTATGACAGATTATGTGCTGGGGGAATTTCATTGGCAGTGCTAAAAGGGTTCTTGATCCCTACTACCGCTTCCCCACAACAAGAGCACTCTATCAGTCAGTCTGGGGATGCTCCCAAGTACTGTTTAGTTTTATCAATAAAGATAAAAAAGGTGAAGTCTGCATATGAGCCAAGTGGCCCATCAGGCCGGAGCTTATCCCGGTTTCTGTAGCATGAAGCGACTAGGAGTATTTCCACTCCCCCCTGGATGGGATGCTAGTCCATTGCAGGGTTACCCCCAGCATTAAGTTTGCCGGTACCCATTCATACACCTGGGTGGAGAGAGGCACTGTGAGAGTAAAGCGTCTTGCCCAAGAACACAATGCAATGTCCCCGGCCAAGGCTTGAACCCAGACCGCTCAATCCAGAGACAAGCGCACTAACCATGAGGCCACCATGCCTCGCTATCAATAAAGATACCACATTCTATATACCTAACATCCTTGTGATGTTTTTTGAAGTATTTGATGAATTCCTCAAGTGCAATAGGATCCATATCTCTGCCATATTTAAGTGCTGGTAAATTTGTTGGTGGTTTAGCTTTTTCCAATAAGCTATCAACAAATTTATTAGCACTATTTTCTTCACTGGCTTTCATTGATTCTACTTTAGTGAATACTCTGTGAAAGTTTGAGGCAGTTATTCTGCCCTCCCTTTGCTGGTGCCATGTCTCATTATCAGCGTGGCCAACAGTTATTTTCTCAATAGCATCAATTTCATCACTGGAGAGTATGGTACTTTCTCTAGGAGTAGATATTGGCTGCAGTGGCTCTGCTGTGCATTTAGCTTGACCCATCAACACAAAACAAGAGTCTTGAAATGCGTCCTTTAAATTCTTGTACAAACTTCTCTAATTGTCATCAAAAGCCCTCTTTTCTCCTACCAGCTGATAGAGGCTACGCGTGCTGTCTTTTCTGACTGGACATTTCACACACATGTGATGTACAAGCTGGGTTAGTCATTCCACTCCCATTAGCAGCCTCAACTCTAAACAGCAATGCTGTGATGTGAATGCAAGAGCTGCTCGATCTGAAATTATAAAAAAACGGAATGAAAATAATCATGTAGCATCTAAAAACCTCAACACTGTTGGGGGGCTCAAGAATCATTGCCCTGCTCCTAGGTTTTTGCAATTCATCTCCCTATTTAATAATTAGACCACAAGTCTGAATGTGCTATGTGATAAATGCACCACAGGGCTGGAGGCCAATACCACACAAAGATGCAAGTTCTAATTGTTTTAGTATAGACCAACTAGTTAATCTGTTTTGTGAGTGTGGATACCATTATTTTGTGTTGAAAAATATCAAATTGCAAGAAAGCAGGTGGTTTTGCCAGGCACAGTCTATCATTAATAGGCCATTAGTTTCTCACTCAATCAGAATGAAGGATTTCTAATAGACCACTAGCTGGTTTGTACTATAGCATGACTCTCTCCTAGTTTCTATGAACTTGTACCCTTTTTAATTCCATGGTTGACTCCCTACCACCATATAGCACCATCACATTGGTAACATGAAACTATGAAATATTATGAAAAATAGGGTTTGACCCTACAAGCTCCCTTTCATCTATCTTGGTAATACAAACCTAGCAAAACATGTGCAGTAAGCACTGACTTTAGAGCCATTATTCTTGTTCCCAGAAATCCATGTAGAATGCGGTGTATCTGATATTTTCATGGAATGAGTGCAATTTGCTTTTAAAAAGCAATATTCCAAGTCATCCGTGATTTTCTGATATGATATCTCTTTCAACCAGCCAGGGTCAAACAAACGATACACCTTCCCTTCTTTGTATTCATTTAGGACTCATTTGTGAAACTCAACATCCTTCCCTGGATGATCACTCATCAAAAACAATGTTATATCACTCAGATATATTGACGACCAAGAAGTCATACTCTTGCTTTCCTGTCACCCAACCATATTTCAGTGTCAAAGGATCTGGAACTGAGGTCCCGTTTGGTATTATGAGTAATTTTGCCTTCTCTTTTTGGGGTAGTAATTCGTTCCTGAGCAGTTGGCTTGATGGCAATGCCCATTTCTGCAGCGGCAAATATGCAGGCTACAAGTTCAGCTTTGGGTCCTGAAACCTTTAAGTCCCGCTTGCAACAGAACTCTTTCGGTTGCTCAGGTTTCCATGCCTGGATAACCTCAAAAGGCAGCTCTTCACGACTCATATCACACCTACATTAGAACAATATAGATAAAAAGTTAAAACGTATTCAACTATTAGAGCTTCACCTCAGGTCCGAGTTCTGTCCATTTATTTAGTTAGGAGATAAAAACAAAACATAACAGAAATATGACTCCTTACCTGTTTTGACCTTGTCACTGGAGTTTCTGTACTCTCGTCTTGATTTGATTGTGAATGCAAAGGGTAATAAATCAAGCGAAACAACTTCAAACAAGCAGAGATGGCGACCAAACAAGGATTTGATGCCCACTTGTCTCAGGCCAGCTGTAATTCAGCTCAAAAGGAGGGTTTCTTTGCATGAAAGGTCACTGAAGCCAAGCCACTCAATGTAATCCAATATGGCAGAGCTGCAAGCTGCAAGTTGATGCCCACTTTTCTGAGCCCGCCTACCCATAATGCTGTGCGATCCAACAGGAAGTCCAGAACTCCTGATGCATGTATTGTTTTGTTTTGTTATTATAAAAGCAAGTAGTCACTAAATAATTTCTCTCAGGCCCAGGTCAAATGCCGTACTTCACATGAGCCGAACCTAATTACTAGTGCCCTCGTCTGTGATAATTTTTTCATCACCAAGTAATCACAACAACAAAAAAATTTTCATGTGGTCATCAGTTTTTGGTATTGTTTTGTTTTGTTATGATAAAAGTGAGTAGTCACTAAATTATTTCTCTCTGGCCCGGGTCAAACACTGTACTTCACATGAGCTGAACCTAATGACAGTTTGGGTCAACTCAAATAACTAAAAGAACGCCTGTTTAAGTCAAGCGTTGGACTTAATTCAGTCGAACCAAACTGCTACACCAAACAAATAACAAAGCGGTCTTGTTGGTCAGTGGTTCTTCAAGGTAAAGTCAAAATGTGTCGGTGCCTTCAGACCTTTAATCATGCATTTGGTTTGACTCGTGGAGATTGGCGTTTAACCCAAAGTTGGTCTTCAGGTGTTATTCACAGCTGGTTAGGCTTCAAGAACACCTCAGCCGCTCCAAATAAAATCAGTCCAACTTAATTGGGTCAAATGCCGAACTTCACATGAGCCTAATTGGTTGAATTGGGTTTGGCTCATGTGAAGTACAGCATTTGACCCTGGCCTCACACTTAAAGGAAAAGTGGCGAGGCGCACTTACGTCACCTCAACCCGCTCCATTTTGTTCTGGGTGTCCGGTGTAACTTCCTGAAAGAAATTATTCCAATCCCAGAAGTGTGACTATTATGACCCAATACACCACAAAAAAGAGAAAGAAACAGTAACTACAAAAAATCTCTGATAGCAGACATTCAAAGTTTATTCAGGAAACTTTTTATACACTACAGCAAATATGTTTGATAACGTCATTTAAGAAACAGTAACTACAAGAGAATATATGTTTTGACAGTGTCTTTCAGGGTGCACTCAAATTAGTAGGTTTTCACCACCCTAACTCTATTCCAAGGGGCTAGTCTCCACTTAAAAGAGCTCCGAAGTGAGCTAAAATGACTGTGTTAAAAATACTGGGAGCTAAGTGATTTGAAGATGTCACTTATTTCAGTTACATTACCGTGATTGTAGTAATTTCTGGACACTCACAAGGATCAGCAGAAAGACAGCTTCTGTCTAGCTCGCAGAGAGAAATCCTTTATAACGTGAGAAACCTTCCTTAGCGTATACCCTAAAGAAAAAATGTTGCTTTTGGTGCTTTGCCTTTCACCTTTGTTCAGTTCGCATGCGAGAAAGGGAAACTGTGAAAGATCTCTTTCCTCTGACATCACTCTGGTATCGTGTATGGAACAAGCTTTGCCAAAGTTGATTAATATTGGTATCAAGACTGATGCGTTCCGTCCATGTTTGACCACAATATTGTTCATTTACGCTGTGGAATTTCGAAATGACATGGGCATCATTCCCTTGCCATGCTAAACCCAAAAATATTTGGATGTTAGGGTGACAAAGTTTCTGTAAAATCATGGCTTCTTCCATGTTAGAGTCGTTCACTACGAGACTCATGGGGTTCTCAAATCGTGGACCCCTATGTTTGAACTGTAGAACATTGGCAGGGATCAAAAAATTGAAAATCAAAAATAGCGGAAATTGAATAGCTAGATGCTGATAACCAGCAACCAGCACTGCGTCACCCTATAAACAAATGTAATTTTAAAGTAATATAGAAATCTATGCTAAATTTCATCGAGCGAATATTGTAATTTATAATTATACTGTACTCCAGGTAGCATGCCTCAACAAATGTAACCTTTCTATTATTTTTAGTAATAATTATTGTCTTGTAATTTGTGTACTTGTATTATTTCTATAGTGTCTATCATATTACATGTCAATGTAACCCAAAGCGGTTAGTTAAAGTCCTTTTTTCTGTAACATACTGTAAGTTGGTTGTATGTAATGTGTACATACGTACTCCGTAGACTGTTTTTTTTGTAACTGTAGTGTAAGTTTAATTGTAATTGTTTGTAATAGTTCGAGCAAATAAAAAAACATTTAAAAAAATGTAGAAAAAAGAGAAAAATTCTATTTCACAGCAAATCCAAAAGTCCAATCATTCAGTGTCGTTTACTGTACACAACATTTGTTTCGCCTCTTAAAAGTAGAAAATATATACCAAACTTTTAAGTGGAATAGGGATCACTTAAACAAGTCACTTCCATGGTAAAATTTAACAGTCTACGAGCACATGCAGTTTTCGACTGCTTACCTGGAATATAACAAAACGTGAAACATTAACAGTGAACCTTAATATTTCCCTAGCTACTAAACCGAAAACTGTTGCTAGTACTGAAAAATTACTATTACTGTTGCTGTTAATTTTAGGCATAGGTACTACTCTATATACGAACTAAACTGAGTTAAAAGGTAGCATTTAGGACTTCCTGTAAACTTGGGCGCAACTTTGCATTGACTTCCAATGTCTGAGTGATGACTCGTGGAACAGGACCCAAATTTGCTTTACGAAAAATAGACTTGACAACTTTTCCAAAGCTGTAGATGTCACTTTTGTGGCTCTGTCCACTTTTGCCAGTGACGATCTCTGGGGCAATGTGTGGAAAATCCTCCATGTACTTCTTTTGCTTCTCCTGGGACAAAACTTTTGGTCCTTTTGCACTGCTCATTGGAAGACTCTCGCCAAAGTTGATAATAACTGGATTTGAAAGCTCCATCGGCGATATCCAAGAGGACATTATTTGTCTTAATGTCATCGTGTAAGAAGCCAACATTGTGCACATGGACTAATGCATTGGTAAACTTCCTGATAATCTCGAGTCAGGTAATTCTGTTGGAGATTGTTTCACTGGATAGTTTGCGGTGTATCGTAATGGATTTGTAGTTTTCCCTGTCCCAGTGAAACTGCATAAGAATGCAGAGAGGTGAATGTTCGCTGCAAACTCCAAACAGTAGTGGAACACCAGGATGATCTTTGAGTTTTCTAATCATGTGGGCTTGGTAAACGAGTTCCTTGCGTACCCTGTCTTTTGCCTGACCATGTGTTTTGCCTCTACATGCTCATACTACAAAATTCTTGCTTCCAACTTCCATTCCTCTATAGGTAGTGAGGTAACAGCACCCATAGCAACCACTGCCAAAAAGCTTCGTTGAGATGGTTACATTCAACGATGATATTTCAACTAACGGAGCTGTGGTTTTATCTTTCTTCTCTGGCACATCTCCTTGCTGCGTTGTTTTTTATAAGATAAACTATATGATTTGAAGTTAAAACGATTGAGATTTAAATCGTCAAATGTATTATAAAGCCTGACTTTTACTACCCAATGAAACACCCGGAGAAAGGAGGGTCTCCCAGGGGGGGCCTTGTTCCCTTGTTCCCTTCCAAAATTGCCCTATGTTCCGATGACCGATCATGTGGGATTGATAATAAATAAATTTGTTCTCACTCATTTCGATAATTTTGTCTCTAATGAAGCTTTCTTTCGAAGATCCACATGTCCTTAACACTGATTTCCCTTTCTGCCTCTTCTGTGAAAGTTAATGGATTGAACACATCGGCATCAAATCACATTGCCCTTGCTTTTTTGGTAGCAGTGGTTACATCTTGCTGCAATACATACAATTTTATTTTGCAAGATGAAGCATCTGAGGCAAGATAGACAATGTCACCAGACAACTGGACAAGATCACTTGACCCCTCCTTTCCTCCCCTCTCGCTTGCAGTAACTACTGTTTCTCCTTGGACCTCTCCAATCTTACCGAAATCAAATGACTGACTTGTAGGCTGCTCTGTTAAATAGAGATTGATCGGCACAGTACCTGGGTTGTCTTTTGTACTCATGTTTCTCATCGTTTTCTGTGGAACACTTTGCCCATGTTTTATTTGCCAGTCTCTCATTTCCTGCACTTGCGGCTTGGTTAACTGTGCTGATGAGGGCGGGGACATCTTAGGTAGTTCTGAATACCTTAAATCAGATTTCACTCTTGGGTAATGAGACTTGGCATTTGTGTAGTAGCAGAATTTTGTTTTACACATTTGTTCCAAGCGCTCCTTTAGGGCCCTGCTGAGTCGAAAATCAAACTGGAGCTGCAATGGCATATCGTATGATCCAGCTCTCATCTCCGAAAAGAAGTTCTCGCAAATCAGCGTCAAAAGACTCTTCATTTTGAACACCTCAAGAAGTTGTGGGACATGTTGACTTAGGAGATCCTTAATGTCCGTTAAGGCTTGCAAGATTCTCTTTTATAAAGCCATTAACGACTAGGCCACACTACCAAGTGCTTTAAAGAAACTGATGCCAAAAACTATTTTTAAATACAAACTGAAACAGTTTCTATTAAACCATTTTTAACCTTAGTTAGTAGTATTTTAATTCTTGTTTTAGTTTTTAATCTTAGTTAGCTTACCGCATAGGTTTTTGTCCTTTTTATTGTACTTTAGATTTTAATGTATTTTAAAGGTTTAACATTTATTCTCTCAGAGGACCCTCCTGAAAACCACCTCTTGGTGATTGGAGGCCTCCTCTTAAAATATTATGTTGTATTATTATTATTATTATTATTATTATTCTCATCCTTTAAGACAACTGTAGAAACAGTACCTTGGGGACCTTGTGTCTGGGCTGTTGTCCCAAGGAAAGCTTTCACTTGATTTACGCACTGGCAGTTAAAGCTGTATATGTCTTGAATTCTGGTAATCGCTCTGTCAAGTGTAAAGGACACAGGAGTCTGCTTCTTTTGGTGTAAGCCTAATGTGCTGGCAAACTCTCTTAAATTCTCAAGTTATTTAACCAGTGGAGAAACTTTGCTTACCATCCTTAAGCAACCCATTGAACAATCAACTATAAACACTATTCTTCGTTCGGCAATCAACCCTGCTGGCTGGACAAACTGGGCACTCTTTCCATCTCTTGTTACCTTTCCGTTTGCTAGATGTGGAGTGCACTCCTGTGTGACAGGATTGAACACTTACAGAGTGATCTCCAGTATCACTAAACATCAAGCTGTTTTCGTACATTGTAAGGCTATGGACCTTGGAGCATTCATTCCCATTGCTAGCAACTTTCTCAGATGTACCATCCTGGAAATTTACCACATAGATTCCTCCATTATCATCATGGGATGCAGCGTACAATTTCTCATTCACAAGGGCTAGTCCATACAAAAGGCCACAATTCAGTGATATTTCAGCAAGAACCGTTCCTGACAAGCTGACAAGGTTGCTTTCAACTTTTATCTTGAAAATTTTCCCCTCTTTCGTTGATGCAAAAAGATGACCATCTTTATTAAAGGTCAAAGACAGAGGATGTGTGATGTCCTGCTCTAACTGTAGGTGGTTACAGATCTTTGACTTCTTCTTTGATGCTTTTTCATTTAAGATTTTTTGCAACTTTTCCTTTAAAGGCTTCTTACTTTTCCTTTTGTCACTATCCTCCCAGGCTCCTGCATCCTTTAGTTTAACTTGCAGTTGCTTAACAGTTAGCTTGCTAGGATCAACTACAGTTTCTCCAGTAAGATCTTTGTATACAATGGTACTCTTTCTTGACTCTGCGATGTGGAGAACACCATTATTGAAAGCAACTCCAACTGGGCAGTCCAGAGAGTCAACTTCAACTGCTACACTTGCTGGATAGTGAGAAGCTCTGACTTTCAGAATTTTCCCAGTTCCAACATCACTGATGAAAACATTGCCAAGTGGACCCATTGTAATACCTACAGGGCTCTTAAGTATTCCTTTTTTGTTATCATCTGTGATCCTGTATTTTTCTGGCACAACTGTATGGGTAACCACCACTGCACTGTCCTTGAGTGCATTCGTTACAGCGACATCTGAGATCTGGAGAATCAAATCAACATCTTGTCAATCTCTGTTCCTCACAGCTGTAGCACTCCAAATTCACTCGAGCTCGATGTGTACACTCTAAAAGCACATGGTTTAATTGTAACACATACTTCATGTAAGTCACACTATATATATATTATCTAACAACTACTTCGTGTACATCGCACAGAATATAACAACAGCATTGAGGGGAATCTTTTCAGACAGCTTGGGATACAGGCTTGGATCATTTCTGAGTTCTCATAGCTGTACCAAATTTACTGTGACATCATTTATCCACAGGAACCAAATACTGAAGCTCTGCCATTTTCACGTGGCAACATGAACAGCATCAGGAAAAATGGACACAACATTCAAATCCGGGTTTTCCTTTACAGCTTTCTCCTCCATCAACATTCTTTAACCTCCAGCATTTCTAGATTCAGAGTCCTGAGTTACACCAATGACTGCCAGTCTGTTGCACTTTTTGTCATTGTTTAAACACTGGTCACAAGCTCTAAGTTCTGGTTCAACATTTTGATGTCCTTTTCCTTTGCAGTCCGCACACACCTTTTTGATTTGAACACAGCTCGGACAATAGCTGTAACACTTTGCATGACTCTTAATGACACCATTTTTTGTTTCAATTAGTTTCTGCTGTAAATGACAGTAGTGGTATGGGCTAGTCCAGTACAGATTTGACAGGTATTGTGATGCAAATGAAAAGGTATTGTTATGGAAAGGAGTTCTATTGTTTTCTCGAGTTTGACGTAACCATGGCAACCAGAAGCCCCGCCCTTTTGACGTCATTAATCTCGTTTCTGTGTTGACCGAGTGAAAAGCCTGGTTTCTAACATAAACAAAGAAATCACGCAATTTTAAAGTTAACCATTAACTTTAATATCAAATGTTTCCCTAAAACTCTTTAACTCTGTCAATCCGAATGTCTTTGGAAATGCAGAAAGCGGCATTTGAAAAAATGACAGAGAGTCAATAAAGTTAATATTGTCAAAGGTTAATTGGAGAAGTTTAGCTCCATTTCTGATTTGATTGAGGACCCTGTGTTGGCAATGATATTCCTCCACGACAAAATAGGAGTCGTAGCCAGAAAAGTTATGGGCCAAAACAGTTACATTGCATGTGTCTTCTTCAGTTAACGTATCCAGCCATTCCAGGAAATCGCGAATGCAATCTTCACCTTTGAAGTGGAGCGGACAATTATCATCCTCAGTTTCCGCTAGTAAAAGATTAGGGATGTGTTTGCCAGTGTCTTGCATCGCCTCAATATCGAAGAAAACGAGAATGGGAGGCTTTTCATCATCATTACCATTATCCTCTGCTTCGGCTTCAGTTCGTCACTTGCGTTTTTTCTTTTTCTTTCTCTTCTTTTTCTCTTTTTTCTCTTTGGTTAGCTCTTCCGGTGTTTTAGGTATCTGAATAAAGCATCGGTGGCTTGCGGCCTCAATGTACTCATGGCAAGAGGGACAGTCTATGTAACCGCATTCATGTTCTTGTTGCTTCTTGAGACCCACCAACAACTTTTTACAGGTATGACATTTGCGGCGTTGACTGCAAACACTAATGTTTTTGGAGTCAGCGGTTTTTCCCTTGTAGGATTTCGTCAGATGATTTTGAAAACAAACATCACCATAAAACGTCCGCTTACAGGATCCGCAGGGTGTAGCTGGTTGTTGATTACGACACCTGGCCTCTGTAAAGTCCTCACATCCCGTTTGTAAGCAGGAAGAACAATGATCAGGGTTGTTTTCACAGGCGTGTTGACCTTCGTTATTGTAGGGTTTGAGACACCTTGCGCAGAAATAACTGTTACCAAAGAACCCAGGTAATGTAGTGATCACATTGTAGTGTTCATTATCATACAACAGTACCAATTGTTTTTCCTGAGGCTTTCCAAAAGAAGTCACGCTATAACCTCAGGTAGCGTCCACAAGTAAGAGCTGATAATTGTTCAAGGACGGTGTCAATGCAAATCTAGTGAGTTCCTCGTAACCGCATTTTCCCATTTCTACATTAGCTTCTATATGCAGCTTGATTGCTTCATCTCTCTGGATAGAGACACCTCTTCTGAAGCTGTTCCATTTAGGGTGATCATCCACTCTAGCTTTAGCTGTCACAATGGCGTGGGCGCAGCATAGTTCATCTTTGTTATTGATACTGATGACAGAACCTTTCAAACGTTTGAAAGTTTCTGGATTAGAATGTCCAGGTTTCAATTTTTGTTTCTGACCGCTACCGCGAGGAGATGTACGAACGTGTGTAAAAGATAATTGAAACAAATCATTCATTTCAAAGTTCTCGTTTGAGTTTAACACCTGTGACATTTGCTGCAGCAGACTGTTGACACGATCGCTACCATTTAACCATTCCCCCGCCGGTAACCCTCGATAAGCATAGCTGTTGACTAAGCGATTGCTGACTAAATTGAAGTAGACACGACCAGCGGCTGGTATCCTGTCTCGGAGAATCAAATTTTGGATTGTTCTATGTAATCCATCAGCAATTGCTGCTGCCAAGTTTTGTTGAGGTATAAATTGTCCCACCTGACGAATGTTGGAGGTGTAGCGACGCTCTCTAACACCCATTTTTTTGCTGTGACTATCTACGTACGGGTTGAGTACAAATTCGAAGCGTCCAGGTTCTGTGGTAGCAAGACTACCCCCCATTTGTTCTTGATTAGTGAGTTGACGTTCTGTAGCCTCGGTGACATTTGAGAAAATCGTATCATCGATAGAGTCATCAAGAATCTAAGAGAAAATATAAAATAAATAACCCGGTTCATCACACATTAAGTACACAAAATGTATTTTTGTTACACCATATTTAATTTACCTGTTGGAAATAACTGTTTTCTGGTCCATTCTCAATAGCAATAATGACCTCCAACAATTCTTCATCGCTTATATCCTCAAAGTGGCTTGACACGGGGCTAAAATCTTATCCAGAGAAACAAAAGTTCAGTCAACAGTCCACCATCTGCAAATGATTTCTATCTAGTGAGTCCCAACTTTATTGGTGTTGATAACTAATCATATTACAGGAAATGTCAGCACATTTCCAACATCCAATCATATTGCACAAAAACGACATCATATTTTCAACCACCAAACAAGTAACATATGACGTTATTGATCTATCATAATTATATTCACACACGCAGACCACCCGAAAAGTTTACTTAGTTTGTTAATTTAATTTTCCTGTAAATGAATAACAATCACAACTCGCATGAAAACAAATGCCTTCATTAGTCTTTTAGCGTCCGTTCAATTTGCCTTAAAAGATAATAGCCTATTCAGTTAAGCTAACAGAGTCTAATCATTCAACGTTTAAGATAATAGTCCATTGTCACATTCTTGCATTAAGTTTTCAACTCGTATGCAAATTTCGTTATCCCCGCGGCCAATGGGACAAATTATTTGCATCGCGCGCTAAACTTAAATTTAGGAGTAACGATTCCATTGTAACTTAAGGTTTATAAAATACAATCGGACGAACGCTATAGCTTTGCTTATCCTAAATCCGTCCAGTGTTACTTGTGTTATACTAGTAGAACGTTTCCAAGTCCGTCAGCGAGCTATTCAAAATCAAAAGAACTTCTTTTCAAAAACCGTAACCGCCTTCAAATTCCAGACCTGATATAAAGGATTACAGCGAGCTATTCAAAATCAAAAGAACTTCTTTTCAAAAACCGTAACCGCCTTCAAATTCCAGACCTGATATAAAGGATTACAGCGAGCTATTCAAAATCAAAAGAACTTCTTTTCAAAAACCGTAACCGCCATCAAATTCCAGACCTGATATAAAGGATTACAGCGAGCTATTCAAAATCAAAAGAACTTCTTTTCAAAAACTGTAACCGCCTTCAAATTCCAGACCTGATATAAAGGATTACAGCGAGCTATTCAAAATCAAAAGAACTTTTCAAAAACTCTAACTGCCTTCAAATTCCAGACCTGATATAAAGGATTACAGCAAGCTATTCAAAATCAAAAGAACTTCTTTTCAAAAACCGTAACCGCCTTCAAATTCCAGACCTGATATAAAGGATTACAGCAAGCTATTCAAAATCAAAAGAACTTTTCAAAAACTGTAACTGCCTTCAAATTCCAGACCTGATATAAAGGATTACAGCGAGCTATTCAAAATCAAAAGAACTTCTTTTCAAAAACTGTAACCGCCTTCAAATTCCAGACCTGATATAAAGGATTACAGCGAGCTATTCAAAATCAAAAGAACTTCTTTTCAAAAACCGTAACCGCCTTCAAATTCCAGACCTGATATAAAGGATTACAGCAAGCTATTCAAAATCAAAAGAACTTTTCAAAAACTCTAACTGCCTTCAAATTCCAGACCTGATATAAAGGATTACAGGGAGCTATTCAAAATCAAAAGAACTTTTCAAAAACTGTAACTGCCTTCAAATTCCAGACCTGATATAAAGGATTACAGGGAGCTATTCAAAATCAAAAGAACTTCTTTTCAAAAACCGTAACCGCCTTCAAATTCCAGACCTGATATAAAGGATTACAGGGAGCTATTCAAAATCGAAAGAACTTCTTTTCAAAAACCGTAACTGCCTTCAAATTCCAGACCTGATATAAAGGATTACAGCGAGCTATTCAAAATCGAAAGAACTTTTCAAAAACTGTAACTGCCTTCAAATTCCAGACCTGATATAAAGGATTACAGGGAGCTATTCAAAATCAAAAGAACTTCTTTTCAAAAACCGTAACTGCCTTCAAATTCCAGACCTGATATAAAGGATTACAGCGAGCTATTCAAAATCAAAAGAACTTCTTTTCAAAAACCGTAACCGCCATCAAATTCCAGACCTGATATAAAGGATTACAGCGAGCTATTCAAAATCAAAAGAACTTCTTTTCAAAAACTGTAACTGCCTTCAAATTCCAGACCTGATATAAAGGATTACAGCGAGCTATTCAAAATCAAAAGAACTTCTTTTCAAAAACCGTAACCGCCATCAAATTCCAGACCTGATATAAAGGATTACAGCGAGCTATTCAAAATCAAAAGAACTTCTTTTCAAAAATCGTAATCGCCTTCAAATTCCAGACCTGATATAAAGGATTACAGCGAGCTATTCAAAATCAAAAGAACTTTTCAAAAACCATAACCGCCTTCAAATTCCAGACCTGATAAAAAGGATTACAGCGAGCTATTCAAAATCAAAAGAACTTCTTTTCAAAAACTGTAACCGCCTTCAAATTCCAGACCTGATATAAAGGATTACAGCGAGCTATTCAAATCAAAAGAACTTCTTTTCAAAAACTGTAACCACCTTCAAATTCCAGGCTCGATATAAAAGATTACAGTGAGCTATTCAAAATCAAAAGTACTTCTTTTCAAAAACTGTAACCACCTTCAAATTCCAGGCTCGATATAAAAGATTACAGCGAGCTATTCAAAATCAAAAGTACTTCTTTTCAAAAACTGTAACCACCTTCAAATTCCAGGCTCGATATAAAGGATTACAGCGAGCTATTCAAAATCAAAAGTACTTCTTTTCAAAAACCGTAACCGCCTTCAAATTTCAGGCTCGATATAAAGGATTACAGCGAGCTATTCAAAATCAAAAGAACTTCTTTTCAACAACCATAACCGCCTACAACCTCCAGGTCTGATTGAATCACGTATTGATATAAAAAACACAAAGGTTCATTATCGTTTCCATTCATTATCAGTGACTATTCAAAATCAAAAGAATTTCTATTGAATGCTTATACCCTCCTTGAAATTCCAGGTTGTGATTAAATCATGTAGTGGTATTGAAAAGCAGAAAGGCTTATCCTTTCCATTCAATTTCAGTGACCTAAGTCAAAATCAAAGTAATTTCTTTTCAAAGCCCTTAGCCGTCTTCAAATTTCAGGTCTGATTAAATCATGTAAGTTAAAGTATGAAGTTATCTTTTCCATTCAATTTCAACGACCCATTTCAAAATAACGGTACGGATTTGTATTCGCCCGACATGTACTCCAATTTCAAGTTATATTTATTACCTCTTGAGAATCATTGTCTTGGTCCGCGTTCTCAATAGAACGGACAGCCGCCAAGAGTGGTTTATCAATCAAATTCATTGCTGGTTTTGAGGACGCTGTCAAACTGAATTTTATGACGCTGCAGTTTTGATAATCGATAATCAATTTTGTGAATAATAGTGCGCATCTCCACGTGCTCGAGCACAAAATTAAAAGAACTGGGGAAAGCACGTTGGACCATTGACTTTTATTAATGTGGTGGCTCCTAAAAGAGCTGTTTGGTTCTTACCTACATAAAGTCTGTAGGATTTTAAAAGGTCGCCATACCTTGCTTTCTCTGCTTCAAGAAGACGTGATAAGCTCTGGAGAATGGATACGCCATAATGATGCGGAATTTGTCGCCGTACGATTCCTTCCATGAGAAATAAACGCAAATCTCGTCCGTGGGATAACCCCACGGACAGACTCCAATGACTTTCTTCATTTTGAAGACGTACATGTAATAGTGGCCATGACCCGTCTTGTAACCTTCGACGATTTCATAATCGTCACTATCAACGAAAGTTTTCCTTGCCAGAAAGGCCACAGTTGACGTTAAATTAAAGGTCCGCAGGAATTTAGATGCATTGAGTTCCTTGTCCAAATCCACGTGCCTTTCATTGATGTGCACAGCATGGTCGTGAGATAGGATAATGTAATCGTTTTCAGAACTGACCGCCATTTTTCCACAAGTGAGAATGAGAACATTTTTTCTCTACTATGCCCGATCTTTTATGAGCACACCCAAGTTGAGTGACATGTACCATCTATGTTTAGCGAGCCAATCAGAATAGTGCGACGCTCTGCCGAACCAATCAGACTAGTGCATTATGGCGGCATGAACGGTGGGGTAGTCTTTGAAATACCGTGCCTTTGAAAAACCTGTCCTTTTGAAAAAAAATCTGTCACTTTGAAATAAGCATTGCGCTAGCTAATATTACTTCACGCAAATCGAGTGAAATCAAGTCCAGAGTATTTTACAGTTTTCATTGCAAAAACATGGTGCAACGTCAATCCCAAAGGCTATGTGGTTTGGATGCAGAAATAGTGCCGGAAACTGCCCGCGACAAACACTGTGTATTCTGTTTGACCGATGAGAACCATGGTTTCAATATTATCGGAGGAAATGTCCTACGCTTCCCATGCTGCAAGAAGTTCGCCCACCGCAGTTGTCAAAGAGAATGGGAAAGAAACTCACCTGTGTGTCTCCGCTGCCGAAGAAAACTAGGTGACAAACTCCCACCTGTGGAACTTACTGAACCTCGTAACAGAGAGGTTTCACCGCGACAGTGAGCAATAAACGCTCTTCAAGAAGCGATACAAGATAGGGAAGGACTCGAACAACAAATTAACGCGGTAAGTTTGACTTTTTATATATACATGTCAGTTTTAAGTTTGACTTGACTACCACGTGCGTCCAGTGAGTGAGTGATAAACCGACGCTAGTTTTGTACGCGTGGCACAAAGTCAAAAGGATTCCACATACACACTGTTGCTACGTGCTCACGAATGCCAAACATTAATCGTACAATTTTTTTCTCTTCAGTTCGAATTTGGCTACCCGCTTCCTGCAGAACATGTTCGATTTCTGATGGAGAGAATCTTATATGGTCTGATTCATTCACCATTCGCTCAAATTAATATTATGATAACATTAGCAATTTGTGACGCTGATACAGAACTTAATCGAGTCTATTTTCGCATATTTCTGGACTATGTTTTACCCGAGGAAATTCAAAATTATTGTAGTATTTTTATAGTGTATCACCAGCGCGACATTTATGATTAAAGGTTAGAAAGTATTATATTAATGTAGTTTTCTCTTGCTTTGTTTCAGTTTCATTTTCCCTACCACATCAGTACGGATAACATTGTAACAGTTTTTAATGTTTTAGAAAGTGTCATCCAAAACATTGATAGGAATGTTTATCATGTAATTTTTTATGTTGCGACTTGCCATGTAAATAACCTTTGGGATAACATTCGTTTTCGAGAGTTTGTTTACTATTTATTTCCATGGCAAGTGAATCAAATTATAGAACTGTATTCTGTTTCAACCGACATGCATTTAAATAACGAGTATGTAATTCATTCAAGGGATTTTCTTAGGTTGGGCGCATCGATTCTAACATAATTTGGGCGCGTTGCTACTAGAGCTCACACACTGTAACTAGGATTTTGATAATAAACTTTGCTTTAAAATGAACACAGAGTCTGATATTTACTTTGTCAACTTTTATTGAATAATAATAACACGAGTGTCCAGTGAGTGATGTTTATTAAAAGGTATTGTTATGGGAAAGAGTTCTAATGTTTTCTTGAGTTGGACATATCCATGGTAATAGAAGCCCCACTCCCTTTGACGGGTGAGGAATGACGTCATTAATCTCGTTTCCGTGTTGACTAAGTAAAAAGCCTGGTGTAATGACGTCATTAATCTCGTTTCCGTGTTGACCGAGTTAAAAAAAAAAGCCTGGTGTAATGACATCATTAATCTTGTTTCCGTGTTGACCGAGTAAAAAGCCTGGTGTAATGATATCATTAATCTCGTTTCCGTGTTGACCGAGTAAAAAAAAGCCTGGTTTCTAACATAAACAAATAAATCACGCAACTTTAAAATTAACCAACTTTAATATCAATTTTTTCCCTGAAATTACAGGACGTGGAAACTGATTATTTACATGACATAAGTTTGAAACCATAACCAAAACTCGTGACACTCGGTCATGGAACAATGGTGAATATTATCATTTAAGTGAAAACCGCAACTCGCTAACGGTTTTACAATCGTTTGTTTTAACTGTTCGTATTTGGGACAACCCCAAGTTTCTAAATCGAGACAAAGAATGTTCAGTTTGTTTAACAAGTCTTTTTCAACATGACCTCTTTTGTAGGCTACCACAGTTCTTTTCCCTGTCTTGTATTGGTTGTACAAGCGCAGTAAGACAATATCTGCTTGATCTTGCTCATAAGCTCTCTCTTGGTAACAGGGTTGATAAGTGAGTCCGTGTATTTTATGTTTTGCAAAGCTCACTGTCTTTTTATCCTTGTGAGACAAGTCTTTGAGTGTTGCTGGCTGCAAGAAAGCATGGCGTCCAAAGTGTTCATTCTAAGAGTAATAACCCATTTCACACACTTGAAATTTCTTTTGCACAAAGAATCCCTCTAAGTCTATGACGAGGCATAAGCTGTCCTTAACAGAAGCCATGTTGTTCGAGACTGAAAATTTAATGTCTCTAGAGTTAAGTTTATGGTATTTTTTAGAAGCAATCAACGTTCTTGACATGAATTATCTTGATTGGTCTAGTTTACGTGGGAGACTAATGATCGTGCGGTCTTCTGTTTCCAGCAAAACAATCGCAGCTCCAACGACCTTTTTTACTTTGTTCCCTGACCTTGGCCATGACGCGTAATGTATACAAGTCTTCACAAAATTCTGTTTCTTTTTTCGGATCGAAAAGACGCCCTTTAAATTCCCACACAAATTCAATGATGTCAGGATGGTCTGCTACGCAGAAGATGTTGACCATTTGACATTCGTCCCACAACTCGTGGTCAAAGGGGGTGCCAGGTTCGGAGATCACGTGATCTCTCACTATCTGCCCATCACAGAATCGGGTAGATTGCTTCTTGTAGGACAATTGTCCTAGCCAATTGCACACATAATTCTGCCTGTTGGGTTTGAATAATTCATGCGGTCGTGGGTAACCTGCGTGATTGGAGAGGTGTTGGCTCTCTAATAACCAGGCTTTCACTTTCTTACTCGGGGTTTGATCGACCCACTGGAAGAACTTGCAGTTACATTTGGAGCAAATGAAGAAGAGATGTCTGGGGTTTTTTTCAGATTGAGACTGAGACATTCTCAAGGGAAGTTCACAGTAACACTGCATTTTGTCCAACTCATTCTTGAGGTAGAACTGGTGCAATTGACGTTTTGCCGAGTCTATGTAATACTCTACGCGATCCGCACCACAGGACACGAAACACTTGGCAACAGGACACTTGTAATACTCCCACTCTCCATACTTTGTGACAGTCTTTTTCTTCTGTAAAGCCTCAGACTCGTGTAGTGGGCAACGGTACAAGATCTCAGTATCTACTCTTGTAATTGGTCTTGGTAGTGGTGGTGGTGGTGGCAAATTCCCGAAGGTGTTGGCAGATGATGCGACTCTCGGTAAATCGTTCCACTCTTTAGTAATACCATCTAAGAATTCATCAGCATTAAAGTCTCCGTTACTCATCACCACATCAATATGCTCAGACACTATTGAAAAATAAATTATTTAAACATTGACTTTTTTTGAAGTTTCTAAAATATGTGTTACTAATCTAACACGCCTTGGTGTAACTTCTTTTCTTCTAAGTAAATGTCTTTCCCTCGTGTTCTTTTTGTTGCTTTCTCTTTGTCTTGAAGAAACTGTCTCTCTTTTCCACGTCTTCTTCCTTTACTAGACAATGAATCTTTTGTCGCATACTTAGTTTACCATTTTTTGAAATGGTCTTGATTTTTACAAAATAGTTAAAATCAACCTTGCACTTGGAATTAAACTTTGTTTTAAGATACCCTTTAAAGGTATTGTAGTGAATGTCTCTCGTTGAGGTTCTATGGTCTTGACCACTACTTTCTCGTTGAACTCAATGGTTGATGGTTTGTACGAATGTAACCATTTATCAAGTAACATTTCTGTACCTTCCTCAGGTTCCTTTTTGATCTTCACCTGCTTCTCCTTCTTATCTTTGTCCGCCATTTTTCGTTTTCTTTTTGATTTTGTGATAGGATAACGGTAAGGAGATACATTTCCAGGTTGGAAAGAGGTACATGATGTATCTTGCACTTCTACTCCACCATGATCACTTTCAAGTTGTATCATCTCTGGTTCTCCTGTCATATTGTTTATTCTTTCTTCTCTCTTCTTCTGGATGCACTCAGACCAAACGATGTTTGCAAGTAAAGAAATGAATAGGTCCACACATTATATGGGATTTATGCCTTTCCTCCCTTCCCAGCCTGGGGACTAAAAATCTAGTGGGCTGCATAACTGCACTCGTTTACTGGGCACTAAAATGAAGACAGGCAATTCCAGATGGAGTAAAATGGCTAAGGGCAAAGACCCAAAGCCGATTTAATCATACAAATTTTTTGAATTAATTACAAAAACAATTGGCTATAGAAATTGTGTTCAGCCCTAGTAAAGGTGAGGGCACAAAAACGCCAAAGCAGAATGATAAAATCATGCTGCCGCCCCACCCAAGGGAAATGCAGCCCACCAAATATATGATTAAACACAGAGGGGGATTCCCCTATCAATCCACCACATGGACCAAAATAAGAAAGCTCTGAAACTGTAACAATAATGGCCAGTTATAACAAGGGCAAGGTGAACAGTTGCCCCACTAATCTGCTCCCTCTACCCTTTCGACTAAAATACAAATTATCACCCGCTAAAATTAATGTGAACTGCTGCCCTTGTCAATCAGTTCAGAAATCCATAGCAGAGGGGGATTCTCCCACATTAAAGATAACAATGGCCTAGAACTCGGGCAGAGAATGCCTGTCAGTACAGAGAAATGAGAACAGCTGCCCTTGCCAATCTGTTCTCCTAACCCTGACTACATGTACTTACTTGATGAGCAAACTATACAAAGGTAGAAAGTACAGGATAGTTCCGAACAGTGAACATGGAGCATGGGGAACTGCTGCCCTTGCTAATCAGAACCCCTTACTCCCTGAAAGGTTAAGCAACCAAAAAGTGACAAGACTGCTGCCCTTGCTAATCAGTCCCATCACCCTTCAGTGACCTGCACATGGCTTCCCCCGCAAGCCATGTAGGTACTCCTAAGCTAAGACATAAGTGAAGGTATCCTAATATACTTAAGGACGGCATTGGACCTCCAATGACCCAAAGCTCTGATCTGAGCGTCAGACATTCCCCGTTCTGCAACAGATGAAGCAGCGCCAATGCGAAAACTATGCCCCTTGTAGCGTGTGGAGTCAAGCCCACAAGCATTCAACGAAAGAGAAAGTAGTTCTGCAAAATTGGTCCTTGAAACTGGGCTATTATCAAAATTAAGGAAAAGTGGACCTGGCCGATTTCCCCTAAGTGATAAATAATCCAGTAGCAATTGTACCGGACAACACAAATTATGACGATGCAAAATTATAGAGAATGGACGCTGATTGTAGCTATGTTTAAAATTACCAAAAGTGAGTTTCAGAGCCACCACCTGCTTCGAGGAATCTACTAGTTTAACCAACTGGTGAACCTGCAAGGGGACACTCGCATCTTTTAGGGAATTGTAGGTAATCTCCCCAATTCGCAAGAAGGCAAAAAAGGCTGTCAAGCACATGGCCCGAAATTGACAACTTTGATACTGGGTAAGAGCTAGCTGTGTCGAAGACCCAATGATCCTGTTGAGTACTGGAAGTGTGATAGGTAAGCGACTATCTAAACGTGAACCTATCTTACCATAACCTTTGAGAAATTGGATAATAAAAAAGGCTTTTGTAGGATCAGGATGGCCTAAAAATTTATGTGAATAGCCTAGGGCAGAAACATATGAACTCACATAGACGGAGCATATTTGTTGCCATACATATAAGCAATAAAAAGAGCCAATGTATGGGGCATGATGGGAAATGCGTTGCTAACAGAATGAAAAATCGCATTAAGAAAGTTGTAAAACAATCGCCAAGCCCGCCGATAAGTTGGAATAGATGAAGGCTGGAGGCTGAACTTAGCAAGCACGGCTACTATACAACCCAATTCTGAAGCTGCAGATAATGGGGAATCTCTGTGGGCAAGGAGTCCATGTGAGGTGGTGCAAGGTGCCTGAAAGTCTGGACCTGCAAGCGAGATAGAGCATCAGCTAGTTGGTTGTGAACACCTGGTATGTGTTTGGCTTTGAACAAAATGTTGTGATGTAAACAAATTGAAACCAGCTTCCGAACAAAAGCCATCAGAACCCTATCCTTACAAGTTTGTTTGTTAATGACATGAACCAGGGCTTCATTGTCAGTAAAAAACAATATGCACTGATTGCTCATAGCTGCACCCCATAGGTATAAGCTCAATACAATAGGGTAGAACTCGAGAATGGCAATATTTTGGTATTGCCAAGTGGAAGGCCACTCCCCATAGCACCAGTGAGACCCAAATATAGCCCCAAAACCCAAGGCACCCGAAGCATCAGTGAAAAGATTTAACTCGGGGGAATTAAGCCAGGTGTCTTCAAGGAAAAAGGATTTTCCATTGAAATTAGACAAGAAAGATAACCATAAATACAAATCCTCCTTGACCTCTTTGTTACGTCTAATATAATGACTGGGCATGCTAACACGCACTGTTAAATCAATTAGCCGACGCAAGAAAGCTCGACCCAGCCTTATAACTGAACATGCAAAATTTAAGAGGCCAACGAGTGATTGGATTTCTCTGAGAGTGACTTTCTTGCGATGACAAAACTCAGAGATGAGGGGCACGCATTTCTCAATTTTATCAAGGGGGAGGTGAGCCTCTAAAAGAACTGAGTCCAATTCGATACCCGCAAAAGACAAAGAGGTAGTGGGACCACAGGTCTTCTCTGGTGCCATGGGAATACCAAGGTAAATACAAAGTGACAAGAATAAATCTAACTGCTGTTGACAGAGTTGCATTGAAGGTGCAACCAAAAGGTAGTCATCAAGAAGATGCAAAATGTAATCAATTTTTAACTTGTTATGAGCAACCCACTCCACTGCTGTGCTAAAAGTTTCAAAAGTTAAACAAGATGAAGAACAGCCCATAGGCATGCAACGGTCATAGTAGTAAAGCCCCCTCCACTGCATACCAAGGAGATTATAATCACTAGGGTGAATCGGAATAATTCGAAAAGCATTTTTTATATCTGTTTTTGCCAAGAAGCAGCCAGGGCCTGCACTCCTTATGAGCTTTATGGCCTCATCAATTGTAGCATAGTAAACATTGGTATGCTCTGGGGGTATGCCATCATTAACAGATGACCCCTTTGGAAAAGATAAATGGTGAATTAGGCGAAATTCAACTGGCACTTTCTTTGGTACAACCCCCAAGGGGGAAACCCAGAATGGGGACAGTGGAGGAGACTGAAATGGCCCTGCCAGCCGTTGGGCATCAAGTTCTTTTTTGAGTTTTACGTCAACTGCCAAAGGATTCTCAAGGGCTGACAACAAATTATTTGCTCTGCGCGATTGAGGCTCACCTTGAAAGTGAAGTGGAAAGCCACAAGTAAAACCCGATTTAAAAATTCAACAGTGGAAGGGGTGTACCCATCAAGCAAAAGTCTTAGTCTCTCAACTTTTACTGGAGTTAGCAATTTGTGGGGACTGGGACTTGGCAGGTTGGGGCTGAAAACTGGATGTTTTGGCTGGGCCACGAAAATTACATTGGAAACAGGATGAGACCCCTCACACTTGTAGCATAGGTGTTTGTAGCCGCACCCCAGGGCACATTTACGTCCCTTATGGAACCGGAAACAGTAGCCTTTAGGGGTGGTATCAGCCTTGCCCGATAACCGCCCTGTAGACAAGGGTTGTAATGACTTGGGCAGGTTAACCTGGTGTGACTTAAGCCACAGTTCATTATGGATCCGATCCCAGGGGAGGGCTGAATGATGGGTCTGCCTCAAGAAATGGAAATTCTCATCGTAAAATTTCCAGTTATGGCCCCTACCAGCCAAGTCCTGAATAGGTTCACAATATTTCATGAGGGCGGGGTCTCATGAGAGAATCGTTTGGTGTAAATACCCACAAATATGTGAAAAATACTTCGCCAAGTTTTGATAGACATAACCTTTTTAGTCTTAGCTATTGGCTCAATGCAGAGGGAGGGAAGTGGACCACTCTGCATTCTGAACAGTTAAATGATATTGGTTTGCTAAAACTGGGTTGACAAGAAGAGAGCCAAAGTCAATGAACTCATCCTTCCAGATTTTTACCCGTAATTTGTCAGTGACACGGGCATCAACAGGTAAGCCCACAGACTGGAAAAACTGGCCTGGAACCGGTGGTGGTCCTCCGGATGTTGAGGGAACCGGACCTGTCACCGCGGTTGACACATTGGCTAAACTTCCTTGAACCACTGAGGATGCAATGACGTCAGCAGCCACAGTAGGAGGAGAAGACTGACTGTTTGTTGTACTGACCGGAACCTCATGAAGGGCTGATGGCAAGGTGGGAGGTAGGCTTGCAGGTTTCTCTGCTGGGGATAAACGGCGTGACACCTCATCAGCTACTCAGGTGATTAGTGTCTCAATGAACTGGCGGGACAGCTGGGCCTCTGGTTGAGATGGTTGCTCCATTACTGGTATGCTGGGGGGCTCCTGGGCAGGAGCAACCGGGTTCTCTGATGCTGACACAGGTACACATGCACGTCTCCTTTTGCCCTTCGAGGCAGGTTGGCTTTGAGTGGTAGTGCTGCTCGCACGAACACTTGCCCGAGGGCTGGCACGTTTAGTAGCTCCAGCTGCTGCCCTACCGGCATGACTTCGAGACCCAACTTTAGGCATGACCAAAAATCTGCAACTCAAAAGAAGAGAAACTTGGCAGGAACAGAAACATTAAAACCAAATAAGGCTGGCACACGGTCAGGCACATAAATATAACCTGGCAGGCTGAACCGTGTCAAGACAAAAAGCCAATGAGTTGGCTGCCCATCAACGCCAGAAATTAAAGAAGGTGCCAGCATAACTACATATGCCTGGCAACCAAATTATACACAAAGATGAGGTTGCATCTCAAGGAAAACAAATGCCAGGATTACTACATATCACCAGCAAAAACTGACAAGGTAGCATAACTACATATGACTAGCTGCCAGTTAAACTAGCCATGACTACACATGACTAACTGGCCATAAATAGCTGGCCGAATTAAGGGCTTTACAGAACTACATCTGACAAGCCAAAATATATCAGTGCAAAAGGAATGACTGACCAAAATGAAAGGGGGGTAGCATAACTACATATGGCTAGCTAAAATAACCCAGCATCAAAACGCCAGAATTTTCGACTAAATTAACTAAGAAAAAACTGGCTTTACACCAATGCAAGGATCAATTGGCCCCAAGCAGACCCAGAGCCATTAAAATGGTGCCACGATAACTCCAGTAGAGTAAATACTGCCCTGTTGGATTAACGTGAACGCCATCCCTCAGGTATAAGTCCTTATGGGGGCTGTTGAACTCCGAATGAGACCAACAAAAAACATACCGTATTTTCCCGTGGATAAGTCGACCTTTCAAGACCTAAAAATCAGTCCAAAAATTCGCCCTCGACTTATACGTGGGTCAAAACTTGAGATCCAAGCGCCAGTCAAATAATTAGCATAATAATTGTCTTTCAATGTTAACAAACATGTGATAAGCGGCAGCACAGTTTACAACGTACGTTCGCTTAGCGATCTGTCTCTCCATATCAGAGCTTCAAGTTAAAATGCATCAACATTTATTCGTTAAATTTTAACCTGGATCTTGTAGACACTCACTGGCTCAATTTTGTCATAAAGAACCAATATTTTTCCTTTAAATAAAGCTGTAGTAAAGCCGCTCGGAGAAAATAGAGACCTTAAGCAAACACTTGAGGTGGTTAGGTGGAGGCGGCGATGGCCGCGCGGGAGTTGGGTTGAAACCGCCTCCTCTTGGCGCGAAATTAAAATATTAAGCTTTCGTA
This sequence comes from Orbicella franksi, assembly GCF_964199315.1. NCBI lineage: Eukaryota > Metazoa > Cnidaria > Anthozoa > Scleractinia > Merulinidae > Orbicella > Orbicella franksi. The sequence continues at coordinate 14,447,500 of NC_138147.1, forward strand.
GAAGCGGCGGCGAGCAACGGCTGTTTTGCTTTCGTTTTCAGTGGTCCAATTTGACTTTGTTCGTGGATTTTACGAGCATAATGGCAACTTTTCGAGAAGTCCGAGACCTTCTAGCTGTTGCATGCTTTGAGGACATCATAGACGAGGATGAATTTCTGTTGCTGAGGGATCTACACACGTCGAAAAATCTTTACTTTCGATTTTCGGGAGATTTTACTTCCGGTTGGCGTCCACCTCGCCGCCTCCAGTGTTTGCTTAAGGTCTCTAATATCTTTCGTGCTTGGAACTTCTCTGCTTGGTAACCTGGCAGGATACGAGTGCGAGGACTTCTGTACCAGTACTTGACCGATTTCAAGGCTTGACTACCAAGTTCCCAACACACGCTTTGCACTTTGTTTATGGCGTCGTTCTGAAAGTCGTGAGCTTCTTTGGTGTTTTGCCTGTCTTATAAAGCCACTTTTAATCTCTTCGCACTTAAAAAGGCTTGTTTGAAATCCTTACGTTTGATTTTTGTGAGCATTTTACAAAAATTATCATCGAAAAGTCTGCATGCACATGTGTTGCTAAACTGGGTAAAACGCTCGTATACGTGCCATAATAAGCTTTAAAACTGCACATTGAAACATGCTGTGATTTGTTTACATATCTGTGGTAGCTGAAAGATAATTTTAAGAAATACAAGATAAGTTTTCCAAGAAATTCTTACCTGGAAATTAAGAAAATCTAGTTTTTGGCCTCAAAAATTGGGGGTCGACTTATACACGGGATCGACTAATACACGGGTAAATACAGTAAGCAAAATCATCCAACACAACGCCAACATATTGATTTAAAACAGACGCGTTGTGCCAAAAGGACATAGCGTGCGGCACGGAAATGCCACGTGGGATGAAACCACAAATGCTGATTGTGCGAACAGAAAATTCCCTTTTAAGCAAATGCACAAAGTCCTCAATATTAGAGCCTACTGTCTCAGGAGAGGTATGGGTAAGATCGTTAGTACCTATTTCTAAGATAACAATATCTGGAGCGAGGTCTCTGACCACATGAAGGTCATTTGCCTGAAGTGTTTGCATGGTGCGGCCACCGATGCCATGCAAGTGAACCAACGCTGTACCACAAAGTTTAAAATCATTTGCCGCGCAGGGATCAAAACCTAACTCCAAATCACACCTAACAAAAGAATGGCCTAAAATAAGCACTTTAGGGACAACCTCTGCCATAAATAAAGCTTACCTTTAGACCTGAAAACGAACGTGTCATCCAGCGAGAAGCAAGAATGAATGAATGAATGACCAATGCTTTGTAACCAGGCCACGAGTCCTGACATCACGAGTGGGGGGTTCAATACAATGAAGAAAACAAACCCCCTTGTCCAGGCCCCTGCACGTGTGGTATGCTTTACATAACAATTACTGTTGCACAAGAATCAACACACGTGCCTTCAATATTGCACCATTAAAATAAACCAAATTTCCTGGGAAGAAAGACGTAAAAATTCTATTTGCCTAGCAAATAATCTCTTTATCAGCCAATCACCGCTCAGTACTTTTCCATAACATGGCATCATATTTGACCAATCACAGCATTTTGTAACCAAGTTAGGAAATCAACCTTTGTCAAGGACGCCGTCAAACTGGTTTGACAGCGTTCTGTGTTTTCCCGCCTTTACTATCCTGACCAACCATAGGATTTTGTGACCAAATAAGGAAATCAACCTTTGTGAAGGACGCCGTCAAACTGGTTTGACAGCGTCCTGTTTTTTCCCACCTTTACTATTCTGACCAATCATAGGATTTTGTGACCAAATAAGGAAAAGTGTGACGTTAATGTATGTATGAACATGTGATACACCAGTCGCGAACCAGATGACGTCACATCCATATCGTATAAAAGTCAAATCAGTACTTAGCCGTCAGCAGTCAGTGTTTGAATCATCTTGGAAACATGAAGTTTTGCACGAACAAGAACAACGATAGTCATATCAAGCAGATCATCAACGGTCAAGTCAAGGTCCGTTGGGAAGAATGGCCAGAAGATACCAACACATTGATTGACACCCTGTTCGTCTTTGACTTTTTGTTTTATAATCCAAATGGTGAAAGTATGTCAGAGACAGATTTGGAAGAAAAAAGACCGGAGTGGAAAGACTGCATCCTACCACGGATGAAAAGTAGTGGCTTGGTGTTTCTCTTTACTTCAGAGTGGTATGAGGTAATGTATGATAGATGTACGAAAGCCTTTGATTTTGTCGTGTGCAACAGATCCCCTGAGTTGTCTGAAGATACCAACATGTTTGCAGCCACCGTAGGTTTGGCGTATCCGATGCGCGTTGCCCTTGTTTCTCTGTTAAGACCCATTAGAATCATGCAGCAAATCACAGAAGACTTGGAACAAAAAGTGAGAATTCCGTTTGAAATGACAGTTAAAGCGACGCACCAAGGAGTTTGTCACGAACTGTACAAACTAGTTTGTAAGATGGCCAAAGAAGTCGACTTGTGGTAAGAAAGGTTCAACCTCTTGCTGGACACAAATTTGTGTGAAGATTGTATTGTGGAGAAAGATAGGTTGTATCAGTGAGACGATTACCAATTAGCCAGACACTGGAATCCAGGGAAAGAATGTAATCTGGGAGGCTGCCGATATTCCAGTACGGCTTGGGACAATTGTGAAAGAAGAAGACCCATTTGATACTGTAAACTAAATTGTATAAATTGTATAAAAGATTGAAAGTGTATCAATAAAGTTCATTTTGCTGCAGACACAATGTTGAGTCACTTGTATTGGTGTTGGTTGTGTGGAGTGTGTCAAAGAACGTATCTCAAATATGTACAAGGGGTAGTCATTCCTCTTGCATCCAGTGCTGATCCTCTCAAAGAATTCGAAGCCACAGACATAAAGCAACACGTCTTTCGTTTTCTCATCTTTATTATGTGGCTGAAACATCAACCCCAAGCATACGAGTGGCTCCTGACCATCCAAGAACACCACCCAGACCTCGTCAAGGCTTGCATTTTGAAATTAGCGACGCTATGAAGAAATCAAAAGCCACCAAGTTACTAGCATCTTATCACGACCCTCGCCAACTGGGTAGTTTGGGTGGGGTAACCAGTTTTGCCCAAACCCTAAAACTCCCCGTCCAAAAAGTGCGAGAGGTGTTGGAAAAGGATTTGGGCTACATGCTTCACAGACCCCGAAGGAGACGTTTCCCTACCTTACCTGTGTTGGTGTTCAAAATAGATGAACAATGGGTGGCCGATCTGGTGGAAATCGATGCGTTTTCCAAGTACGCTTGGGTGGAACCCATCAAAACTAAAATGGGAAAAGCAGTAACTGAAGCCTTTGAGAAGATTTTGAAAGGTGCCAAGGGTAGAAAACCCATCAACGTACAAACCGACGATGGTAAGGAATTCTACAATAGTACGTTTGCAGCCTTGATGAAACAAAAAAACATTTACCATTTCTCGACCAGTGGTGATACCAAAGCTAGTATCGTGGAACGTTTTAATCGTACCTTCAAGGAAAGGTTTTATCGATATTTCACGGCCAAGAACACCCTTGGCTATTTACCGGTGTTGCCAGATTTGGTCAAAGGATACAATACATCCTACCATCACAACATTGGTATGGCACCTAACCAAGTGAATTTCAAGAATGAAAAAGAAGTGTGGTATCACATGTATGGTAAACGTCTGTCCAGAAAACCGCAGAAAGGGTCATTGAAAGTAAAGGATAGCATGAGACTGAATAAGAAACTCCGACAGTTTAAGAAAGGGTATTTACCAGGATGGACTGAAGAAGTATTTGTCATGCAACCTGTCATACCTGGTGTGGTTCCCACTTACAAGATTGAGGAGTTGGATGGAACTTTGCTCAAGGGTACCTTTTACGAACAAGATTTACAAAAAGTGAATGTGTCAAAGGATTATTTATTCCGAGTGGACAAGGTCGTGAAGCGAAAAGGAAATAAAGTCTTGGTACGTTGGAAAGGTTGGTCAGAAAAATACGACAGTTGAATTGACAAGAAGGAGGTGAAAAAGCTTTGAGGATGAGTGAGGAGTTTTACATCACCTTACCTAGTCACAGCAATCGCGCAGAGTTTCCGCAAAACCAAAGCAATCATTTCAAGATTCAATTACTCCACCCCATCAGGTTACAAGGATCGAGTTGGAAAGTGGGATTAATTAGCATTTCGCTACCAGATGTGAAAGTTCATCTCCCCAACTTGGTCCATGGTAACGACATCCTGTTTACCATGGATTGGATCCTGAAATACCCTTCTGGTGTGTTAACGTTTGGTAGAGCCCACTATGATCCAAAAGATCTCGGAGCCATGGTACAGTACATTGATGGTGTTGGTTTCATGAAAAGTATGGTGACTTTTTTCGAACAGAGGTGCATCTTAAATTACCAAGGACCCCATCTCGGTAGCAGCTATAAGGCATCCGATGGAAAGAGAATGTACGTGAAATTTTGTTGGGATGGAGATGATCTGCTAACGGATAACAAATCACACACGTGCGCTCCAATAACTCACCAGCATTGAAGATCAATAAAATGTTGGCCTTAAAGATGGGATGGTTGAAGGAGAGCAGCCCTGAAAATTATGACTTGGGACCCAATTGACGTCAAGAGTTTTTTACCGACACGGTACCCAATTTAGAAACAATTACACACGATCTGAAAAATGACAGGGGTGAGCCTGTATTTTGGCTGATAGCAGAGGACCTTCTTCATCTGAGTGTTACTTGCAATTGGCACTTCACAAATCTCAACAAAGCCTTTCAAAACGTGGTGGGCTCGACGTCACATTCCCTGTTTATCTATTCTGACGTGGGAGGAAGTTCTATGGTGGGAAATCAAGTCACGGATCTCTTGCGAGAGGTCAATTATCGACGCACGGGGGATGGAAGTCATTACTTTGAGCCGCTCCACATTCAATATATTCCGTTGCGCAAGGCCCAGTTGGACATTATTGAGACGCAAGTGTCGGAGACCACAGGTGAATTGACTGAATTTGGTGAAGAAACACGATTCTCACCCTTCCACTGTGTTTACCACCAAACTTTTACTGAGCAACCTCGATTTGTTTCATACCCCACCCTCCCAAGTCCATTATTGTTACGGAGTGTGGCAAGACAGGTTTCAGCCCATGAAAGAACAGGGGGTCAAGTTTCACGAAGGCATTCCCAACACAGATCAACTGAAAACGTGGTTTCCTAAAGGCGGATTACTCGTGTTGAATGATCTAATGGCTGAAGGAGGGAACGATAAACGAGTGTTGGATCTGTTCACCAAACATTCTCACCATCAGAACGCGTGCTCTACTTGTGCCAAGACATGTTATCGCCGGGGAAATATGCCAAGAGTATTTCCAGAAACGCCCACTATGTCGTAGCCTTCAAGAATCCATGAGATCAATTAGGCATGAGAAATTTACTGTTACAGGCATTTCCCACCCAGTGGCAAGTTTTACAAGACACGTTTCAACGTTTGACAGAATGTCCGTTCGGACACATGGTCTTGGATTTACATCCAGGCAGTTCGGACGATCAAAGGATTTTCAGCCACCTTTTAAAGGACGAAGGATGCATGAGATGTCACAAATTCATCGAGACATCGTGATGAGTTCTTCCCAAGATTCAATCACTACCATATCTAATGAACGGATCCAAGAAAAGCACCCAGTGGGTAAACAAAGATTTGTTGTACCGATTGGATGGGTTGTTTGCCTTTGTGTTTGCCACCACCGTCAGTGGTGGTGTCATCGCCAGATGTTTTACCACTTTAAGTGGTGCCACGGTTGTTTGAACGCTTTGGCATTGATCATCGTGGCAGCAGGCATTGTCGTAGGATCCGTCTTAGAAAACAGTCTCCTGATTGCCTGTTTAACTGCCGCTGGAACTGTGATTAAGGGGTGGAACGATTTCAAAAAGTTTTCGTTCAAAATCGACATGTGCCGCTTTGCCTACACCACTTACGACAAAACATTGATCGAATTGAGAACCTACGTGCGAGGACTTCCGATGGAGGAGTTTGAGGGATTTTTAATCAAGATGCAAACCTTGGATGACACAATCACTGATTTCACACCCCCAGTATCTGACAAGTGCGTGCAAGAATACGAACAACGATTTCGCTATGACCACGTCGATAAAAGCGGGAGCACTTACGTGTGAGTGGTAGTATGTGTCATGAAGAGCAAACAAACAGTTTGTAAAAGACCAAGGAGACGTGGGAGGACACAAAAAGGGGGATTGTTACCATTGGCAGCTCTCATTCCAGCTTTAGTAGCAGCAGGCAAGGCGTGGCTCTAGGAGGAATCTCTGGTGCAGCTGGTTACGGTGTGAAAAAAGGTTGGGAAGTTGCTTCGCGTAAACGTCGACGATGAAAAATAAACCAAAGACCAAGAAAAGAAGTAAACAGCGAGGTGGAGCACTGGCACGACGTAAACACAGATTGGTTGACAAGATCGTCGAAGGAGCTAGTATGTTCTTATCGGGACCCTCACCTAGCTTCGCTACGCTGGCTTTGAAATTAGCGGGTCAGGCAGCAAAAGGAATCAGAGACAATGTGAATCACTATAACAAGAGACAACGTGGAGGTGCACTGTTTACTGTTCTCAAGAATGCAGCCAAGATCGGGTACAAGCTCGGAAAGGACAAACGGTATGAGAGAATGTGTGTAAAGGGTGTCACAGGCAGTTACAACAGACGCCCTGCACCTTGGGAAGTATGATTTGATTATGCAGACAACGCCCTTTCTTGGAAGTTATTCCCCAAGAGGCCAATCGGAACAGGAGACAGGAGATGTTAGAACATGCTAATGCAGATCAAATCAACGCCGTAAGCAAAATGGTTCTCAATCTATTACGAAAGAGAATTCCCGTTCACCCAATCACCATGGTTAAACTGCATCGCTATAAGACAACGCTATGCAAGGTGAGGAAACGCAGAAACTCGGTCAAGAGGTGAAGAGAACATCTCCAAAAACAAAAAGGTAGCGGATTCTGGCGAGGTTTAAACGACGTGTTCCAAGCATGTCAATGTTAAACACCAGAGATGCCCACAGTTATCCACTGCAAGGTTACGACTTCGTCCCCAAACCCAAAGACACCTTGAGTGAATTGGTCAGGTTATTACAACAAGCCAACGAAAGAGAAGACGCCCTGAAACGTGATGTGGAACATTGGCATCGAGCTTACAACGCCCTCCTTCAAGAGCATATGGCATTTAAGTACGAGGATCTGTGTTCAGCTTGCAAACGACACCGTGACGAGACCGAAGCAGGTGAGACTATCCTGTTGTGTAAGGAGTGTTCTACAGTAGAAGAAACAGAACATAGCCTGGAGCTGAAACTAGAAAAGGTTCATCAAGAGGTTCGTTACTGGCAAGACTGCTACGAAACGTTACTCCAACAACATTTCGAGGATGACAGAAGAGGTCATGATGGTACCCACAAAAGAGTTTGACCAATTGGTTCAGTATTACAAAGGAGAAATCACCGACGATGCCTTGTTGAACAAAGCGGGTCGATTGGCCGCCGAAAGTCACGTAATAATCCGTGATAAATCAATTCCAGATTCGATTGCCATCAATAAAATTAAACCTCTAGCTCGTCAGAGAGGTCGTTTAACCAAACGTATCAGACAAATTGGTCCTTTGTTGAGCAATAGTGCTGATGTTGGTGAAGAGGAAGATGGAGAGGAAGGAGATTTGGTGAAGGGTCCGTTGGAAACCATGTTCAAACAATTGATTAAGAACGCTTCTCGAGGTACAAAAACACCAAAGATCAAGGAAGAAGCTACACCGTCTACGTCACGTGTTAAAAAGAAGCAACCCGCTGCTAAAACACCCATTCCACCACCTGACTCGGACCTGGGAACGCTCCTAAGAAAGGCTGACATTCTCCTGGGTAAAGACAAGCGCAAAGGCAAGGGCAAACGTAAAAACGAGGCCGAACGTTTAAAACCTACGAGTGGTTGAGAAGACTGGGCCAAAGGAAAGAAACTGAGAAGAAATCTAAAACACGATTATGACTCGGACTAAGACCCGTACGGGCCAGTATCGCCAACGTGGACGTGGTTTTGACATTCAAAAATTGCTAGGCAAGACGGGGATTGAATTTCACTGGCCTGGGTACCAGTACATGGGGCCTGGGACCAAGTTGGCAAAGAGACTGAAACGAGGAGACCCAGGCATCAACCGACTGGACAAGATTGCCAAACAACACGACATCGATTACAGTCGCGCTAAGAATTTGCAAGACAAGTGGAAAGCAGATACAAAGATGATCAAGGCCATAACGAGGTTACCCGGCAACAAAACGGTGACTGAAAAGATTATGAAAAGAATCATGCAGGCGAAGAAAAAGTTAAAATTGTAATCGATTCTCCCTTTGGAGTTCATGTTGTTATTATTCAATAAAAGTTGACAAATGAAATATCAGACTCTGTGTTCGTTTTAAAGCAAAGTTTAGTATTAAAATCCTGATTACAATGTGTGTGCTCTATTTTAGAAACCAGGCTTTTTACTCGGTCAACACGGAAACGAGATTAATGACGTCAAAGGGGGCGGGGCTTCTGGTTACCATGGATACGTCAAACTCGAGAAAACAATAGAACTCCTTTCCATAACAATACTTTTTCATTTGCATCACAATACCTGTCAAATCCGTACTGGACTAGCCCATACCACTACTGTCGCACTGCTGATTTCCAAACCGAAAAACTCTGTGAATCTAACAGTTTTGTTATCATGTAATTCTAATGGATTAATCTTCGACTTTTATCTAAATCGAAAGAGAAATAATTGCTGGTTGGCGGCCTACAGTTGCGACCTATTTACATATCAGTTTATTGGTCGTATTAAAAATGCTTCTTGATTGATCACACAACTTTGCGGGCTATGTTATAAATACTGCGAGATTGGAAGATATAGGTTGTTGGTAGTATTTCTACAAACTGCTGGTTGGCTTTAAGCAGAAAATTTTTAAAATAGCGTTTGAAAGTCTGCAGAACAAATTCCAGTGATAGTTCTTCAATGGTTCTCACGGACTCAGTTCGCTTGTTTCAGTTCGATAAAATCAACCCTCGTTTACGTCTTTATTTTACCATTGACCGATCATTGCCAGTAAATTGTACAGTATATCTTTCTTTAAATCTGAGAAATATTGCTGCAGCAGCCGATAGCACTTCTGGAAGGCGTTTCTGCGCACTTTTTGAATGTGTATTGCACCATCCTGAAGGAAATGAGAGAACATGAGGTACTCCACCATCCTGGGTAGACGTGACAACAGCCGCTGAACCCATTCTCCTCAAACTCGGTCGCAAAACAAAATGGCGGTTTTTTTGGAGCTTTTTTCGAGATTTCGTCGGGGCACAGAAAGTCGAGGATTTAACCGAATCTAAAAATGTTTTCGCAAAAGTATTTTAAATAATAAGTAGATTCGTTTTAGCGGAAAAAAAAATTTGGGGTTGGATGCGCGTTAACCGTTGAAGGAACAACATCTAATTATAATTGCAGCATGGCTAAAAAGACTGCTATGATATATCTATAGTTGAAAAAAAGAATTTGGACTTTTGAGCGAATATTAATATTTTTAGAGCGTCAGCAATATGTGCTATTTTTCCAGTTTCGGAAGGTAAGCAACTTGTGTTGAGCGGACCGAACTTCAATCAATCCTAGAAAAATTCAATTAGAATTTTCAATCAAATAAAACTCATTTTAGTGATTGACCAGGTAAGGGCTTCGAAATCCCAGCTTATGAGAAAAATCGAATTTTCGAAGTAAAATCAGTGGTCGGTTTTTACAGACAGCCTCTTAAAACTTCCACTGAACGAGAAACTTGCTCCTTTTTCCCCCTCCAAGTAAATTCTGCTCACAATTTACAGTCAAGCAAACGGCAAACAAGCCACTCAAGTTTGTTAACGTTTAATAAAGTACACCGTAGCTTTCCCCTCTAAGTGTTATCTTGAAGTTGCTTACCACCAAATAAAACTT